>NC_062280.1:55610789-55916578 GCF_902655055.1 Lutra lutra | reverse complement strand
CTTTGTCCCCGAGAGCATTTGCAGGTGACGTCCATGACACAAATACTTAAAATGGAATATTGCTTCAGAAATATTTCTGAGCTAAGATGACCCACATTTTATCAAATTTGCGAGCCATAGTTAGATTTTATTATAGCAACAAGGGCTGGACTTTTGCAGAGTTTTGTTGCAAGAGATTTTGGCCTGTCCTAGAGAAGATTGCTAAGTTCTAAATTATTTTGTGAGCTGACTTGATTTTATTGTTTCCGAAGCCATCACCACTCAGACTTTCCAGCCCAATTACCCAATGAGGGAAGGAAGGGGATAATGTCAATAGACTTTTTGTTAGGGTCCACAAAGGTGCCCCTCTTTGCCACTGTGGGAGAAGAATAGAATAAGCCTTTCTTTGAATTTCTCATTATTGAAGATTCAGGAAGTTCTTGAAGGGGTGAATGAATGTACGAGAAATGTTTCTATTAAATTTGTTGCTCTCATTTCTCATTACTATAATTTATTATGTTTGTTGAGAATAAAATCTTTTTTACAGACACATCATCAAATGAGAGACTTTTTAGGGAGAGGGAGGAGATACAGTGAGCTATTTGCCACTCATTCCTAGGACCTAAACTGTAAATATCTGATTGAGCTATGCTTCTTTGTTGTCGGATTTTCTCATCTAACAGAATGATGATGTATTAGTGGATGTAAGGTGAACTATGACAAAGCTTCCTTTGAGCTTTTACTTCTTGGGAAATGTAAGTTTCGGCTGTGGGCAGTTAAACTAAAGCCACATCCAATTTTTTTTTTCCAGTGGACATTTAAAAACATTCACATTCAGGGCAGTTATGAGGGGAGGGTAATAGCAGTAGGGTGTGGAGGAGACTAAAAATTCAGTCTCAGTCAAATATTGAATAGATGTGAAAACAAATCTAAGACCCAAGCTTGTTAAATGATTTCCTTGTGGTCAACAGTGAGAGGGTAGTGCTGTGGCCTCTGGGCTTCTCTTTTATGCAGACAGGTCTCAAGAATGAGAAGATGATTGCCATCACCTCTTTGTGGAAGAGCTAGTGAAGCCGATTTGTAGGTGTAGCTGTACATGTGACTTTTGCTCTTGGAAAGAAATAAACACCGAGGAAAACAAGACAGAATAAGTACTTACTTTGTAACTCCCCAAACATTATTAACCAGCCTCGGAACTTCCTTCTGCAGCCCAGCATGACCTCAGGCAAGCTTCCACAGATAATGATTATACAGGATAGTCATAATTACTCAGAACTCATGTCAATTCCAAGATCCTGTAAGACCCAGGGCGGAGTGACTTTCAAACTTCACTGTGACTCACAGTAATAAACATTTTACAGTTGGACCCAATGCATCTACATTTAGAAACATTTTAGGGTAGGACCCACATGCATCTGAAACAAAAAAATTCATGAAAAAATCAGCAGTTACTCTTACTCTGTTTAATGTACTTTCATTTCTACTTTCTCTTTTTTTCCATTCTCTTCGGCTCTATTTTATTTGAAAAGAAAGAGACCTTATCTTGAACCACTCAATCGATTTCCCTATCCAGGAACGGGTCTTGACCCAAGGTTTAAAAAAGGTGACTCCAGTCTGTTCCAAGAGCTCACTGCCCGAAAATCCCTGCTGTCCTCAGGTGAAAGTTCTGACAAGTGCTGTGTGTGTTCTGCAGCAGAGTGGGTCCGGGGCCTTTTATTTTTTTCACAAGTCCACGAAGCCTGACCATCCTCACTCCCCCAGCCAGTGGTTTGACAGGAAGAGGGAAGTTTACATTTGTGTCTCTTCAGCCTCGGTCCCAACACCGGGACAGCTGCTGCCTGCTTCTAATCAGCAGAATCTGAGCTCTGCAGACCAGGGTTTTTCCTAGATCCACGGGGAAGTGTGGCATCTAATTCCTTGTTATGGGTTAGAGCAGAGCCGGCATGTTCTGAGGATATGACACTGGGAGGATGTGGGAAGGAGAGAAGGAATAGGATGAAGAAGGAAATCTCTCTTGGGAAGGAGGTAGTGAAAATCACCTGAAATAGAATGAAACAGACAAAATCCCCATGTCTGCCTGTAACAGAATGGTGATTTGGAATGGGAGTGGCCTCTTTTTTTTTTTTTTGGTTTATTTTGCTGCATTTATTTCTTGTTCTCAATGCCGGTACCTGCACCAAGCGGGTTGGATGGATCCAAGGTTGGACGAATCCATTCAGGAAAGTTGTAAAGAATAATGGAGGGGGGAACAAAGATACCCACAGTCCGGCAGGGAGTCAGACTCCTGTGCCGTATGTATCATACTGCACGTTGCCAGGTGGAGTCACATGGTCATGACTTCTCTTTAACACCAGGTCCTACTTTGTAGGCTTCACCGTGTCAGTTTTGCAGAGTGTTGGGGAGAGTTTTGGTAGGTAAATGATGTTGCTAGTTGAAGAGTGTCTTCTGAATGGAACCTCTGGGCCATGCATTGGAATCAGGCTTTTCTCAGGAGAGAGACAAAGGCAAACGCTGTCGTGAGCCATCTTCGTCCTCTTTCCCATGTGTCCTTATGCATGTGTTACCTCATCTGTCAGGGGCCATTCCTGCAGCTGCACCAAGGAGACAGCAATAGGGTGGTTGTGAGTTTGTGGGGAAAATGTGCAAAGTGAGGTCCGGAGTGGAGGAGGCCTGCCTGGACTTGGCGGTGTTCATTTTATCCCCAGTGTGTACCACAAACAGCACCTGGCATGTAGTTGGTGCTGAATGAATATTTGACAAATGAATGAATAAATCATGTTGGCTACAATAATGGTTATTATAATATAAAAAAGATACTGTAAGAGGGACCGGTCCGGGCCGAGGAGATCATAAGAGCATGTCTTTCAAAGAATTCATTCTGAGTTTGGGAAAAGAGAATCAGTTACAGCACAATCTTAAAATCTTTGATAAGTCAGCGTGAGCACGCCGGTGGGCACAGATGATGTCAGCGTAAGCAGAAGTGGTTGCTGCTGGCAAGGAGTCACAGTCTAGTTGTGGAAGGCAAAGGTTACAGCCCAGCACTGGGGATAGCCACAGGAAGGGCCTCTGTATCTCAGAGGGCTGGGATTGGAGACAGCAGTCCTGGGAGCCGGACTTTGGCAGGCTCCACAGGCCCTAGAGCAGTAAAGGGAGGACGGAGAAGGACTTCTTGCCCAGGGAGGGGCCTCACCCTGAGAACTGTGGGGGTCAGGAATGGACGGCCAGTCCAAAATGGCCAGGGCAGTCCTGAGAAGGGATCCGGCTTAGGAGCACAGGTCCTACTGGCCTGGCAGGGCCTGGAGTCATGAGCGGGTTGTCTCCTATCCGGAGGACATTGAGAGCTGTTGAAAGGTTACGGGGTGGCGGGGGGGTGGCACAGGGTATGGTGGCGTGAGAGGTAAATGGTTGAGGAAAACCAGTCCTGCAGTGGTGCTGTCGGGGGCAGGCCCGCATGCTGTATTTTGGGAGGTGTCCCAACTATAGCAACTTCATGGTGGCGAGCAAAACAAAAACAGAACCTTCGTTCAAAGAGGAGAACTTTGTTATTATTATTTGCAAATACAGTCACAGGAGCGACACACAATAAGCTAATAATAATGCCCCCACTACTTTTATTATGAAAACAGAAGCCTGAGCTGCTGACTTTTCTAGCAACTTTTGCAGTACATTTAAATCCCTCTCGCAGGCCCTTTGTTCCTGTGTTGCCATGGAGTGTCAATAACCCGGCTCAGAATAACCCAGGCAGTGACAGGCGAGGTACAGCCTGCTCGGTGGCATGCTGGCTGGCCAGGTTCTACTGTTTTCATTGCTCCCGTCTTGGGAGGAGCACGGGGCAGCTGGTGGCCCTGGCAGCCGTGAAAGGTGTAGGTCTCTTGGCTGCCTGGAGTTTGAAATGCAACCCAGACTTGCCTGCCTACTGAGCATGTGCGGCTCCCGATGGAGCTGATAGCAACTGAAAATAGCCCACTGAGCACCTGTCCCTTGTACACCAGGCCCTGGCCGACTGCCATTGAGGACAGTGGGGACTCAGCGTGGTGCATAGGTGAGGGGCTGCTGGATTTTATTGGTTCTTAGGAAGATCTTGGGAGCCTTTGGGCCTGGCTTAAAAAGACAATCAAAAACCAAAGGTCCCTTTGGCATTGTGGAGTTAGCAGGTGGTCACAGTGCCTACGTACACGACAGTATGTGCCGAAGACTCCATACAGTTCTTTCTGCTCGGCCAGACTGTGGTCCAGTAGACCGAGGGTATACGTTTTCTCTTGGAAGTAGCAGCTTCCCTGAAAAACTCCCAGAAGGTAGCCATCCATGGTTTCTACTGCCTCAGTTTAGGACAGGGAGGCATTGGCTTAAACTATTTTGTTTGATTTTTTTTTTTTTTAACCTGTTCTTGAATCCCCCATGATTGTCAGTAGATCACTTCTATGAGGGGTCTCATCGCCAGCTTCTTCTTTCTCAGCAGTCCAGATGTGGGCATAGAATAGAATCCCAGCAGGTGAAGGGACTGTCTGTTCCCCTTTGGGGCTCCTTCCACTGCCTTCTGGGCTTTCATCTCTTCAGCGGGGTTGCCATTGTTGGGCACAGTTGGCATGCCAGTGTGGATGGAAGCGGGCTCTGGAAGGAAATGCTTTCTGAAATGACTGGTAGTATTAAAGCTACTATTTAAAAGTGACCCTTTGTAGATACTTGGGTTATCTTTAGGCTGTCAGGGCTCTGCAGCTACGGGAGCCAGTGGGAGTCTGTGGAAACTCCGGCCTGTTGCTTTTGCCTTCGTTGGTGTTTAGATATTCTCGTTGCCCAGCCAGTGGCCTCGTGACACATCTCAGATTTAGCTGCCTTTCTTCTGCCAAGGTCCGAGATGATTGTGGAAGCTGGGAAGGGTGTGCTGTGCCATAGAGACTGGGGTGGGGTGGGAGAGGGAACGAGTGTTTGAAAAGCCAGTTCTGGTTCACAGCACTCTCAAAAAAATGCTTTTGGTTTCTACCTTGAGTGTAGGCACCCGGAGCCTTTCTGTGGGCTCAGGGGTTAAAAAAGAATAAGCTTCAAATGACCCAGACTCAACTGTGTCATGGTGACTGTAGGACCCTTTAGTCTATGACTAATAAGCCAATCTTCTTAAGTGTTGAATTTGGGAATTAGTGAATTCTTGTGGACTTATTAATTAGACTGATAGGGGAAAGAAGATTTACAGAGCAAAGGTCCAACTAAAGGCTGGAATACAGATGCTCAAGGCATGTATTCATGGGATCGAAGACATGGGATTCTTCTCACAATTAACCTTGCCTGGTGTTCTGGCCTGGTAAGGCCTTAGGACATGAACTGGGAAATTAGGGGATAGGGAAGTAGCAGTATCTGAGGCTTGATCGTTGCCCTAGTTTTTTACTCTTAGATATCTTAATCTTGTGGGCTTCATCCAGGTTGGGAGCAAATAGTCTAGAAAGCACCTTGTTCCCTCTGTGCTTTTTTTCTGGAGTCGGGTAGAGTAGGGAGCTAGAGAGCAGGAATTTAACTAATTCTGGACATTAAAAAATTTTTTTTTTTTTTTTTTTTTTTTTTACCTTTGGCTAAAAAATGCCAAAGATGCCAAATGCCTAGAGGCTGGCATTCTAAGACTGTTGTCCAACAAATTGTAGCCCTGCCTGTCTTCTGAAGGATTTATCTCTATGGTTGGAAAGCTTCCAGAAAGGCTATGAGGTATGGTGGTGGTTTGCTGCTGGTAAATAGAGCCAAGATGGGCAACCTTGAAGGCCCCATACTGGTAGGGTACAGAAGGGCAGATAGAGGGGGGAGCCTTGCTCTGAAGCCACCCTGTAGTTCCTTCTCCACTGTCCTATCCCATGTAGAGCCCCTGGTTGGAGTTTCCTAACACCATAATTTTCCATACAGAGCCTGGCTAGGAAACCCTCACTGGAGCAAGCCATGCACTGCCTTGTTAGCCTGTGGAGCGTTGAGAGACAACCCACATGAGTCAGGCACACCTCTTCCCACACTGTGAACAGAGCTTCTAGCCTCAACACTGGATGGGCGGGACTCCATCGCCGGTTCTTTTCAAACCTAAACCAGGAATGGCTTCCCTGAAATGTTTGTTATAATTCACCAGGTCCTTTTCTCTTCACCCTCAGGCTGTGGTCCTCTCTCTTACTCTTCCTTATAAGTAGAGCTTCCCTCAGACCCGGGCGTTGTCATTATATATGGTGGGGATATTTTTGGTCATTAAAGGAATTCCTTAGTAGGTAGTTTCCATTAGGCCTTGTAATCATTTATTTCTCTGAAGCGGAGAGTCAAGAAGTTTGAAGACACGATGCAAAAGGGGTCATATTTTCCCCTGTTAAAGAGTTGCTTCATCAACATGGTGCACATCGGAAAGCCGTGTCTTTGCTACATTCTGGGAATCATAAAAAGCACGGAAAAGACAGACCAGTATTGTCTTAGGTCAGTACCCCACAATGTTCTTTAACTTGTTAGTCACTTAAACACAGACCAAGTTTTTGGCTTTGAAATCGAAGGTGTGGCTGCTGCAATAAGGCTTATTTTATAGGGATTATTTCAGAGACAAGGAGTCAGCCCAGACACAAAATAAACAGATGGCACTTTTTTTTTTCCCCTAACTCTCGGCTTCAGCAGTTCAAATGCAGGATGACTTGGGAATCCTTATCACCTTCAGCAGAGCAAGAAGGGGAAAATGATGTAATTCAGTCTTCCCCATTCCCTGCTGCAAATGCCATTACTTTCACCAAGAGGAGAAAAATGGCAGCAAATACCAGGGGGCATCTTCCTCACTGCCGAGCAGGCAAGTCCTGCTTGACGCCCTTTCTGTGCTGGAGTCAGGGCGCTTAGGATGCGTCGATCATTCTGCTCACCTTCGCGTCATAGTAGCCCAAAGTCCTCACATCAGCCATGCAGGGAAGGAGCATCGTTAAGAGCCCTGCTGTTCTATTAATGTACTAAATAATTCCTTGTTTTAGGGACACTTGTGTTTTACCTCCTTCTCTGAATGGACAAATAGGCAAACAGAACACCTACCGGACCACACCACAAGTATTCATTTTCTACACTTATAAGCCGGAGTAGGTGAACAGATGTGATGTGCCGGCGAGCTCCTCTGAGAAGAAGTGGTTTGCACAGACATGCTGGCTCAGTGACTAAGCCTTGCCTCAAGATCTCTGCTGACATTTAAAGACTTTATAGGCTCAGTCTGCTCTGAAAACCAGCATCATGTCTCTTCCCCCCTCTAAATCCTGTCTGTGAGGAGAAAATTCATTCTGAAGCAAATACTCATCAGGCGTGTACTCCTTTCAATTACTGAGGCAGGTGGGGGGTATAAAACAGTGAGCAGAGTAGGCTCGGTTCCTACCCTCATGGTACTTCTAGTCTAGAGGAAAGACTTGCACCTTCAGTCACCAGACAGACACGTGCATGGGAGCATATGCAGGTGGTTCCTACTCTAAATCTGAGGGTATGAACAAGGGTTTCCCCGGAGGAAAGGCGGATGCTAACTAGGAAAATGGGGTGTCAGCAGGGAGGGAGTGAAGTCTTACCTGTGGGGGGATTTCCATACCTAAAGGACCTGACGTTCTAGAGCAAGAGAGGCCTTCCAGAAATGGAAAGGAGTCTAAAGAGGTGGTGATGAGCTCCACCAGGACTTGTGGCCACACGAACCACCCCGTCTCTATTTCAACAACCATGGCAGGCAGAGAGGACTACATCTGAATGGGGATGCCCTTTGTTCAGTTCCAGAATGCTGGAGGAAGGACACATTTGTAGCCATCGTCAATTCAAAATCTTGGGAATCCTGAAATCATTTTTTGTTATTCTAATTTGTATGTGATCCTATTTGATCTTTCTTAACTCCTGGAATATGTTTTCTTCTTGGCTTTACAACTTGACCAAGTATTGGTTTCTCTGATCAGGGAAAAAAAAAAGTGATTTGGGTTCCCTAAGTGGGGGTTTTTTATAATGTGAGCACTTAGAGTCTTGATGCACTGTATTCCCGAGCATATAGCTTGCCTTCTTGCCAGACCATCAGATGCCCTTCACGAGGCGTTCCAGACTGACCTTTGTGTTTCTGTCTTAGGAGCAGGCTTCTGGCAGTGATACCTGGCATTGCCAAATCCGTCACTGAGCCTTTGTTTAATGCCAGAGATCTCAAATGCTTTCCAATTCTGGAGAAGTGCCAAGCTGCACTCTTGGATTAGGAGGCCATGGAAGGACTCCCGTATCTATAAGATTAATATAAGCTGTCATTTCAAATGAATGAATCATTTATGCTGTTGGAAGGAATCCAGGATGTTTGGGGTTCCTTTTTTTAGCCTATAAAATTCTGAGCTGCGTGACTTTTATCAGAGTAGTCTAATCACCACATTGTTATTTGTGCTACTTTGAGGTGAGTCTCTAAGAAATTCAGTCTGTTTCTTTTGCTGACCTCTGGGGTCATAGCCGCAAGCTGGTCTACTTGTAGCCTTTTCTTATTTGTCTTTTATGTCAGACTTTAGCGGGAAAAATTAGGTTTTGTGCATCCTTTAGAATGATAATCAGTTTAAATGCTTTAAGTATTAGGGAGTGCATGACTGAGAACGCTGAGGATAAGCCCGTAGTGTTGTGCTTCGATTTGTCAAGTCCCACTTAAAACATAAACGTGAGGGGTGCCTGTGGCTCAGTTAGTTAAGTGTCTGTCTGCCTTCAGCTCAGGTCGTGATCCTGGGATCCTGGGATCGAGCCCCGCATCGGGCTCCCTGCTGAGCAGTGAGTCAGCTTCTCCCACTCCCCCTGCTTGTGTGCTCTCTGTCTCTGTCAAAAAAATAAATAAAATCTTAAAAAAAAAAACAAAATGTAAATGTGGATACTCTGAGGTATAAGATTATGCCAAACTGTGGACAGTCTTAAAAAGTCCACAGTGCTCTTTGCTCGGCCTCTTCCTGTGATAGTCTACGGTTAGGCTACAAGAGTAGCTGTGTCCAGAGGTTGAGCTGAGTATCTTCCAGAGCAAGAAGGATTTTTTTTTTTAAAGATTTATTTATTTATTTGTCAGACAGAGATCACAAGTAGGCAGAGAGGCAGGCAGAGAGAGAGGAGGAAGCAGCCTTCCCGCTGAGCAGAGAGCCCGATGTGGGGCTTGATCCCAGGACCCTGGGACCATGACCTGAGCCAAAGGCAGAGGCCTTAACCCACTGAGCCACCCAGGCGCCCCAGAGCAAGAAAGACCTTTGAAAAGATTTGGGATTCTGAGCCTGGGCCCCTGGTTGTGGAGCTGGCCCCCAACCATCCCATGACTGGCTGCGGCCCCCAGTCAGGGCTGGGCTGCACATGTGTTCCTAGGGATCTGGTTCTGGTGATACAAAGGGCACACAGTGCCAGCCATAACACTGAGTAATGCTGGGAGGAGCCTTTTAGAACAAACAATGTGGGGGAGCTTCGCAGACAGGGAATACCTCTGGCTTGACATTTAAATTACTGAATTATTTAAATGAATGTCAATTAGGTGGAGTAGACTGGCTGCCTTCTGCCAGGGCACTTCCTAGTTATTTGCACAAGTGTAAAATACTTCATATTAGATGTGGCGCTTCCTGTCTGTCCTGTTGAAAACCAGACACAGAAGGTGACTGTCCATGCCTTGGTGTGCTTCGATGTATACTGTATTCCTATCACTTTCTGAGAGATTAGAGGCCCACAGACTTACCTGTGGCCCTACAAGGGATTTTGTGATCACTCTCGCATCCTAGGTGCCACCTCCCACTCCCAAACCACTCCAAATGAAATATCACAGGCCCTCACCTGTTACGGTTATTCCTAAATTTTGACAAGACTGAAACAGTGACTCATGGGCATTGTGGGACCTGCTGTGTTCTTAGAATTGTGGATATTAAGATATGAAAATGCTACTACCTTGCTTTTAACCTTCTTTGTTGAATCAGTAATCCTAGCTCAGGAATCTTTTTGGCATCTCTTCGACTAATCCACTCTGTTGGATGAAACTGCCAAAGTAGCATTTAACTAATGTGTGTGTGCATGCAGGCATGTGGGCGGAACATGTGGTCATTCTTATAGACTTACGAATTCAGGGTCTTCATTTATCCTGGGTGGTATATAAAAAATAGATTCAGGAAGGGCTCTGCTAATTAGTTATATGGAAATATACAAATTAAGAAGATTAAATGTTGGTGAGAAGCACAATTGGAAGTGAAGCTGGTGAAAGCTTTGTACTTTTCCCATTAGCTCACCGCCGGACTGAGCTCATGGTTCTTCCTAGCAGAGATTAAGTTAATTATCACGTATCATTAACGACCATCTTTCTTCCCCTTTTTTCTCTTTCTGGATTGCGGAGGTGAGGCAATGAAAACTCTAGTTTTTGACACCTTAAGAAGAATGACCTATTTAAAGGCAGTTAACCCCAGGTCACTTGTGTATAGATAGTGGAGGGATATAAAGATTCAAGGAGAGTGGTTAATAAATGAATGAATCCCTTTGACTTAGTTTATGATCCCTACAGGATAAGATCTGATTACAGTTGATAACCTGTGAATGCCTGTGTTCACTGCATAGTTGGGTATAGTAAATCGAATTTACTGAAGATTTACCTGAGGCTCCTCAATTCTGGCAAAATTCTTTAGGTTACAATCCAGACATCTGTCAGACCATCCCCACATCCTGTCAAAAGATAGGGACCTTGGAAGGGCAGTCCACATCTTATGTCTTTGGAGCTAGAATTCAGTTTGGGTTCTAATTTTAGTTATATTTTATTTTGTTTTTTAAGTAGGTGCTGCCCCCAGCTTGGCGGGGCTTGGGGCCGGAACTCATGACCCTGAGATCAGGAGTCACATGGTCCACCAACTGAGCCAGCCGGGCACCCCAAGGGCTCTGATTTTAAAAGCAGAGTTCAGTCTGAGAGCTCATGAGAGGAATTGTTATTTTTATCTATTTTTTAAAAATTTGACATTTTTTTTTATTTTTTTTAAAGATTTTATTTATTTATTTGACAGAGAGAGATCACAAGTAGACGGAGAGGAAGGCAGAGAGAGAGAGAGAGGGAAGCAGGCTTCTTGCTGAGCAGAGAGCCCGATGTGGGACTCGATCCCAGGACCCTGAGATCATGACCTGAGCCGAAGGCAGCGGCCCAACCCACTGAGCCACCCAGGCGCCCAAAAATTTGACATTTTTTATTATAGCCACAAGATGTCATTAATTGTTTTGTACCTGACCATCCATTTCCATAGGATGAATGGTGAGTGAGGCCTCTGTTGTCTAGCATTATCTGTTCATGGTTGCTCCTCCTGGATCACAGGTGTAGCAAATTGAGTAACCCATACTCCTTAGTCCATTATGAGTCCGTGAACAGCTACTCTCTTACATTATTTTCCTTTTACTCCTTTGTCTTAACACGGAGTCCTCAGTCCCATCCCAGTGTCAACAGATACAACCTCTTCAGTGTTTTAATATTTAGGATTTTAAAATAATGTGTTCATGTTTCAAACTTTCATGAATGCATTATTGCATGGTTTTAAAATACAGTATTTAAAATTTCCTGCTGTAGATCACAAACAAATTAGCATGACACCATTAACTTTCCCCCTTACCCTGCCTATCCATTTCCGTCCAAAGAATCATCACCTGTTGGGCAGCATAGTTGGCAACCCTCAGCCCAGCTCTGTGCCATTCAAGAGTGGCAAGCATGTCTAGACTCCCTGGAAATATTATCTTCCAACTCACTTTTGGCAAGTGTAAACTTTTTGCTGGATTATGTCAACAGATATATATGTTTTTCATCCTCATAGAAATAGATTGGTACTGGAATTTCTCTAGGCAGGGAAAATAAAGGCTATCTTTTGGCTCATTAAAATTTTTTCTCATTAAAAATGTCTGAGGCTCTTGATTCTCGGGGGTGAGACTGGTGACATACACACACTGTCAGCGGCTATTTTGGATTTTCTGCTTTCAGGCATGTCTTTGCTCTTGGATGAGCCCCTTGTGGTTTTCAAAAGAACTAGCAAGTCAATTATGAATAGAAGGCTCATGTCTGTGTGTCTGTATGCACTTACTCTGTGGGATGAGGCACCCACATTACAGTGGGTAGTGAACTATTTTTCACTTCTTTGAAGAGGGAAGAAGAAAGATTAAGAACACTTTTCTCTTTTTGAGATAACCCACGTCTCTACACACACCCACACAAATCTGGGTAAATGAACTTGACATTTTCAAAGACCTTACCTTAAGGTCTCCTCTTGAAAGCACAGCCACCCGACCTGTTATTTTAAGAAAGAAGCAGTTATCTCACAGACCTGCTGCAGGGGGTTCAAGAATTAGAAGGCAGTCAATCTGTGCCAGAGGCCTTCGGAGCGAGCTTCTGCAAGCTGCATTTCTTTATATGAACGCTGCTTCAGAACCTCTAGGACTTGGCTGTTTACATCCTGTCTGCACTTTGCTTCCTGACTAGTGCAGACTGTTGGGACCAGCAAGTCTGAACTGACCAGGGAAGGGAAAAGAAAGAATGGTCTGAAGAATTAGACTGCAAATGAGTGTTTCCTGAAGAAGATAATTAGGGGGTCTGATCAGGTGTGCTTCACTCATGGATGATACATTGTTGCCTCTTTCCACCGCACCTTGGACCCACCAGGTGTGGACTGCTCCTGTGGTCCTGCCCGTTTCCTTACTGTTAAAACATTGTTTTGTGCTCTCTGACTCCTTGCACCCTCGTCTTCAATAATCAGTGCCAAATTTTTTCTGCCAGTCCAAAATGTGGAAGCAGCTATGAATTTCCATTGTAATGAACATGAAAACTTCAGTGTTACTAGTATTGGAAAATTAGTCTAGGCATCTGGCTGCAAGTATTGGTAAGAGATATTTGTAAATAGAGGCTGCATCCTTGGAAACGCTCGATTATACTGGTAAATTACACATAATGGTGGGAACACCAGCATTCCTTCTATTACTGGTTGATGGATTAGTACAGAGTTACCAGGAACTGATATTAACAATTGCCGTATATTTAGGAGACTTTTTTTTTTAAACCTAAAATAAAGGTGATAAGCATTATGTTCTGGAAGAATATTTTATTATTTTTTTTATTTTTAAAAGATATTTATTTACTTGTGTGTCTGTCAGAGAGAGCACAAGCAGGGAGAGCAGCAGGCAGAGGGAGAAGCAGGCTCCTGACTGAGCAGGGAACCCCATATGGAGTTCAATCCCGGGACCCTGGGGTCATGACCTGAGTCCAAGGCAGACGCTTAACCGACTGAGCCACCCAGGTGCCCCAGAACATTTTATTTTGATGCGAGAGATTTGGGATGTGAGAGCCCATCAGGCCAAAGATAACGTGAAAGCCACAGTGGGGGAAGTTCATTGTCAGAAGCCAGTAGGTACATGATAACCATTCTTCGGCCCAGTATGATCTAAAAGAGTACACAGCTCAGATAAATGCACTCATATTGAGAGGTGATTATTATTTGGTGGTTGGTCAGGTGAGAGGTACAAGATAACAGAATGTGGACATAACGGCCAACGATGATGCTTGGCCCGACTTTCTGTTGGTAAATGTGTTGTAATGGTCTTGGAGAAAACGGTCTTGTTCGCCTAATGGGAATAAAACCCGTGTAGTGATTTTCTTTTCCTTGTTCTTTACTCCTTTGCAGATGAGAAGCCCAAGGTGAACCCCAAACTTTACATGTGTGTGTGTGAAGGCCTCTCCTGTGGGAGTGAGGACCATTGTGAAGGCCAGCAGTGCTTTTCCTCACTGAGCATAAATGACGGTTTCCATGTCTACCAGAAAGGCTGCTTCCAAGTCTACGAGCAGGGGAAGATGACCTGTAAGACCCCGCCATCGCCCGGCCAAGCTGTGGAGTGCTGCCAAGGGGACTGGTGTAACAGGAACATCACGGCCCAGCTGCCCACTAAAGGTTCCCATGGACTTTTCTATTTCTAGATCAAGGGTTTCCGTTGGTGTTGTTCTGATTCTATGTGGGTTAAAGATGGAAGTAGCCACAAGGCTTTCCTCCTACTCTTTAAACTAGAGGCCATGAGTGACAAGAAGGGAGTATAGATATCTTTGGGTAAGGAAGCAAGGTAATGGCCATCTTGGGGACGGTTTGGCTGACTGGATCTCTCTTGGTCGTCGTGTGCAGGCGAACGGCTCCTTTCTCTGTTCAGGAGCCATGATGTCATAATTTCAGAAACAGTTCGGCTTGGTAAATATTTATCTCTATGTTAAGCATGTAGGAAGGAAAATGGAACATAAGACTCTGGTGGCTGAGTGGAATAGGTTTCCTTCTTTACGAGGAAAGAGACAAAGCCTCACTGACCTTTGCTCCCATATCTGATTTCCCAGTGAACCATCACTGAGGCTTGAAGCTGGGTCAGATTTCACATGAACCTCATAGTTTATGTGGCATCTTCTCTATGTTCTATTCATATGGATTCCATATCCAGGGGAATTCAGTCTTGCTCTGGAACGGTTACCCCATAAATGAGCCCCAATTTGCTATCTCAAAGTCCCTGCAAATATTAATGTTCCTTAGTCTTTGTAGACTCATCCAAGCCGGTTGATTCTCTTAACCTATTGTACATTTTTAATTGGCTTAAGTACTTAATTTTGCACTCAGAAAAGAAGAAACAGACCAAAAAAGTGGACTGGGAGAGGCTCCTAGGATCACCCATGGTCAGAAATGTCAGCTAGCAGGGGAAGAGACAGAAAAAATAAAAAACCGGCACGAGGTTATGCTGTGCGGTATTTCAGTTATGGTGATGACCGGAAGGCATATAGAAAATGTTAATTCTGATATGCAAATGGGGTTGAATAATACAAGAAGATTTTTAAAAGAGAGATTAAGTATTTAAATGGCTAAAACTAAAAGGGTACTTGATGGGATAAACTTTACTCTTAACCTTTGTGAATTAAATTCTAATTAATGGAGTGGATGGCCGTGGAGAATTATCTGCACTGACGCAGGAGTTGTACCTACAGTACGGAAAGTTCCTAATCTGTAGAACGCTCTGCAAGACTTGGAGTTGTAAGAGAAAATTTATTTTCTTGACTTAAGGAATTTCTAATTCAATTAGGGAGGCACCATATTTATAATTTAATGTTGTATATAATTAGTTTTACACTTTATCGTACAAATGACATGTACCATGGGGTATTATGTGCCAAGTCGTTGATTAATTTGGATTCAGAAAGTTAAAAGAAATGTATAAAGGCTGTCAGGCTTGTGGAAGGATTGTGGATTGCGGAAGGTGGCAGAGACGTGGAAAAGGCCTGTGTGGGGAAGAATGGGGCTTTTGGTGACACCGTGTCTTAAGGGGTCTGACATTCAGAGCTGGTTATTGGTTGGGGGACCTTTTAATTATGGACCATTACTCTCCAACCAAGAAATTTTTTTGTTTAACTCCCTAGGTAAGTAGAAAGTCTTTGTGTGTATTTGCCCGAGTGGTATGTGAGTGTTGGAGCGAATGCGCACGGATGTTTGAATGGGTAACGTGATAATGCCGAGCAAGGGGGTGAATGAGTGATTAGGCGAGCAAGTGAATCAGTGAATGAATGTTTTGAGCAAGTGAATATTGAATAAGTGAGTAAAAGAACAGATGAATGAATCGGTTCCCAGGCAGAAATCGTGATGTGGAAAGATCAATGAGAATTCAGTGGTAGACATCCAAGATACACTGAGGAGAGAGACCACAGATTGGGTAATTTGTTTTTAACTCAGCACTTTCTCATAGGAGTATCATAGCATCATCTCTGTCTGTAAGGGCTCAGGATAAAACATTCATACGACTGAATCTGTGTTAAGAAGAGTAGTACCAGGGACTTGTGAAGTACTTTGTATCATAAACGTATTTCCACCTACGTGCACTAATATGGTTGGTTCTCGGTAGAGTTTTTCAAACTCCGGTTGTGCCTGAACGAACAATGGTTCAAATGACCAGGCCGTTGGTTGGGTATTAGGAAATATTTTAGTTTTTAACAGTTTGTGACTTAGGAGACCGGGTGATCAGGCTCAGGAGCTACTTGTTAGGTATCAGTTATGCTAAATAATAAGTAAACCGTGATCCTTACAGCCAATTGCATTCCTTTTCTTCCCCATCTCCAGGGAAATCCTTTCCTGGAACACAGAATTTCCACTTGGAGGTCGGCCTCATTATTCTGTCTGTAGTATTTGCAGTATGCCTTCTAGCTTGCCTCCTGGGAGTCGCTCTCCGAAAATTTAAAAGGCGCAACCAAGAACGCTTGAATCCCAGAGATGTGGAGTATGGCACCATCGAAGGGCTCATCACCACCAATGTTGGAGACAGCACTTTAGCAGTGAGTTTGAGATCCCAGGGAATCCCAAGCATAACAAAGATGATGAAACATGCTTTCTTCTTTCCATCGTGAAATGCTAACTAGTAGCAGGGGCTGGACAGTGTGCACACGTACCATGGTCACTTGTGTCCTAGGCAAGCCTGTGTTGGCCTGTGTTTAGTCTCCCATATGTGAGAACATTTTTTTAGACAGACATTTATGTTCAGTGAGGGAGGGGATTTTTTTTAGTAGATTCTTGGTAGTTGTTTTTCTTTTGGGAGTAAGGGAAAAGGTGAGGAGAATGGTTGCCTATTATCTTTGGGGGACAGAGGGGTGGGGTGGGACTTGGAGTAACTCAGTTACTCTATTTTTAGCAATAAAAGTGCTTTCAAAAAAAGCACCTTTGCTTAATATTAAAATCACTTTCCCTTCTAGATTATTTTAACACCCTGTAATTTAAGACTTTAAAATTTGACATCCAAAAAAAGCTGCTATTAAACTTTGCACGCTCCTGTGCTGCCCCCTTGTGGAGGTAGTCATTTGGTTAAATCAGTGCTGTCCAATAGAAATAGGTGTGCCACATCTGTAATTTTAAATTTTCTGGTGACCACTTAAAAAAAAGTTTAAAAAACCCCCCACTGTAGGTGATATTAATTTTAACAACATATTTGACCTAATGTATATAGTTACCATTTCAGCATATAATCATCAGTCAGAAAGAATTATGAATGTGCTGTTTTACATTCTTTTTATTTTTTTTTGAACTAAGTTTTTAAAATATGGTGCATATGTTAAACTCACAGCATATATCAGCTCAGACTAACCACATTTCACTTGCTAAAAGTCAATACGTGGCTAGCAGCTATCCTCACAGAGAGCTCAGGGTCAGACACCATTGGATTTATATATTTTAAAGTTACTCTTTTGCATATTGTTCAATGGTGAAATTACATGAAAAAGTGTCTTCCTTTTTTTAACTTTTAAAAATTGTCAAGTGTTAATGTGGAAGAAACTTAAACTTTAAGTGAGAAAAGGGAACCACTTGCTATAAATAGGTTACAATAATATGCAAAAGAGAGAAGTGATAATAGCATTCTGAAACGATCCTAGGCTGAGTCTGATGCCTCCTCTGAAAAAGGTGAAGATTAGGGAGTGTTAGGTGTTAAAGACATGCTGATACCCAGTCAAGACTCTCCTTGTCATATCTGATGGAGGACCATCCAGGTAATAACTTTCTAATGGGATCCAGCGTTACTTGATGTCATGGTCATGCATCACCTAAGATCATCTCCTATTAAGTCTTGTTCTGCTAGACAACAAGCTTATGAGTATGTGGAAGGTCTGCAGGCGAGCCTGCTCTCCAGCTTCCTCTCTGCTGGAGAAGACTCACCCTCACCGATCTCTATAGCTCAGGTGCTATTCTTGGACCAATCTTGGCGAGTTGTTAAGAAATTTGGTGGTGGTTGGGGCGCCTGGGTGGCTCAGTGGGTTAAGCCTCTGCCTTTGGCTCAGGTCATGATCCCAGGGTCCTGGGATCGAGCCCCGCGTCGGGCTCTCTGCTCCGCAGGGAACCTGCTTCCTCCTCTCTCTCTCTCTGCCTGCCTCTCTGCCTACTTGTGGTATCTCTCTCTCTGTCAAATTAAAAAAAAAAAAAAAAAGATTTTAAAAAAGAAATTTGGTGGTGGCTAATACAGGCTGAGAAATAGCCCATCCTCCTGCCTTCCCTATCCTTGGGCCACCAGTCAAGCATACATTTTTGTATAAAAACCAGGAAGGAACCTTGTTTTTTTCCATTTACCTACCTATTTAGATCATGGTATGGCAGAACTGGGGAAGAGAGGAGTTGAGGACACTCTGTGTCCCAAAGTAGAGAAATACAGCTCCCCCCTGACCAAGATTTATTTATTTACTTGACAGAGAAAGAGAGAGAGAGAGAGATCACAAGTAGGCAGAGAGGCAGGCAGAGAGAGAGAGGGAAGGAGGCTTCCCACTGAGCAGAGAGCCCGATGCAGGGCTCGATCCCAGGACCTTGAGATCATGACCTGAGCTGAAGGCAGATGCTTTAACCCACTGAGCCACCCAGGCACCCCGAGAAATACAGCTTTTTGTTTGAAATGTACTTAGAAGTTTCTTTCCCATATTAAGGAAAATTCAATGAGTTTATTGAGTTAGGAGCAAGATATGAGGCTGAATCCTGAGGTTCTAAAGTCGATCAGTCAGAACTCCGTTTCCCCAGAACTGCTAACCCCCATGGCTAATGATAGGAATATCTACTGTTAATCACTGTTTAAATAGCTTCTGTAACTTTGGTGGAGGAATGGGAGTGTATACCAAAATCGTCTTCTCCACTCAGTCATATTAGAGGACAGTATATAGCGATAACAATAATAGCAAAGAACACTGTTTAAAACAAGTTGTCATTTTTGGTATATATACTTGCTTATGTAAGTGATACCCTCATTTATGTTATTCAACAAAGCCTATCTCACCGAACAGCCTCCTACATTGAAAAAGAAGCCTTGGGTTCAGGAGTTGAAGTAGATGTTTGTCAGTCATTGGCTGATGGCAACCCCCTGCCTTAAGTCCATGAGCTAGATTTAAAACCATGATTCTATATTATGAAAAAAAAACCCCACATTTGTTTAATTTTCAGAAATATTCTCTCAAAAAAATTGAATGAATAAAGGGAAGAAAGTACAGCAAAAGAGATGGTTAGGGAGATGTGAAACTACTTCATCTAACATTCAATTTCTTGTTGATTATCCATTTTGTGGTTTTTAAGGATTCTAAATATCTTCCTTTGGATGTTCAGATTTTGGTAATTTTGCTGATCAACAGTACTTCACAGTGGTGCTCAGAGTAAGTAAAAGAAGATGAAATTCAGACAAATCAATGTATTGCTTTAGCAGGCCAGCTAAGATGTCTGGGAAAGAATGAACTTTGGGGAATATAAGCTCAACACTGCTATAACCTTACTCCCATCACCATGGGCACAATACCTCGGGTTCCAAACAATCCATTCCTGATGCAAAGAGACATCTATTCCTTGGCTTGCACTGAGAATCAAAAGGGAAAACTTATGAATGAATTAATTCGAAAATTTTTTCACAATATGTTGATTTTTTTAGAAGTAGATTTGGGCATGGTTTTATGTTTTAAATTAAAGTCCTAGGTTTTTTTCCCCTCTCTGATCTGTGGATAATTCACAACTAAAAATACACTGAAGGTTAAGTTTTGTGATGCTTTTGTTCCTCACCCACCTAAAGGGTAATCCTTCCAGGTGACCCCTCTCTGCTTGAGTGTACCAGCCAGAGGACCCACGTGGCCACGGAGTCTTTGCAGTAGAAACAACATTAGAGTTGTTTGTACCTTATTCCTGATTTGTTTGTTCCTTGTTAGAGTTCCTTAGTTGGCATGTTAATGAAAGTGAATCCTTTCACAGATACCTATGAACAGAGCAGAACATGATTAGTTATGCCCTGGCCTGGGACTTGAAGGCCCTTCCCTTCTTTTTGTTCTCTGTTCTCCTCTTTCTGCTGTTTCCCCTTGTATTCGGACCTGCTTCCTGAACTTTCTAGTTTGCATCTTTGACCTTGTCCACTCAGGCTTTTTTTTTTTTTTTTAATATATTTTTTTTTATTCTAAAACTCTGGATGCAAAAAAAGACTACTTACCCCTCAGGAAAACCTATCATAAAAAGGGCTAGCTTCTGGTTTTCCTAAGAAAACCCATTCTTTCTCCAGTGGTCCATGCACACCCATGGGCCGCATGTCCAGGATTGGCGTCTCCGTGAGAGTCACAGTGATAGGCATGCTTGTACTTTAAGCTGGGAACTGTTTCTCAGTAGTTTCTTTTTCTCCTTGTCTTGTACCACAGGATTTATTGGATCATTCATGCACATCAGGAAGTGGCTCTGGTCTCCCTTTTTTGGTACAAAGAACAGTGGCTCGTCAGATCACGCTGTTGGAGTGTGTCGGTAATTCTTTTTTCTCTTCTTTGTGGGTTGAATGCAATGTTAACTGCAGCTCTAGAAGCAGCATGGAACTTGGAAAATCTGTCTCATGTTGCCTGTTGCTCCTGAAATGACAGGAGACGGTGTGGCTCTGTTTCTGGTCTCTGTGCCTTGCGTCAGAACTCCTCAACTTGTTGGAATTCTCTTCAAAGGAATCTGTCGCTAGTTAGTATGATGAATGGCTAGTCAAAAGCTTTTAGTTGCAAGTAGACCTTTTAGGATGACGGGAAGGCATGAGAAATGAATTAGCATGGCTGCTCCTGACTGGAGACATTGAGCTATCTGAGGGGAGTAGGCGTTTGGACAACGCACTTGCCTATGGCAGTTCTCCAAGCCCTCTCACTCTCCCACTGCCTTTAAAAATAATGAGATAAATTTACCAAAGCTACCTTTATAATTGCTTTGTTAAACAAGAGCAGTATCCATTTCTCTATGGCCTCTTATATTTTCCCCATCTAGGAACATGTTTATATAGAGATGCAATCATAATGGGTGTACAATTTGTGTTCCTTCTTTCCGTTTTAAGCTCACAGACATTTCCATATATCTGTACACATCACAAATATTTTAAGAGATTGTGTAACGAGGGTCTTTTGAATGATCATTGAATTGTACGTAATAGTACTACTCAAGAAAGCTTTTGCATGCATCTTACCTTTCTTTTGAGTACTCAGAATAAATTCCCAGGAGTTGGGGTTCCTGGGTCAAACTTTGTGACCTTTTTATGGCTTGTTTATAAATTGCTGATTTCCCTCTAAGAAGAGGGTACAGAATGCCTTTTCGGGGGGGAAGTTCTCAGTTTTATTGGTTTTTACTTGTATTTGGTGGGTATTTGCAAGTCACGTGATAGTTGTCATTAATTTCTTTTTGGGAAACACATAGGGACAGCCAGAAGGGTGGTGATAGGTTGGCAGTGTCTCTACACTCTTTCTGGTTCTCCTGGTTTCTTTTCTTGGCAACTCCAGTCATTCTCTTTTGCTTTTGGGAGGTAGCTGGACGTCATAACCTGTCTTCACCACTGGGCTGCTGTCCTCCCACCTTTCTTTCTGATTTTTTGGAAATCAGGACATCCCCAAACCTTACAGTGGGAAAGAGGCCAGGCAGTGTAGCATGAGCAGCAGGTGTCACCTGTAGGCACACAGGTAACCAGCAGGAGCCTGTTGCCTTTGCTCTGGGTCTGCGGCCCCTGGACCTCTGAGCCACACCTCACATTTCTCCTCCTCAGTGGGCTGCGGGTGGAGCAAACACGCCCCCAATGTGCCCATCTTGTACAGCCAGGGTTGTCCTATTGTACTGCCTAACATCCAGTTTGCTTATGAACAAGGGTGTTTGGGTAGGAGTGAGAAGGCAGCGACGGGCTGTTTGTCTAAATTGCTTACCCCTGCCCTCCTGACCTCCCACCCCCACTTGCCATGTACAGGGCAGCCAATCTCCATATCAGTTTTCAGAGCCCAACCCCAGAGTCCAAAGGGCAAAATAGTGTTGTACCTTTAAAAACACATACTGTTTCTGGTGGTGTAGATATTCTTGAGCATTTTTGGAAATAGTGTAAATTCAATTATAGCATTTTGTTGGTTCAGTGCTAAAGACTTTCATCAAAGCAATGCCATTTCAGTAGCTTCTAGTTAGTGTTCATGTGGTGTAGCCTTGAATAAAAATGTGTGTGATGAACTGCTTGGATAGTGTTACCATTTGGGGTTCAAAATTGGACTAGACCAGTTGTTACCAGATAGTGATTCGTGAACCCCCCAAGTTTCAGATACCGTATGGATTCCCATGGGGGGCTCCGTGCCCTGTACGTTTGGGCAGTTCTGCTTCTGTTTTTAGGAACTCCTGAATAGGGTTGCATTTCTAAAAAGCATTTGACAACTTAAAAGCATTTGAAAACCATTGAAGTAGGTTTCTATTTTCAATCTGTCTACTTATCCTGACAATCCATCTCTGTTTTCTTTGAAAAAAAAAAAAAAAAAAGATTTAAGGCAACTTTACAGTAATGTATACAATTCTCCGGGATATTTTTTCTCTCCTTCCTAATGAGACTGTGAGGACAAAGGGCAAATAAAGAGACGGAATGTAACCAGAGGCAGGAAAAGATCAGCATAGTGTTTCTAGCAGCCTGTTTTGTGGTGTCTTAGCACTGGCCTTCGTCTTGAACTACAAATGCCGGGCACTTGCTATGACTGTATTAAAATTAGTCCTGCTCTAAATACTATTTTTGTGACCTGACAGCAGCCCACAGTGATGACTTACTGGCCACGTTTAACCTCCTTTTGCATTAGTCATTGGTATTTCACAGGGACATTGTTTGTCAGGACGGAGTCCAGACTGAGTGGCTTTGATTTTGTGTCAGGACCTAATCCCCTAGATAGACGTGCTTTCTTTCTCCATGTTTGGGTTCTTGTGGCTTCGCTTTGGAGCAAAGAGCTGTAGTCCTGGGTGTGCAGGTGCTGCTGCAGCTGCTGATTACAAGCTGTGACTCCCAGCAGTCCCTTGCCTGGGGGAGAGCCCTGCTGCCCTGTGAGGTGGGTCTCCCGCTACATTGTTATCTAGGCGCCGCGTGCGTCTTTACCCTCATTATACCCCGTGTTGAGCCCCATGGTCTCGCGGTAATTACCTGCTCCTCCCAGCCTCCCTCCTCACCCCTACCTGCAACGAAAGAGAAGAACGGAGGAGGGAGCATGTCACTGACAGGCTGACAGCCGTGTTGCTGGTGCAGGAGGGGGCACGCACCCCACAGAGCAGATCACAGGCTGGGGTCCTTGCGTTTTTAGGAAATGCTTTCTCCAAGGGGCTCCTTCGGTGTGGCCCACTTCTGGCATCCCAGAGGCTGTCTAACAAGCAAATACCCATGACCAATGTCAGGAATCAGAACTGTTCTGGGATTATGTCTTTAAAACTCTGCAAATCCTCTTTTGAAATATATCCTCTGCCAAGAAATCCTTTAGGGAAGGTAGTGGTTGCTTGTTGGTCTCCTCCACAGCATTGTTTTGTGTGTGTGTGTGTAATTTTTTTTGGATCCTTCAGAATACAGACCTCCAACTTAATTGTCTCCCTTATGAAAAACATAAATGTGTATGTAAATTTGCAAATTTGGACTCACAGGAAAATGTCCGCGTTGATCTTGTAGAAGGGAAAGGATCCAGTCAGCTACTCAGTTTATCTACGTGTGCTTTTTTTTTCTTTTTTGGCTTTCAGCACATTGGAATCTAATACTCTGTACCATTTTGTTTTACTAACTGTGTGCTTTTGAGACCCATACATGTTTCATACCTTTTAATAGAGGGATTTAGCTTTAAAACTTATAATTAGCAGGTTATTGTACAATGTAGATACTGAGGGTGTTGAATTTGCTGTGACAATGGGTGGCTGGAGGGGTGGGTTCCACCTTACTTTTGTATGTCTTCACAGGCGAAAGGTTGTGGGATTGAGAGCACCAGATGAAGTTTTTTCAAGTACACAAAGGGAGGGGGCCAGAGTTACGGGCAAGAAATGTATTGGCTCCCTCCTGTGTCACCTCTGTGTTGCTCTCCCCAGGGAAAGGCAGGTATGGTGAGGTGTGGAGGGGCAGCTGGCAAGGGGAGAACGTCGCCGTGAAGATCTTCTCCTCCCGGGATGAGAAGTCATGGTTCAGGGAAACAGAATTGTACAACACTGTGATGCTGAGGCATGAAAATATTTTGGGTAAGTACAAAGATAATCCCCTCATTAATTTTATCTAGAAAGAAATAATTGCCTACCTTTGCCCTCTCCGATTTGGTGTGTATGAATTTGCAAGTCTCCCCTGAAAAGTGATAATAGGAATCATCAGCATTTATATCATGTTCACTTTTCTTTTAACACTAATTTCTTGTTTAAATCTGCAAAGAAGCTGAGTTTGAAGATTCTCTGGATGGTGAAAATGAAATCATTATTGCTAATTCTTATTCTGTAGGTTGTTATTTAAGCAACAAGAATTTACCCCATATTGTTCATTTCAAGGCTTCATCCGTTGTTCTACTTACCGCACCCTTTTTGAATATTTATTGAATCAAACTAAGAAAGCTCTTTGGACGATTTCCTAGAGATTCACAGCTCCCAGGGACATCGTAATTAAATGCACGTTCCCTCAAACTAGGCATGGTTTTCAAAGCCCAGATTTACAGAGGGATTTAGCATCCATTTTAATTTGGAAACTAAAGCTTAGAACCATTTGTGAAATCTGTGAAGAGCCCGCTGAAATACTGCTGTAGAGGTATAAGGGATGAGAATGTCCTTGTTCCCTTTGACTTCTCTGGTTTTGGAGCGTTTTCTCAGGGTGTTTATGCTAATACATGTATGATGAATGCTGCCCAGAGTGCCTCTTCAATAGTGGATAGAAGGTTTATAGAGAAATTGACTCTATAGGATAGTGCTGGCCACTTCATGGCTATTGGATGAGATTTGGTTCATCAGAAGGCCATTGCCAGAATTTATTTCTATCCCGTTACTGTCAATTTGGTATTAACCCTGAGTCAGGTTGTCTGCCAAGAATGGTTCGACAGTTGTCTAAAGTTTCTCTTTAACAGTGTGGTGATGTGTTCCATCTTTGAATTGTGTGTTTCTGCTGTTGTCTTCTCCCCTTGTCTTACCTGTGGGGGCCTAGCTGTCCCCCAGTTCTCCTTGCTCCTATCGTTGCTGTTGGTCTCCGATCTCCAGTCCATGCTGGACTCCCATCTCCAGTCCATCTTGCTACCCCGAGTTATGTTTCACTGCGCACAGCCAAGATACTCCTCAAAGTGCTTTTCGACGACTCCTCCATTGTCTGACATTGGTGCCGTCTGGGCCAGGCTGTCCAGACTCCTTATTTGTTGTGGTCCCAGGGAGTCTTAGATTTCCTCTATGAATATCTCTGGATGGCAGTCACTTTGGATATCTGCCATTACTTGGGATCGCCATGAACATTAAGGTGTCTGTGCCTTTGTTCGTGGTCTCGATCACGCATGATCCCCACCCCACACTCCAGCCACCCATCCCTCCATGACAAAGTCTCAGTTCCTTTCCAGTTTCTCCCAGTGGATTTACTTGTGCTTTTCTGCCCCACCCCCCCAACCCCCATGTTGCAGCTGTGCTGTAACTCTGATCGCACAAGCTTATGTCACAGCTAGATGCATATGTAGAACAGCAGTGATCATTACCGTGCAGTAAGCACTGCTTTAAGTGCGTCATGTGCGTTTTCTCCTTTCAGCTTCACAGCCATAAGGGCGTAGGTACTCTTGTTTTTCTAGTTGTAAGTGATGAGTTAACCCATCAGGTCACACCGTGGAGCTGAGAGTCACACTGGGCAGTGTCTCTCTTAACCACAGTTCTGTACTTTATATGGTAGTTAGCTAGTTGGGATTTGATGATGAGAGTACAAGGTGAAGATTCATCCACAGTCAGAATTAACCCCAAATGCCCCACTTTTCCCTCTGACCCTGGGACAGACAGGGTGAGCCACAGAGAAAGCGTCAGTTGTGTTCAAAGTTGTGATGTACAGGGAGTACTTCTCTTTAAACAGTGGAATGACTTGTACTGTGCAGGTGCACATACTCGAAGAAGTATGGGGGGGTCTGGGATTCATTAAAGGAAGGGCATGTTCAGGCACCCCTTCTCATTCTCATGGGCTCACAGGTTCATTGAGCAAAATGCACTAGATATTACAGGGCTGCGCAAATAGTCACTTTATCTGTGCCCTTGACTTAAATGAACTATGACACCCTCCCATTGTCACTGAGGACAAGAATCACTTCCATTGCTTTTGCCACCACATGCAGTACTGAGGACAGTACCTTGCACAAGCTAGGTGCTCAGTAAATATTTATTAAATTGGATTTAATCATAAGAGAAATTTGAAAAGTCACCTTCACAACATGATTCATGTGAGAAGTGAGGTTCCCTTAGTGTGACCACCTAGGGCAAAACACTGTTCATTTCTTATTACCCAATGATCCTGGGAAATTCTGTATCTCTGAGGTCTTTCTACCCTCATCATACTTACAGCTGTATGGACTGATTTCACCATGTAGTTCTTTTGACTTTAAAAAGAAAGCTCACAGAGAGGCGCCTGGGTGGCTCAGTGGGTTAAAGCCTCTGCCCTCCGCTCAGGTCATGATCTCAGGGTCCTGGGATTGAGCCCCGCATCGGGCTCTCTGCTCCACAGGGAGCCTGCTTCCCTTCCTCTCTCTTTGTGATCTACTTGTGATCTCTGTCTGTCAAATAAATAAATAAAATCTTAAAAAAAAAAGAAGAAAGCTTATGGAAATGCA
The DNA here is from genome assembly GCF_902655055.1 of Lutra lutra. NCBI lineage: Eukaryota > Metazoa > Chordata > Mammalia > Carnivora > Mustelidae > Lutra > Lutra lutra. Next base: position 55,890,063 of record NC_062280.1, on the reverse strand, counting down.
CCAGTTTTTTGTTTGTCTGTTTTGATTGGTTTCGGTTTTGGGGCTAAACTTGGTCACAGTTCTTTCCTTGCTTTGCCAGTTTTCTGTATTTAGAGACTTTAAAGTTTTCTGTGATCTTTTTCCTTTTCTATCAAAGGAGCATCTTTTTTTTTTTTTTTATAAGATTTTATTTATTTATTTGACAGAGAGAGATCACAAGTAGATGGAGAGGCAGGCAGAGAGAGAGAGAGGGAAGCAGGCTCCCTGCTGAGCAGAGAGCCCGATTCGGGACTCGATCCCAGGACCCTGAGATCATGACCTGAGCCGAAGGCAGCGGCTTAACCCACTGAGCCACCCAGGCGCCCCATCAAAGGAGCATCTTATATCGAATATTAGATCATAATTTCCCTCCCACCCTGGAGTATTACCAATTCTAGCCCCTCAAAATCAATCAGTCTCACACACACACACATGTTTACACATATATGCATACATACAACACTCTGGGCCCTCATTGTTTATCCCCCTACAACAATATCTTTCAAATGACTAGACTTGGCTTTCAACTCTTCTGCTCTGTCTGGTGTAGAAGTCAACAGCCAAAGGGGTAACGGGAGGCTGTGCTGGTTCGTGGCAGGAGCAGTGGTTGGGGGATTGGAGACGCTGGTTTCTACTCTCAGCACCTCCAACATGCCCACTGTGTGACTCTGGTCCAAAGTTATATGTTTCTGAGCATTCTTTCCCTCATTACTAAGACCAAGGGAGTCGAGTTAATGTGAGAATTTTACTCCAAAGTCTCATCTTGCATGCTTTTTAAGAAAGGATTGTAAAATAATGCAGCTTACTGTTTTAGTTATATGAAGTGGAGAGTTCAGTGATACATGTACGGTCAAATAGTGCAGCCTCTGCCACCCTCCATCTCTAGAACTGCTCCGTACTCTGAAGAGATACTGCCTGAGCATTTAATCGGACTTTCCTGAGACCCAAGTGGAAGTAAAGGAAGTTACTCGCAAAAGATATTACATTGCAGGTTGCTGTGGTTTTCACCAACCCCTGAGCTATTCTGAAACGTAATAGTAACCAGTTATTCTCGACACATCCCGTGTTAGGCATCGTATGAAGTGCTGTACCTATAATTAACTCTTCCGTTCTCACCGTACCCATTTGAGGTGCTGCTGACGTTATCCTTATCTTACAAATGAGGAAACCAGGGTGGAGATTTTATATGACTTGTGTGAGATCACCCAGCTCGGGAATGGTGGAGCCCATCTTGGCACCCAGCGGTCCAGCTCCGGGGCCCAGCGCTCTGCAGCCCTCATGTCCCACTGTGGTGGCCTCAGTCCTCAGCTGTCCTAGCTGCCTGGTTCCTGGGAGAGTTGCCAGGGAGAGGTTCACAGGGGCTACGGATAACCTCACTAACGATTTTGGGTTTTATTTTCCTTCCTGAGGAGCCTGGGAGGATGACCTGGGCTGTTAAGTAAGAGGTTTTTACTCTAAACACTTTCTCTCCCCATTGTGAACACATCCAGTGACTGTGCCAGCGTTCCAACTTAGAAGTACCTGTTCAGCCTTCACTAGCAGGAGAGTGCTTTGATGGAAAATGCAAAAATTCCATAAAAATGCCCTCGCATTCTGAAACAAAAGTAGTTCTATAATTCACACTTGGGAGATAAACAGTTAAAAAAAAGTCCTGCCTATTAAAAAGTCATTTTTCCGGAAGGTCTAGAGTGTAATTAACGGGACAGACAGAATCCTTCTCTAAGACCTAAGGGGCTTAGGGAAGGTGAGAGAATAAATATTTATTTGTTATTTATCTATTTATTTAATCAGAGCCTGCTCTCCCTTGGGCAGAGAAATCAGTAGAGGCTACATAAATACACAGCAGTAATTTAATTTCTTTTGAGTGGTACTTATAGTTTAGGATATTTATTTTTGAAAGTCTCATTAATGATTAATACCATTTGGTTTAAAATGATAAAGTAGAAACATCTTTCCTAGTAAGAATAACTAATATCTGAGTACACATTTTGATTATTCATGTTATGGCAGCAAAGGGCCCCAAGAGAAGTCGCTGTGGGGCCACAGAGACATATTGGAGAGAGGGAAGGAGTGAGAGTCTGAGGCTGCCCGTGAGAACTGGCTTGGAGGGCAAGAAAGAGAGAGGTAGGGGATCAAGGTGTGGAGACATTGCTTTGTTCACTTCACAGATGCCCAGTGGATACAGGTTTCACGTTGTCTTTCTCTGAATAGAAGTCAGAGCCCCCTGTTGGGGGCGGTATGGCATAGTGGTTAAGAGTATGGGTTCTGGAGCTGGGCTGCCGGGAACCATTACTAGCCTTAATGTCAGTGCTGTCCTCTGCTTCCTTCCTGTGTGAGTGTTGGAGGATTACATGCAGAGTGTCTAGAAGAATTGTGCCTGGCACTTTGTTAGTCCCAGTAAGTACTAGTTGCTTCTATTGTTGATGACGACAATCAAATAGGGGACCTTTTCTTTGTTCCCAGAGTTTCCTGTACAAGCTGTGGTGTGTCCACATGGCTAGCACCAAACTTGGGATCAACGACAACTTGAAAGATACATGATTTGGCATTTCCTAGCAGCACTTTCATTACTTATAAACTGAGAATAATGATATCTGTATTCCTGGTGTATTGAGAAAATTCTTATGAGAAAATGTGTATGAGAGCAGCACAAACTTTGTATCACACTCTGTGCAAGTGTGAGGGATGTTCTGCCTGTTTCTGTTTTCCGGGATCCTCACACAAGGCTTTTAATCCTGCCTCAAGCCATGTCTATCTGTTCTTTTTTTTTTTTTTTTTTTTTTTAAATATTCTTTTATTTATAAGTCCCAGATGTCACTACTTGTAAGCATGTCCATTAGGCGTGTATATTTTATATACATGTATCAACACAGAGTATATACAATGTATATTATACACATAACATAGAGAGAGAGAATGCAGGAGTGAGCAGGTGGAAAGCATGTCTGCAGTAGGAGAGACAAGCACATACATCACAGTTTATTTCGTAGGTTGGAAAGTTCTAAAGTTCATTCAGTTTGCTCAAGGGTCCCCTCAGAATGTCTGGAAAAATCTCTTCCTACCTCCTTATTGGCATCTGTCATACATCACTTCTTTTCAAGACTGCTTCAGTTATCGCTTCTTGATGGAAGCCTGTTGGAACATCTTGTCTGAATTACTAGGATTCCCTATTCTGGATACATGGTGCCCTTTGCAGATCTAACAGTACTTTTCATCGTATTCATTACATGATATTGTAATTTTTGCTTTCTGTATCTGTCTGCTTTTCTGGCCAACAGACACTATCATCTCAGTTTTCTTGTGTGACTGACAAAGAGCATCACAGATGCTTATTATATTTGGTTTCTTTTTTATTTGATGAGTAGTCAATCATGTAATATGAACTTAGCCCTTTATCTTACATCTGAACAGAGATAACCCAGAGAACCTAAATGAGTTGCCCAGTATTATACAGCAAATTATAGGCAAAATCAATACTGGAACACAGGTTTTTAGATTTTATGTTTTTTATTCTTTTTGGGTGGCTGATGAATAATCTGAGCTTAGAAAATGAACATGATAAAGAGTTGAATACTATAATTACAGATAAACACAAAGATATTATTCCTATCTGAATTGTAATGCAATGTAAAATCTTTTTAAAGGATTATTTATAATGAAAATGAATATGGACATTTCCTGCTCATTAGAAGTACCTTTTTATGGAAGTAGGAAGAGTACTATGTTTTTCCGTTGATGCCTCTGTAAACCTTTCATGGCAGTTGGTTAGTTTAGTTATTTTTTGTTACAGGTGACATCTGTTGTATGGGTCACTATCTCCTTATACTAAGAGTTATAATGTGAAATTCTTACATGTCTGCTAATTTTGTTCTTGCTCTCTCCAGGTTTTATTGCTTCAGACATGACATCAAGACACTCCAGTACCCAGTTGTGGTTAATCACACATTATCATGAAATGGGATCATTGTACGACTATCTTCAGCTCACTACTCTGGATACTGTTAGCTGCCTGCGAATAGTGCTGTCTATAGCTAGTGGTCTCGCGCATTTGCACATAGAGATATTTGGGACCCAAGGGAAGCCAGCCATTGCTCATCGAGATTTAAAGAGCAAAAACATCCTGGTTAAGAAGAATGGACAGTGTTGCATAGCAGATTTGGGTAAGGTTTTAAAAATATTTTTTTTTTTTTTTTAAGATTTTTTATTTATTTTATTTGACAGACAGAGATTACAAGTAGGCAGAGAGGCAGGCAGAGAGAGAGAGGAGGAAGCAGGCTCCCCGCTGAACAGCGAGTCCGATGCGGGGCTCGATCCCAGGACCCTGGGATCATGACCTGAACCGAAGGCAGAGGCTTTAACCCACTGAGCCACCCAGGTGCCCCTAAAAATATTTTTTTAATTATAGTTTTTACGTTTGTTGTTATTCCGTTGGTTAGCTAGGTCACATCCATGCCCCGTCCCCTAACATCCTGTTATGAAGACTTTCAAGCATGCAGGCAAATTAAAAGAACTTCCCAATGAGTATACCCACTACCTAGATTCTCCCATCAACATTTTACTGTTCTCAAGCTTTGTCCCATATCCATGCCTCCCCACTCATCAATCCGTCTTTAATCATTGATGCGTCCCCAAATGAATGACAGAGGAAAGAGCCCTCTCTTCTCAAGACTTGAGCATGTATACCACGGTGTCGTGCACTGGAGTCTGTTGTTTGTTGACTTTTTTCCCTCCAGGTAAAATTTCAATTTCATGCAAAATAAACAAATCTTAAGTAATACATTCTCAGAGTTCTGACAAACGCTGTAAAATCCAAATCTCTTTTGAAATTCAGACCCTCACATGATCTTGGAAAGTCACTTCCAAGTAAATTGCTCCTTTAGTCAGTTCCTGACCGGCCCACCCTCAGCAGCAGCCAGTAGTCTGTAGCATTTACACAAAGTAGGTACACAATTAAATAACCTATGGAATGAGGGGCCTCTGGGTGGCTCAGGCGCTTAAGTGTCGACTCTTGGTTTTTGGCTCAGGTCATGATCTCAGGGTCATGAGATTGAGCCCTGCGCCATGGACAGTGTGGAGTCTGCTTGAGACTCTCTCTCCCTCTCCCGCCGGTCTCTCTCTCCCCCCAAATAAATAAATATATAAAATCTTTAAAAAAAAAAAAAAAACCTCTGGAATGACTTCATCTTAAAAATGGCTTCTAAAGTCATTTTTCTGTAACCATGGCAAAATTATCAGTCAAGAAAGAGGAAAAATATTCTGGAACAAATTCACAGTTTGCCCTGCTGGGATATCTCATTCCTGTGGTGTTAGGGTAATGCTCAGTTTAGCTTTAATTGCATTATAAATAAGATTATTTTCATTTATATTGACACTGTATAGAAAACCATAGTCAAGTTGGATATTGGCTGAATAATTACACTAATGAGAACTGAATTGTAATCTTGATTATTCATTTCAGTGGACTATGGAGAGTCCTCACTCTATTTGATTAAAACATGGTTTATATTATATTCATATCATTGTAGTCATTGTGAGGCTGATAAAGGTTTGGACAGTATTAGCTCTTGTATATACATGATGAAATTTATTCTTATTTTTTAGACAAAGGATTTGACACATCCAGAAAATGTATTTCTTTTGAAATTCTTTAAAGTCTTTGTATTCATGCTGAGAATTATTTTACGGTATTTTGCAAGTGTGAGAAGAAAAATATTTAAGATAGCATTGAAAGGGTATGGCTCTAAAGTTTTTTGTGGGTAGTTATAGTTGTGATGTAGAGGACTTTTATGGCCATGCCCTGGCTTTTGGAGCAGGAGGATTTGAATTTGAATCCTGGCTTTCCCAGTTATCACCCCATATATCTCTGCAGATATTTTAATCTGTTTACCTGCCCAGAGTGCAGGACTGCTTCTACTCGACTGGGGGGCTTAGCAAGGAACACTTTAGCGTTTGACACTCTGCACTCTACTTCAGTATTGTTTCAAATGTTCATTACGTGCCCAAGTATTATTCATGTTACTCAAAATCAATCATTATGTAACTCACATGGTTCCTGTAAAATTCAGAAATTATTATACTTGCTTGGCAAATAGTAAGCATCAGATGGTCACTGCTATTATAGTACAGAGGTCTAGGGGAGATGGAAAATTGAGGACATTGTTGGCTTTGGTTATAGGACTTGATAGGGAGTCAGAGGGGTTTTTCAGTAAATGCAACTAATTAGTTATTCATTTTTCTTTCTTTTGGCCTGTAGCCTTCCAATTAGACATATGGATTTGTACAAAAATCTGTGTTAAGGTGGTACTATTCAGGGGGTAGTTTCTTGGTACCGAAGATAGCTCTGATGACACCGTCATTTGTGTGTCACTTTATACCCAGAAATTAAGGATCCCTCATTTGAAATCATGTTCTGTTATTGATACTGCAGAAATACCAGTATTCTATTTACTTTTCTAACTTTTTATTATAAAAAATTCAAACAAAATGACTGAAAGAGTAGTAAGTATAATGTTCATATGCACAACACCTAGATTCAACAATTGTTAAAATTTTGCTATATTTGCTTTATATGTAGGCGTACATCTGTCTTTACTCATACATTTGAAAATAACTTACAGACATCACAACACTTTACTTCTAAATACTTCAAGATATGCCTTCTGCATAATCACAGTTTATAGCACCGACAATTATTGATAATTCTTTAATAGCATTTAATGTCCATTTTCAGATTTTCCTAGTTTTCTCAAACAAGAATTCAGCCAAGGTTTACACATTGCATTTGGTTGTTTTACTTCTTTATGTAGCTTGATAATTATCTATTACTGGGTAACATATTACCTCTAAAACTTAGCAGCTTAAAATAACACAAATCTGCTATCCTATGTCATCATCTGAGGGTCAGTAATCTTGGGATGACTATACCCTCTGGTTCTGGCTCAGGATCTCTTGTAGGGGTTACACACTCAAGCTGGCGATTAGAGCTGCAAGCGTCTGAAGGCTTCGTCAGGGCTGAAGGAACTCCCAGGGTGGTTCTAGTCACATGGTTGCTGGTAGGAAGCTTCAGTCCCTGGTCTGGGGGACCTCTCCACAGGGCTGCGTGTGTGTCCTCATAACACAAGAGAACTGAGAGAGAGCAGAAAGGAAGCCATGGTGCCATTTATGTCCTAATTTTGAAGATCTCCGCTCACTTCTGCTGTGGTCTGTGTGACTATCCAGCCCACACTCAGGGCATGGGGAATTGAGTTTCACCTCCAGAAGGGAGATGTTTCAAAGAACTTGAGGACATATTTTTAAACCACCACAGCTAGTATTGCTGTGATCTATTTAAACTACACCTTTTCATATTCTGTTATTTTGACTCTTAGGTTCTGGAAATGGTAGAGAAGTGTATATGTTTCAGGAGATGTTCACCACAGCCACAGAATCTTGGGGTTGAGTAAAAGAATCAGGAAAAGGAACCAGTCTAGTAGAGTGAATGCAGTTGCTGATTTCTCTGTAATTATTAAGAGTGCGATACCATTGCCATCTCCTTGGCATGAGAAGGAGTCCTCATCCCACACATTCAAAGCCATGGAGTTGGGGGGAGAAGCATTCTCCACAGAAAGCTTGAGGGGTCCCCAAGGGATTGTTGGGCTGCAGAGGTTTTCAGAGGCCGCTTGTTCCAGTTTGGCACTTCTCATTATTTTGAGTGTTAAAGGAATCATTTTGAGTTGGTCAGCATCTACCTCAAAAAATAATTTCATTCTCAAATGAATCATGCATGTATCTGCCTAACCCTGCTGGTCGGTGAGGAATGCCAGGGCTCTCTAATTGAAGAATTCTGAAATGAGTCATGGTTTGAGAAAGTGCTTCAAAGCCATTTAGCATGAGAGTTGAGCTTTGAATCGAGGTCTAGCTTGATGCTGGGTGTACGCATGACTGTAGAGAAAGGCCTGTGGGTTCGGTCAGCGTCACTATTTCTCAGACAAGCAGCTCTTCTGAAAGGGATGGAGCCGTGCCTGTAGCAGCCCGCCCTTTAAGTAGTGATACATCACCTCACATTCTCTGCCTCGCACTGTTGGAAGTCTGTGTTTGCCCACTATTGGGAGCTGTGGTGGAACGAGAGCTTTACCTCTCTTAAGACCTTTGGAGGTTCCCACTTAGCCTGTGAGACTATTTTCCTGTGGACTTGAAATACTGGCCTCCTATTGGTTTGGTGCGTTGGTTTATTATTCATCCAGATCTTTTTGTTTCAGAGGTTCAGGTGTTAACCTAAGAGCTTCCTACTGTTTCTGGCATTAGTTCTTTTTTTCTGTTGTCACAGAAGTCCTCTCCACGATAGTCCAGAGATTAATTACTCTGGGTATGGTGCCACAGCGACCAGGACTACCACCAGAGGGCGCTCCTGATAGGGTCTGTTTGAAAATCCTTCAGCAACCTTCTGGGAGAAAGGAAGTAAACTGACCCACCCTGTTTTCTCCCTTTCAGGCCTGGCAGTCATGCATTCCCAGAGTACCAATCAGCTCGATGTGGGGAACAACCCCCGTGTGGGCACCAAACGCTACATGGCCCCTGAAGTTCTAGATGAAACCATCCAGGTGGATTGTTTTGATTCTTACAAGAGAGTTGATATTTGGGCCTTTGGACTTGTCTTGTGGGAAGTGGCCAGACGTATGGTGAGCAATGGTAAGTACCTGATAGAATGTAGTAATGTCCTTCCCCAGTCCTCTTGATTCTGCTGTCTATAAAAGGGCAAAGGAAATATTTAAGTCCACATTGTTCCATGAATCATACTTATTCTTTGAATCATACATCAAGCTATCAGCATCTATATTTGATTTATGGCTAGTAGGTGGAATGTAATGGCATTATATTTTAGCTACACAAGAGGAAATGAGGGTTGAAAAAGAAGAATATTTCAGGCTGGGACATCTGGTCCTGGCGCTGCCTCCCTGGTGGTTGAGTGTAAGCCCCCAATAAACACTGCCTGACTCTTAAAAAAAAAAAAAAAAGAAAAGAATATCTCTGGAAAAGACTAGTCTTTGGCTCTTCTTTTGTTTGGTCCATATTTCATTCCTTCCTTTCTCCATCTTCCTATTCTGCCTTTCTCCCCACCTACTCTCCTCCTTTGTTCTTCCCACAAGTGAGATTTAACATGAGAAGAATGCTCCAGTAAATCTACAAGTGAATTCTGCTGTTTTAGGTATTTTTACTTCTTAAATGTGGGTTATTGAGAAAAGGCTCAGGTTGCACACTCAGAATTCACCTCCTTGTAAGAAGCAGGCTGTATGTTCTGAATTAGTGGAATTCAAATTCAGGAAGCCCTGAGTAGGTGGCTAATGCTGGTCCTCTTAGGAGTAAGTTTTGTGAAATTGTGTCATCTTCGTGGTTACAGAAGCATGTGTCAGTCATTTTCAACCTGTGACCCCTACAATCAACTCTTAACTTATTCTGGTCTTTCCTGTATGCAAATCAACCGCAAATACATTGTTGAACTCTACTGGAAGTGCACTGTATTCTGAAAGGACCAAGTGGACTGTCTTAAATTGCACCTGCCCCAGCTACCCAGAAAGTGGATTTCTATGGCAGACTCTCTTGAATCACCTAAATAAACTTCTGTCTTCTCAGCTGGAAGTCTTCTTTCAGAGGACAGGTCTGAAATTGTTCCAGAAAAACAGGAAAATGCTATTTGTTTAGATTAATATTTATTTTCAAAAGATACTTTCCCCTCCTAGGAGTCCTTGGAATCCTGGTTTTGAAGTATGAAGGAAATAATGTGTGAATTCTCAAGGACTAAGATTCTTGGGGCAATCATAATTTTTCTGAACAACATAACCAGAGAATAGGAAGTTCTTTGAGGAAAGTGGCATCGGGGTAATTTACCCTAGCTTTCGTGTGCAGTAATTCAAATTGGCATGCCTCATGGTAGCTGCTACTGCTGCTTTTTCTTTTCTTTTCTTTTTCTCCAACAGCAGAGTGTGTCTGGCTTTGAGACCCTTGAGAGTGTCTGTTAAAAGCAGTGTTTCAGATTAAACATAAATGTACATGCATTGCTACCTGACCGTTCTTTTAATTTCCTTTTTCTTTTCGTTCTTCTGATGGAGTCATGAACATCTTCTTGGTAATTATTTCTCAATCGTTGGGAGCTTACCGACTAGCATTTTGGGCCATCAAGTGCCTTGAGAATTATCTGCAACAGGGAGATTGTTTTGCTGATTTATGAAGCTCTGAACTTTGCCTGGAATTACACATCGACTTCATTTGCTCACCCTCTCCCCAATAATCCTTGAGCATCTTGGAACTGAAAATCTAATTTTAATTTGTTTATTTTAGCACACAATTTAGAGAAGGATTGGCGTCATAATAAACCATGCACTGGGGAACTTGCCCCCAGTGAAGAGGAAACTAATATCCCGAGGCCAGGATGGTAGCCGGCCAGCGGCCGCTGGGCTGGAACAGCTCCAAGCAGGCCTGCATGATGAAAGCGGAGCTTGGCAGAAATGCGGGATTTGGGCTTTGTAAGAATTCATGTTGCAAACGCGTTCCCTGTGTCACGGGCATCAACCCAAGTGGCTCATAAAGATCACTTGTTCTTAATAGGAGTCCGTGTGAAATTAGAGTTGTCGGTTTAAAACTGAGCTCAGCAAATGGTAGTTTGCATCATCTGTTCTGTGTTTAATGTTATTTTGCCGAAAAAGATCATGGATAGTAGAGGAAGAGAGACTATTTTGGTTGTTTGATTGATTACTTCCTGTTACATCATCATTTAGGTGGCTCTGTGGTTCCTAAAATTCTGTGGGTTGAACTTATCTTCTGTGGTGTGGTTGGATTTTTAGTGGGAGGTAAGGGTATGTTGTGTCTCCTTTTAAATCAGTTACTGTCCCTTGGCAGTGACTAATTTGATATTTTCCCCTTCTCTTTTTAGTACCCCCCCACTCCTCCCATGAATGTTCACAGGCGCGCGCACGCGCACAGATGGAAATCACTTTATCTGGACTCAAAATAGGTTTGCACGTGGGATTGAACACTTCTAGGTTTATTATTAATATTTTAGTTATTACTACACCAAAACGAAGATGAATAGAAAGAAAAATAAGAGAAAATTTACCCTTATGTTCTAACATCCTGTGCTTTCCACTTCTTCTCTATGCACCCTTGTATGTGTTTTTTACTTTGTTAGCGTCATAGTATAGACAGTTCTGTATCATCTTTTTCATTCAAGTGTGTCGTTAGTCTGTGTTTATTTTATGTGGTCACGTGATATTTTATTAGCCATGTTCATGTTGCAGACATCCTGTCTCCTCCATTTGGGTCCTATATTAGGTACATTTTGTTCATATAACTTTTTCATTTGGGGAATTAATTCTTAATCTGGAAACCAGTAGACCTAATAGGTCAAAAAGTATGGAGGTTTTATGGCTTGACACATATTGCCAAATTGCTTTTCGTAAGAGTTGCACTAATTTCCAATTTCCTCCTCACCCCAGGGTGTGATGTACCTATTTCACTTTCTTACAGCTTTAGGAACTGTCATTAAGAGAATATATATTTTTGAAATTATTGCATATAAAATGTGGCTCATTTAAATATATGAATGTCTTATCTTAGGAAGGTCGTTATAATTATGCATCCTTTGAGTTTCCGAGTCCATGATAAAAATTGGTGACCAGATAGTTCTCCTGGAGCAACAGGATCCTCAAGTGAACCATGAGCATAAAAATATGTTGCATTTTGTATTTTCATTGGAATGTTACATTTATTTGCTGCTAATAATAAACTTCATGCTGTTTCTATACAGGAAATGAGAATTAAGTCCATGTGCACATCTGAAAACTTCTCACTAGTGTCTTTTATACTTATTATGTTTCGTCTGACACCGAATTTGCAGTCAGTGGGAAGGAAAATGGTTTCCTACCCTTCCTGTGTGAATTTTGGGGGTCCGCTTAAGGCAGGGGTTTGCCTGGATTGATAGTTCTTAAACTGCGTGTGCGTCAGATTTGTCTAGAAACAGAATGCTGGGCCCGCCGCCCCAGGGTTTCTGACTTAGGAGGTTTGGACGGAGAACCTCCCTTTCTAACAGGGCCGCGGGTGATCCCCACACTACTGTTGGGTCAGGGACCATGCTCTCGAGAGCTCATGTTGACATGGGATCCATCTTCCCAGGGTCAGGGACCATGCTCTCGAGAGCTCATGTTGACATGGGATCCATCTTTCCCAGGCTGGGAAATAGATGGCCTCCAGGATGCCAACAGTCTCTCCGAGCGGGATGCCTGTGATTTGTTTCTGATACCTTAGGTGGCACCTGCTCTCTTTTGCAAGCTTGAAAGGGGTTCATTTCTTCTTTAAGAGTCTTGGATCTAGCCCGTGGCCTTTCTTTCTAGGTTTTTGCTACTCGTCTGACAGTATTCTTCTTTTCCTCCTTTGATACAAAGTTCGGTGGCTAGATTTGTGTCTGGTTACCTGAGTTCTGTGTCGTTTGAGGACAGAACCTTACATGGGGATTGCATAGGTAAATAGATACATTGTTACTGTGGACTTGTGCCATTTAGCTTTGGTCTGATAGAAGACCTTGAGTCACCCTTCTAAGCATCCTCAGTAGTATGTTCCCTCCCCAGGATAGAAGCCCTTTCTCTGGAGCCTCAGCTTTCAGCGTCATACCTTGTTTGGATCTCTATATGCAGAAACTCGGGAGGTGTGTTGTTCTAATACTGTGGTCATCTGCTCAAGGACTTAAAAACCAAGTAAGATAATCTTCATCATTCATCTTCCAGCACATCTTTGAGTAGCATGGTCTGAACAGCTTGAGCCTCTGTTCACCTCCACACACACCTCCACACAGCTCATAGTCAGCTGTATATTTCTTGGCAGTTTCATGTCATATAACATTATCGTTTCTGTGACAGGCACACTTCAGGATTAAGGAATGTTGAAAAGGCAGTGTGCCCAGATTGTATAGGCAAGCACATTTAGATGATGGGATAGATCCTGTTCCTTCATTATGTTTGGTTGCTAAGTACCTTGTTGTGCCATGTTTCTATCTTCCCTTGCTTTGGCTTTCCGCAGGCCCAGAGCTCTGTGCAGGGAAGCTGCTGGGAAGGGTGTCCTCTGTGCAGCTGTGTGCTGCGGCCCTGGGCCCTTCTGAGGAGGTACAGTGTAAGCCTTATCATGTTAGGCTCTCGGTCATACTCTACCTTGATTACGTACATCAGTGTCATCGTCCAGCAAATATTGCTGGTAATAGTATTTACTGGAACGTGTTCTGATGATGACTGAGCTCGTGTGTGTGGAGCACCCTGCCTGTGTCTGGCATGTGGTCAGGGTTCGGTAACCCAGCCGTGGGTTATTTGCTGTTCCCTGGAAATGAGTGATGGAGGTCACGCATGGGATTCTCCACTGGCCTTCCTTCACCTCTCCTTATGCCGGCCCTTCACTGGGACACTACATGCGTTTCCCTCTTGACTCCCCACCCCAGGACTGGGTGGACACATGCTTGTTCCACTGCTACTGGCTTTGCTTATTTTGTGATGGATTCATGTTAAAATATATCTTGCTGCATCCTCTGTGGGGTGATGACTAGGAAATATTTGTTAGAATAGGTTCTTCAAGTGTGTGTGTCAAACGTGGACTTAGTCTCAGTAATCCCGGGGCTTGCCAGGGACCTGCATGCACATCTGTTCCTAAGCCCAATGGGCTTGTATATGGAAACCATGACAACTTTTTTTTAGCAACTTAATATCCACCATGTTTCATGATTTTCTTCTACTTGTATATATTAAGATTTGAACAAAGAGGGGCACCTGGTGGCTCAGTGGGTTAAGCCTCTGCATTTGGCTCAGGTCTTGATCTCAGGGTCCTGGGATCGAGCCCTGCATTGGTCTCTCTGCTCAGCCAAGAGCCTGCTTCCCCCTCTCTCTCTGCCTGCTGCTCTGCCTACTTGTTCTCTCTCTCTGTCAAATAAATAAATAATTAAAAAAAAAAAAGATTTGAACAAAGGGAAGAATTCTCATGTTAGGGAATGTTTTTCATATTCAATATCAGACTAATTTCTTTCAGGTTTTTTGTTTGTTTGTTTTATTGAGCCTTTCGTTAAGTGGCTGGGGACAGGAATATGGAGGTGGAGGGAGGAAAGAAGGATACTTTCCCACTGATTCCCAGAATTTCATGTGCCTGATTTAGAGATCCAGAACAGAGGCGGGTCGTCAACTGATCTCATGACCAAATAACCTGAGCCTGGCAGAACTTTACTGGGTGCTGTTTAGGTATCAAGGTCTTAAACCTTGTAACAGCCCAGCATTCAGTGAAACGTTCTCCCTCTCCTGGGAGACCCCGGAAGCTGCCAACTGTTTGGGACTCTCGTGGAGCCTCTCTCTCTCCTTCTAGGTGTTGACCCTAGGCCAGATCTGAGACATCTTGTTCATAGCTTAACTCAGAGCATGGCTGTGTACCTCTCCTAGGCTTTTTGTTCTCTCCTCTGACAACTAACTGTGACATTAATGTATACTTGTAGGAGGGTCCGACTACACAGTGATCTATAAACCATTTGCTATGTTACATTGATGAGAATCTCGATAATAGAAATTACTTGTGTAATTTTGACACAGATGTCTGGGAACAGAGTCAGTTTTGGCTTGAGTGATGTGCATGTTTCCATATGCCTGTGGATGGCAGTAGGGGTAGAGGCATGAGGACATGCCATACGTGTTCTCTACCTAGCAGGGAACAGACAGACCTGCTCTTCCAGCTCCCTTCCTGTTGCAGAAAGGAGTACTTGCCATGGGGTAAGGCAGGGCTTCCCACCAAGTGTGTGGTGTTAGATTGCAGAAAGGCCTTGAGATACTGATTCTCTTAAATCTCCAGCAGTGAGCCAGGACCCAGGGGGCCCAGAACCTCCTGCACTGTCGTCAGCTCTGCTCTGAGCTGCCTTATCCATTCACCTATTAGCAATGTTTGTTGTGGGGCACAGCACAAAAAATGTCTGACGGCTTCCTGTTAGGAATGTTAATCGCAATAACAGAAATATTGGAAATACCTTTATGGATCTTAAAGAACAGAGTTCGCAGGCATTCTTTCTGGTGAGACTAAATTCATTTATGCGCATACTACCTTTGTAATTTTTTCCCATATCCAAATTTGTACCTTTATTAATCTTTTTCTTTAACTTGGCTTTTTTCAAACTTCATTTTTCGAAGGCTGGTTGATGATGTTACGTTCGTTTTAGGTGTATGACATAGTGATTCAACAAGTCTGTACGTTATGCTGTTTTCACACGATTGCAGTGACTGTCACCATACATTATTACAGTACCACTGACTCTGTTCCCTATGCTGTACCTTTCATGCCTGTGACTTACTCATTCCACAACTGGAAGCTTGTACCTCTCCTTCACCCATTTTGCCCATCTCCCCACCCCCTCCCTCTGGTAACCATCAGTTTGTTCTTTGTATTGATGGGTCCATTTCTGCTTTTTGTTTTTCCATTTGTTTTGTTTTTTAAGATTCTGTAGTAAGTAAATTGATATGGTGTTTGTCTTTTTCTGTTGGAATTATTTCACTTGCATGATACTCTCTAGGTCCATTCCTATTGTGGCAAATGGTGAAATCTCATTCTTTTTTATGGCCGAGTAATATTCCACTCGGTACATATGTATGTGCATGCATGTGTGTTTGTGTGTAGATACACACACCACATTGTCTTTATCCATTTGTCTATTGATTGGATTGTGGATTGCTTCCATTGTAAATAATGCTGCAATAAATGCAGGTGTGCATATATCTTTTTGAACTAGTATTTTCATTGTCTTTGGGTAAATATCCAGTAGTGGAATTACTGTATTGGATGGTATTTCTCTTTTAAATTTTTTTGAGGACCATCCCTACTGTTTTCCACAGTGGTTGTGCCAATTTATATTCCTGCATGAGGGTTTTTCTCTACATCCTCACCAGCATTGGTTATTTCTTGTCCTTTTGATACTAGCCATTCTGACAGGTGTCAGGCGATACCTTGTTGTGGTTTTGATTTGCATTTCCCTGATGATGAGTGATACTGAGCATCTTGTCATGTTGTCTGTTGGCCATCTGGATGTCTTCTTTGGAGAAATGTCTATTCAGGTCTTCTGCCCACTTTTAGTCAGATTATTTATTTTTTGGTGTCCAGTTGTCTAAATTCTTTATATTTTGGATATTGACCCCTTACTAGATATATCATTTGCAGATATCTTCTCTCATTCATTGGGTTCCCTTTTCATTTTACTGTGATTTCCTTCACTCTGCAAAGCTTTTTATTTTGGAATAGTCCCAATGGTTTATTTTTCCTTTTGTTTTTGTTGCCTGATGACGTATCTAGAAATATGTTTTTATGGTTGATGTCCAGATTACTGCCGATATTACATTCTAGGAGTTCTATAGTTTCAGGTGCCATGTTTACATCTTGAAACCATTTTGAGTTTATTTTTGTCTATGGTGTGAGAAAGTGGTCCAGATTTCCCAGCACCATTTATTGAAGAGAATGTCTTTTCCCTATGGTATATCTTTGCCTCCTCTGTTATTGGTTAATTAACCATGTAAGTGTGTGTTTTTCTTTCTGGCTCTCTGTTCCATTTCACGTATCTATGTGTCTGCTCTTTATGCTGGTATCATAGTGCTTTGATTATCACAGCTTTTTTTTTTTTTTTTTTAAAGATTTTATGTATTTGAGAGAGCCGTCAAGAGAGCACACAAACAGTGGGAGCAAGAGGGGGAGAAGCAGACTCCTGCTCAGCAGGGAGCCCAACAGGGGCTCGATCCCAGGACCTTGGGATCATGACCTGAGCCGAAGGCAGACACTTAACCAGTTGAGCCACCTAGGCATCCCGATGATCACAGCTTTGTAATATGTCTTGAAATCTGCGATTGTGATACCTTCAGCTTTTTCTTTCTCAAGATTACTTTGGCTCTTTAGAGTATTTTGTGGTTCCACAAAAGTTTTAACATTATTTGTTCTAGTTCTGTGAAAAATGCCATTGTTACTTTGATGAGGATCATATGGAATCTGTAGATCACTTTGGGTAATGTGGACATTTCCACAGAATTAATTCTTCCAGTCTGTGGTATGGTTTTCTGTTTCCTTGTGACATCTTCAGTTCCTTTCATCACAGTTTATAGTTTTCAGAGGACGAGTCTTTCACCTCCTTGGGTAAGTTTATCCCTAGGTATTTTATTTGTTTTGATGCGATTATAAATGGGATTGTTTTCTTAATTTCTTGCTGTTACTTCATGATTAGTGCATAGAAATGCAACAGGTTTCTGTGTATTAATTCTGTATCCTGCAACTGTACTGAATTCTTTTAGTCAAGTAGTTTTTTTGTGGAGTCTAGTGCTTTCTATGTATAGTGGTAGGTCATCTAAAAATAGTGACAGTTTTATTACTTTCTTACCTATTTGGATGCCTTTTATTTCTTTTCTCGTGTTTTTGTCTGAGTGCTGTGGCTAGAACTTTCAGTGCTATGCCGAGTAGAAGTGGCAAGAGTGCATCCTGGTCTTACTTCAGATCTTAGAGGAAAATCTCTCGGCTTTTTCCCATGGAGTATGATATTGTGTGTGAAGATGAAAGGGTTTTGTCCATGACCACTTCAGATTTTCTCATATGCTACTCTTGAAGGAAACAGTGTTTTATCTTCCAGTTCTCTCAGAAGCCAAACATGAACTGTTCTAATTCTTACTAAAATGGCTTTATTTGTAAAGTTCTAGTCTCTGAAGGATTTCAGAATTTCTCTAGGAGTTTACAGCAGCTCTCGGTGTGGATGTAGGTGTGAGGGATGATGTTCTCCCCTCGCCTGTTCCCTGGATATCACGGTGACTGCCCACGTTGGAGGACAGTGGAGAGAGACAGTGAAGTGAGCAGCTTGCGACATGAGATTAATGCAGAGAGGAGCGTAATTCATTATGTCACTGTCAGCTTGTTGGGAAAAATTCTAGAACATAAACAAGGCATTGGTTGCTAGTTTAGCTTTACTGTTAATTACCTGGGAACTTGGACAAAGTAAGTTTTCCTGTGTAGTCCTCAGTTTTTTTTGAAGTTTTTTTGCGAAGGAAGAAGACTGCGATGTAATGGACACAATTCTGACATCCCATGATGTCTCTTCACCTTAACCTTCAGATTATTCAATATATAACCAGGTCAATAGTCTCTTACCTGTGATTGAGAAATTCATCAACTTTAGAATCCAAGCCTTTCATAACTTACTTACTTGGCAGAACACCTGAACTCATTTAGCAGTCAGACTTGACCTGAATTGACATAAGTCTATTTATAGCTTTTATTTATCCCATTTAATGGGACTGTTCATCCATTTCACTACAGAAATGTGTTTGGTTGTGGGGTATCCCTCAGACTCTGCTAGGGTGTCATATAAATAGGGTATGTGCCTCTTATTACCTTTGTAAAGTGTAAAAAAAACCTCCAAATTCCTCAAACACATCTAACCTCAAGGGTTTTGGATAAAGGATTGTGGACATAGATATAATCAACATTCACTCAAGTAATATGTATGCATATACTAGGTATTCCTTTAGGCCCTGGGAAGCAGTTGAGCAAAAAAAAAAATCCTAATTTATCTCTTTAATATTTACTAGATGAAGCGACTATGGTTGAGGTGTACGAGGAAGTCACAGAGTGTGGGGAGGGCATGGAACTTTGTCCCGGGGCCTGGAATTGTGGTAGCGAGGAGGGAGGGTTCTTCTCTGAAGATAGAAAGCATGAACTGAGTTGTGAGATGAAAGGAACCAGTCAGGTGGACTAGCCTGGGCAGATATGTAGATGGGAATGAGAAATACAGTCCAATGAGGATGACAGTTGGTATTCTGGGCAAAAGGAAGCGCTGTGGGGGTTGATACAGGTCCCCTATGTCTAGAAGTGCAAGCCACGCTAGTGTGGCTGATGCCCAGGTATGTGGGGCAGCATGCTGGGGGGAATGAGCCTCAGCCCATGCAGACATAATGAGCTTTCCCCTCAGTTTTTCTCCTAAAGGTTTTGCAGGGGGCGGGGGATATGGTGAGTGGCTAGTTGGGGTGGAGGGGATTTGAAGCAGAAATACCTGCCCGTCCCAGATACAGCTGTCACAGCAGGGAGAAGTGGTACCCCGATCTAAGGCTTTGGCGGGGGAGGACTGCAGAGAAGAATTCCTTTCCAGAGAGGGTCTGAGCTGCAAGGCCGGCATCTCATGCATTTTGGAACACTGTGGAGGGCATTCTTTTTGGTCTGTGTATCAGCTTTGTGGTGTGAACTTCAAGGTGTTGGAACTAAGGCCTGGCAATTAAGGGCTTTACTCAGGACTGTGCAGCAGATCCAGGGGAGGGCTACTGCTTGGTGAAGATGTATTTGTAGCAAAGAACAGAAGAGTTCCAAACAGACATATGCCCAGGAAAAACATTTTTGTAGAAATCAGATACGTATGCCAAGAATTGTGGGGGAGTAGCTTATGAATAATTTCTGATTCCTTTCTTGTGCCCTTTGAGTCACGCCAGCCACCTTTCATGGAAAAGCAGGGCCTGGCTCCCTCGGTCCTTCCCCAACTACTGGGTAAGGGCTCTGCCTCCCCTGCGTTCCCACATCCTTTGCTGTATGCACCCCTCATCTGGCACTCCAAGTACTTTGCATTTTTAGTCACTTTCCCTGCTGTCCTCTCTGCTGGCTCATAATTTAGCAGTTGTTCATTGAGTGCTGTCTTCAAAGGACGTAAGAGTTCGCTCTTTTGCCTGGCTCCCCCAATATCTGGCAGAAGTGTGGAACAGTTAGAAGTAACTTCCTACCTTGACAACACACCATTTCCATCATCCTTGACCTCTCCCTCTCCCTGCCCTCCTGTGCACCTGATTTCAGCCACAGGGAATTCTCCTCCCACTTTACAACGAGTGAGGGACATCTGTAACCTGTGTCTTTGTCCTTGGTCCCCCTCCCCCCACAAATGTCCCTTTTTGGTGTTTCTCATCCCCATCCTCTTCTCTGCCTTGTAGACTCTGTATCTTTCTATGTCTTCCTAAGCCCTAGCTCCCGGAAAGCTTACTTAGGCTTCCATGACACCCAGTTATGTCTGGTACTTAAACCACACAGCTGGTTTTTTTCTCTAAGTCTTGTGGAGTATCCTATCCCTGCACGTTCTCTTTCCTCTAATGCCTGTCTATAATTTGTCCTGGTTCCCTTGCCTCTTGTTCTGGGCCTTATTGCCAGCACCGCATCTCTTTTTATTCTTCTATCCCCAGTGCCAAACACAACCTCTGACTCAGTAACCATTCTGATCCCGTAAACTGTCTATGCCAATTTAGGAACGAGCACATAAAAATGTATTTTGAAAGGCAAAGATAGATAGTAGTGGGGTCAAAACCATTTTTGAGGTTCTTTTGTTTTTATAAGATTTCCATTGTCTAAAGTACGAAGGGCTTGTCCTCATCCACAGATTTCCAGAACCTTGACAAACAAGAGCATGTCTTCCACTTTAATCATCCTTAATGTTTAATACAGTGCTCCACACCTCGTAGACATATAATGTACTTTATATTGATGGAAATAAAATCACTGCTTTCTTTGGCCAGAGGGAGTTTCACCTGACTGTTAGAGTTTAATCCCAGATATATTTGGCACTGGTCATGCTTCTCCAGAATAAGATGGAGACGATCAGCAACTGACCAGTAGTTGAAGAAAGAGAAGTGTGACTAAATCCCAGGCATAATCCATTAAATGGTCTTTCTTTTTAAATTTGATTCCTTTTGTTAAAACATGGGGCAGATGATGAGATTAAAGTATGGGAAATATAAACACGAGGGAAAAACCAGCTTTGTATAGTGAAATGTGTTGTTTGGGATCACTGGATTTCGTGTTTTAAAAATCCACCCATGCCCTTTTCTTTGGCATATTTGTAATAAAAACTCCACTTTGCCCAGGCAGATTATCCCCAGGTACTCACTGGCTAAGTGAGTGTGAACAGGTAATGCTATTATGCTAATTTAAAAAAAAATTAAAGTAGGCTACTAAATGTAGTCTCTTTTGGAGGAATTAAGACATATTGAAGGGCACATCTCTCACTATATTTCCTATAAATTCATGTGGCCCTTAAATAAGGTATAAATGACCTTATGCATCCATGTCTAGTTGTATTTTGTGTGGTATGTCTTAGTACTAGAAGGAAATATTTTCGTTTTAAAAGTTTCATGGGCTCCTCACAGGAGGACATAAGGCCCTTGAGATGAGGGGTCACAAATCGTCTGAAAGCAGTGGTTTATGTTTTGCCAGGAAAGTTTTAATCCATTGACTAATATCCTTTGTGATTACCGTTATACAATGTGGGTAAGTTATTTAGACTTAAATGGTCTCAACTAGGAACCTTTTTTTCCTTACTGGAAACATGGAATGTAGTTATCAATTAACTTAGTCAAATCAATGAAGTTAAAGAAATTGGATAGATCTTAAGCACATTCCTTATCATGACTGGTCTTTTGCATAAATGATGTATATTTATACAGGATTTGTAAAATGGATTCTTAATTTCTTTGATCAGTGACAAAGGGATTGAAGCTTTTCAGGTGACCCGTAGGAATTAGAAGGCTGTGAGAAAAGTTAAAATTCAATTTTTCTTTCTTTTCCCCAAATAACCTGTTAGGTATTTAGGAATAGAAGAAAGTTACATAGAGAAAAAAAAGAGAACAGTCAACCAAGTAGTCCCCTGGCCTCATTGCTGAAGCCTTTGATGGTAGAAGAAATATGAATTTCTTGGTTTCTTCTCTTTAAGGAGAAGAATCAATTTTCTAATTCTAAGTGATGAAGCTTAAAATTTCTCTTTTTGTAGAATTACATCAATTTCTTTCACAAAGAAGAGTAATTTTTCTGGGGAAAGAGGGTTTCTAAGGAATTGGAAGCTATGCTCAGCTGAAATTAACCTCTTTCATGTTTGCTTGGGATAAGAAGCGAGTTCATGCTTTTCAGCCATTCTACTGTCTTCCCAAATGACAGTCTCTCTCTACATTTCATTTCATGCCTTCAGTCTGAAAGTAAATAATAGAGCCATCAAGCAAGCAACTGCGTCTGGCAGTCTGAGGTTACTCATTGCCCATAGAAAGAAGAAATGACTATTTCTTATTATTTGCATTCTACCAATGGACGGGATTATTTCTAGGTTCTGTTTTTACTTCTCTACTTTCACTTCTGATTTTTGGGGGGGCTTTTTTCTTTTTCTTGATGAGTCTGGCTAATGGGTTATTAATTTTCTTGATATTTCAAAGAACCAGCTCTTGGTTCTATTGAACTTTTCTTTTTCTTTTCTTCTCTCTGTGTTTTCAATTTTCTGTTTCTAGCTTGATTGCCACTATTTATTTCTTTCCGCTAAGTCTGAGTTTATTCTTTTTCTAGTTTCTTTAGGTGTATGGTTAGATTGAGATTTTTCTTGTTTCTTGAGGTAAGCCTGTATTTCCGTAAACTTCCCTCTGGAACAGCTTTTGCTACGTCCCAAAGATTTGGGACCCTTGTGTTTTCATATTTATTTGTCTTTGTTTTTTGTATTCCCTCTTTCATGTCTTTGTTGGTCTGTTTGTTCTTTAGTAGTATATGTTGTTTTTGTCTTTTCCAAGTTTGTTTTTTTGTTTTGTTTTGTTTTGTAATTGGTTTTTAGTTTTATACTGTTGTGTTCGGAAAAGATGCTTGGTAGGATTTCAGTCTACTTAAATTTATTGAGACTTGTGGGCAGACATTTTATCCTGGAGAATGTTCCATGTGCACTTGAAAAATATGTGTTCTCTGCTGTGTTTGGATGGAGTATTCTGCATATACCTGTTAAGTCCGTCTGGTCTAATGTGTCAAAGCCTCTGTTTCCTTGTTGATTTCTTGCTGGATGATCTGTTGATGTAGTGGGATGTTAAGTCCTATACTATTAGCGCATTATTGTCAAATTCTCCCTTCTGTCTGTTGATATTTGCTTTATGTATTTAGATACTCCAATGTTGGGTGCACAGATATCTACTATTGTTATAATGCTCTTTTTTGATTGAACCCTCTATCATTATGTAATGTTCTTTGTTGTGACAGTCTTTACTTTAGTCCATTTAGTTTGATCTAAGTATTGCTTCCCCAGCTTTTTATCTTTTTTTTCAGCTTTCATTTATACAGAATGTCTCTTTCCATCCCTTCACTTTCACTCTATGTCTTTGGGTCAGAAGTGAATCTCTTGGGATGTTTGGGTGGCTCCATTTTGGATAAGCGCCTTCAGCTCAGGTCATGATCCTAGGGTTCCGGGATCAAGTCCCACATCAGGATTCTTGCTTAGCGGGGAATTTGCTCCTCCACCCCCCCCAAACAATAGGTTTTTGTTTTGTGTTTATCATGAGATTTATTTATAAAAACTTAAGTATACAGCATTCTGTGTTAAATTGATAGTCATTTAAATTTGTACACATTATTCTAAAAGAACTTTATTTTCCTCGTTTTATTTGTTGTCATATTTTACATTATTTTGTGAAGACCTGTCACCTACAATTGATTTTACTACTTTTGTCTTTTAATCTTCATATTTGCTTTATAAGAGATTGCTTTACTACCTTTACTGTGTTTGCTTTCAACACATGAACTTTCTTTTCTTTTATCATTTTCTTCTACTTTTGGCCTTTTCCTTTTCTACTTAAAGAAGTGCTGTTAACATTTCTTATAAAATCTATTTAGTAGTGGTGATGAACTCTTTTAACTTTTGCGTATTAGGGGAACCCTTTACCCAGAAAAGTTATCATTCAGAATTTAAGGAGATATTCTTGGTCTTAGGGGTTTTTTGTTTTTTTCCTTTCAGCATTTTGTAGGACAGAAAGGAGTGACAGGATATATTCAAAGTTTCTGCTGAATAATCAGCTGATAGCCTTTTGGGGTTTTCCTTGTATTTGACTATTTGCTTTTGTCCTTTTCTTTGACATTTTAATTATTATGTGTCATGGTGTGGACTTCCTTGGTTTCTATCTTGTTCAGGACTTTTGGTGCTTCTGTACCTAGAAGTCTGTCCCACCCCTCCCTCCAGGTTAGGAAAGTTTTCAGCTGTTATTTCTTCAAGTAAGTTTTTTGCCCCCTTTCTAGCTTCCTTCTGAGACCCATAGAATGCAGATCTTTTTTTATGTCGAAGAGATCCCTTAGTGTGTCCTTATTTTTAAAATTTTTTTTCTTTTTCCTGTTCTTGGATGCTCTCCATTACCTTAGATTGCTTACCAATAAATCATTGATCCATTCTTCTGCATCCTCTAATCTACAATTGATTCCCTCTAGTAAATACTTCGTTTCAGTTACTGTGTCTTCAACTCTGATTGGTTCTGTTTTTGAATTTATTGAAATTCTTCCTGAGTTTATCCCCTGTCTTCTCCAGTCTGGTAGCATCTTTAGGACCATCTCTTTGAACTCTTTATGAAGTAGATTGCTTATTTCCATTTCATTTACTTCCTTCCCTGAGCTGTTGTCTTATTTCTTTTGGAGCATATTCCTCTGTCTCTTCATTTTGCCTGGCTTTCAGTGTTTCTATGGATTAGGCAGAATAGCTAATTCTTCTAAAATTGAAGGGATGGTCTGTTTTACAGTCTTCCCCCATAAGACAATGCCTGGTGACTTTGATTGGCTGGCTGGATCTGTGGCTCTCTACACAAAAGGCAGCCTTGAAGGACAGCTAAAGTGGCTACAGGTCAGGTTATCCCAGGGTACTCTGTGTGGAGGAAATCCTGGCAGGGCAAGTGGAGCTGAAGTGTTGCACAGGCCAGGGTAAATGGGGGTGCTCCATGAAGGGGGATCCTGTTGGATTAGCCAGAGCTGAAACAGGTGCAGTGTACAGAGGTGGTGCCCTGCCAGGCTGTCTAGAACTGAAGTGTTATGGGTCTGGAGTGTTCCTGGGTAGTTTGTACCTGTGTCACTTTGACAAGATGGCTGGAGCCATAGTGAGCACTGACCAGGAGGGTCTTAGTGTGTGCTATACGTGGCTGCCTTGGTGGATGGCTAGGGCTGGTGTGGGATGTAGGCCTGGAGCTCACTGGAACAGTCAGCCAGCTGTGGTTTGCAGACCCTTCTCTTGTCTGCACTAAGGGCTGGGGGCAGGGTGGGGAGGGGGATACCTAGCAGTGATGTTCACCAGGCCCTGACTGAGAGAGTTCCAGCAGATTCCCTGACATGTGATGGAGTTGTAGGGCTGGCTCTTTTATATTCTAGTTGATGTTTTAAACTGTGACATTTTTTTTCTGTGCCCCAGGTAGACAAACCTGTCCATGGTCCTCTGGTACTAGAGCTCCCTGCTACAGTGCCACAGTGTTGGGGGTATGGGCTCCCTTCATTTCCATGTCTCCATCTCTCTGCCATTCTCTCTATGGTCTTTTGTTGTACAGAAGCTGTTCATTCATCCCTCAGTTCTTCTTCAGGAGGAACGGCTGTATAAGTGGGTGTAGATTTGGGGTATCCATGAGGGAGAGATGTTCAGGTTCTTCCTAGGTCACCATCTTGTTCTGGAATGTTGTCATTTTGTGATTATGAAAGGAATTTTGTCCTCATTTGTCAATAAATGTAGTTACAGGAGTAGTAGCCACATTTTCTTGTGTAATTCTGGAATTTCTAATGTAATTCCTGCAAAGATTTGGGGGAAGAATTATTACCTTGTCCTCCACTTATTTTGTAGCTTTCAGAATCACCTTGAAGTGAGGAAGATGTTCAGTTTTTCTCTGATTATGTTATAACCCATGGTACCAGTTAAGAAATCCCTGGGGATTTCTCATCCTCCATCCTCTTGCTAACCGACACCATTCTCGTCCACGTGTGCAGGTATCGTGGAGGATTACAAGCCACCATTTTACGACGTGGTTCCCAATGACCCAAGTTTTGAAGATATGAGAAAGGTGGTCTGTGTGGATCAACAGAGGCCAAACATACCCAATAGATGGTTCTCAGACCCGGTAAGAGTGCCAGTTTCTCAGTTTTAGAGCAACCTTCACCTTTTTACTAGAAAAGTACTTTACTCTTGAAACTCAAGAGTAAGCCAATAGTATAGTTCCTGAATGATCGCCCTGTCTGTTGCTTTCTATGTTATGTAGAAGGGTCTTGGACCTAGTTAAGTCAGTTTACAAAATGGTATCGTTGAAAGAGTGAAATTCTCTGATCTTGCTAGTAAGTGACAGTAGTCACAGGAGTTTCTACTATTGACTAGCTCCAGGTGTTAGGACACTCATTACTCTGCCTCTCACAAGTAAAACGCGAGACTAACCTCTTTCCAACTCTGCATATCTGAAATTCCAAACAGAGCTGTTCAGCTGAAGATTTTTTTTTTTAAGGATTTTATTTATTTATTTGACAGACAGAGATCACAAGTAGGCAGGGAGGCAGGCAGAGAGAGAGGAAGGGAAGCAGGCTCCCTGCCGAGCAGAGAGCCTGATGTGGGGCTGGATCCCAGGACCCTGGGATCATGACCTAAGCTGAAGGCAGAGGCCTAACCCACTGAGCCACCCAGGCATCCCTGAAGATTCTGATTGCTTCTCTTCAGTAGCCGCAAGTCTGAAACATCAAGATAAGACACCAGTTGCAGATTTCATTGTTAACTCTGGGGTAGCATTATCTCTTTTAGCACGCATAAAACATCAGGGGGTCCAGCCAATCCTTTGTAATTTACCTCAAAGTCAGCCGGTAGCATTCAGAGTCCAAAGGCCAGAAGTCAAGAAAACTCAGGAGGGACTCTTATCAGGGGTCAAGGCTTAGATTATTTGATAAAGAAGATGGCAGTAACATCATTGTGACCTACCAAGACCTGCAGAGTTCTGCAAAATCTCTTCACGCAACATCTGCCAACTTTCTAGGGCCATGAAAAAGCCACTTTTTCACCCTGGTATTTGTTCTTTCTCTCCTCAGACATTAACCTCTCTGGCTAAGCTGATGAAAGAATGCTGGTATCAAAATCCATCCGCAAGACTCACAGCCCTGCGTATCAAAAAGACTTTGACCAAAATTGATAATTCCCTAGACAAATTGAAAACTGACTGTTGACATTTTCATGGTGTCAAGAAGGAAGAGTTGTCATTGTCCAGCTGGGACCTAACGCTGGCCTGACTGGTTGTCAGAACAGAATCCAGCTGTCTCCCTCCGCAAATGGCTGCTTTGACAAGGCAGACATTCTACCCAGCCATGTGTTGGGGAGACACCAAAACCACCCTAACCTCGCTCAATGACTGTGAACTGGGCATTTCACAAACTGTTCACACCGCAGAGACTCATGTCGGACAGACACTGTTGCAAAGGTAGGGGAACTGGAGGAACACAGAGAAATCCTAAAAGAGATCTGGGCATTAAGACAGTGGCTTTGCATATCTTTCACAGGTCTCCTAGACTCTCCCCATGGGAAACTCAAGGAGGTGGTGAATTTTTATCAGCAATATTGCCTGTGCTTCTCTTCTTTATTGCACTAGGAATTCTTTGCATTCCTTACTTGCACTGTTACTCTTAATTTTAAAGACCCAACTTGCCAAAACGTTGGCTGCGTACTCCACTGGTCTGTCTTTGGATAATAGGAATTCAATTTGGCAAAACAAAATGTAATGTCAGATTTTGCTGCATTTTACACATGTGCTGATGTTTACAATGATGCTGAAACATTAGGAATTGTTTATACACAACTTTGCAAATTATTTATTACTTGTGCCCTTAGCAGTTTTTACAAAACTGCTTCGTGCATATGTTAAAGCTTATTTTTATGTGGTCTTATGATTTTATTACTGAAATGTTTTTAACACTATACTCTGAAATGGACATTTTCTTTTATTATCAGTTAAATTCACATTTTAAGTGCTTCACATTTGTATGTGTGTAGACTGTAACTTTTTTCAGTTCATATGCAAAAATGTATTTAGCCAATTCCCATGTGACACCACCGAATATATTACTGATTTAGAAGCAAAGATTTCAGTAGAATTTTAGTCCTGAACGCTGTGGGGAAAATGCATTTTCTTCGGAATTATCCATTATGTGCATTTAAACTCTGCCAGAAAAAAATAACTATTTTGTTTTAATCTACTTTTTGTATTTAGTAGTTATTTGTATAAATTAAATAAAAGGTTTTCAAGTCAAAAAGTGAACTTTTTTTTGCCATATAAGATCTATATTCTAGAATGCATTTTATTATGGGAACAATAGAAGCACAAAATGAATTTGTAAATCAAATTTGCTTTAAGTCTCTTGACAATCTTGAGGGTCTTATGAGGGTGACATCCAGCTTAAATGTGATATCAGAAAATTTGAATTTTCTTTCTTTTTTTGGTTGTGATTATTTTTTCTTGGTCTGTGCTCCCAGTTGTGAAATGAAGGTGATGGAGCCTTTTGATCTGTTTTCTTTGCTTAAGGGTTGTGAATATAAATAGGAGGGATGATATCCGAGCATTTTTTTTTTAGTATGAGGTCCTGTGTGAGTGGAAAGTGGTCTTAAATCTCTCACCTTGCTGCTTGGAGAGAGTCCACTGCTGGTTTTCTTCACTTCTTGTGTTCAACAGGATTGAAAAGGTAAGATTTAAAATGACCCAAATAAGAGATGAGGGGTGAATTTTTGGGATGTTCACTAGAGGTAAGTTGATAACATCATTAAGATGCATTTACTTAGAGGGTATATATTAACTTAATAAAATTGTGGTAAAGTACACATAATCATTTACCATCTTAATACCACTGGATTGTCCATTTACAAGTGGTTAAGTACATTTCACACTGTTTTGCTGATGTCTCCACTGTCCATCCACAGAACTTGTTTCCTGTCACAAAACTGAAACGCTCTACTTATTAAGCAACAGTTTGCTATTCCTTACTGCCCACAATCATTGGCAACCATCATTTTACTTTACTTCTCTACAATTTGACTACTCTAACTACCTCATATGTGAGTTTATACAGTATTTGCGAGACTCGCTTATTTTACTTAACTAACATCTTTAAGACTCACCCTTATTATAGCATGTACTGGAATTTCCTTCTTTTCATGGCTGATAATATTCCAATGTTATATATATACAACATTTTGTTTACCTGTTCATCTCTTGATGGAGAATTGGGTTGCTGCCATCCACATGGGTGTATATCTGATTTCTTGCTTTCATTTCTTTTGGCTATATACCCTAAAGAAGAATAGAATCACATTAAACTTATATTGAAGTATGCATATATATACATATGCATCCAACTGTATGGCTTGATGCATGTTTAAATTTTTTGTTGTTTACAAGTTTTTATTAATTGGTTATTTTCATGGAAACAACACCCAAATAAAGAAGCACAGCACTGAATTCTCTAGAGTGAAGTTGGCATCATGGTGGCATGAATCCTCTTACCCTTTGTTATTGATGTCCAGTTAGTTGTAAATCAAACAAAAGTGCCTTTGCACATTACAGCAGGACACCTAAGCAATTTCTATGCACCTATGCCTCTGAAAGTGGATGGATAGGACCCAAGGGAGTCAGTGAGCCTGCCCCACCCTCCACTTCTATGATTGGGGAAAAGGTGAACCTGGAGAGTACAAAACTGGGTAGACATGCACAGGAGACATATTTGTAGAGTTCTAAACCAACCTGAAGGAAGATCCTAGCAGGTCATAAGGAGGAGGAGGAGTAGTTTGGAGGCAGAGAGAGAGGAACTGCATGATATATGGTGGATGTTTGGTTTATACAAGAACATCCTGAATGTCCCCATTAATCACTATCTTGAGAATATACAGATCCCATCCTCCTCCTATATTCCCATCAAGCAGAAGATACAGAAGAATGTGTTGTTTAGCATTCAAGGTCAGGGGCTCTGGGAATGGCTAACCTGGAATATCTCCATAATGAAAGAATACCTGGGTGGCAGACCTTGATCTCATTAAAACACTGGCTGTGCTAGGAGGGGAATGGCTACAGGTAGTTCCTAAGCTAGTTGTTATACTATAAAAACTTGCTTCGTGCAGATTCTAGCAGTGGGTGCTTTGTCTAGTCAGCCTTTCCTGGGCTTCCTGTAAGTTCCCCCAATAAACCTCTGTCTCACTATCTCCTGGTCATTTCTTTGCTCTTCCAGGACCATCATCCATCCTTGGCTTAGAGTTTGCTGGGGTGCAATTACACAGGAACCCACCGTGCTACCTCTCTCCAGCAGTGTGGCAACATACTGGGTTTTTGTCAGCAGCAGTGGCTACCTCTCTGCTAGAGGAAATGGAAAGCAAATGCGGTTGCCCGCCTGTAGGGGTTGTGGCTGAAGTGATCCATTTCTCTCCAGTAGGACCCTAAACTTCTGAGGTGGGATCTCCATTACTGAGATGAAAGAAAGAAAAGGAAAAGAGGTCAACAAGAATACCAAAGCATATTGAAGAAACGTGTTTCCTTCTGTTTCTGGACCTTGGCAGGAGGTACACCTATGGACCTCTTGGAGTCCCACACTGGAAAATCCGCCTCTCAATCATGGGCACCCCCATACCCCCAGGTGCTAAGCCCATACCTCCTCTGACCCTTCTCTTAGCTCTTTCTATGTGTTCCTGAGTGCAGTCTCCAGCCCCAATAGAAGAAACTAAAAACTTGAATTCTAGCACTACCTCTGGGACACAAGGTTTCCAATTGTCAGCGTCTTGAACTATAATAACCAGAGTGAACAAATTCTTCACTAAAGAAAGGATATGTACCTCTTCTTTTGCATTTGAAGTATGAAACAACAAAATAAGGAAATATGATATTACCAAAAAATGCTGATTCTTCAGCAACCAAACTCAAAGGCACAGAATATTGTGATCTGATAAAGAATTCAAAATAGCCATTATGAAGAAATTCAACAAGCTACAAGAAAACTCAGGCAATTCAATGAACTTGGGAATAAACTTAGTAAACAGAAATCATTATCAAAGAAATTAGTTCTTTTTTTAGAATTTCAAACAAATTCTGGAGCTGAAGAATTCAATGAATGAGATGAAGACTACATTAGAGAGAGTAGGTAACAGGATAGACCAGATGAAAGAAAGAACAAGTGACTTGGAAAGAACTATTTTTTTAAGGGTGGAGAAATCCCATGAGAGGTATCAGATTCAATAAGGAAAATCAAATGGACTTAACAGATATTTTTAGATTTCATCCTAAAACAGCAGAATGCACATTCTTTTCAAGTGTACATGGAACACTCTTCAGAATAGATCACATATTGAGTCATAAAAACAAGCCTCAACAAATAAATTGAAATCCTACCATGCACTTTTCTCTCACCACAATGCTATGAAACTAGAAGTCATCCACAAGAAAAATTTGGAAAGACCACAAATACATGGAGGTTAAACAACATGCTGAATGAATAGGTCAACCATCAAATTACAGAAATACATGGAAACAAACAAAAAGAAAACACAGTGGTCAAAAACTTTTGGGATACAGCAAAAGTAGTCCTAAGAGGGAAGCATATAGCAATACAGGTCTACATCAAGAAGCAAGAAAGATCTCAAATAAGTGAACAAACAAAATCTAAAGCCAGCAGAGGAAGGAAATAAAGATTAGAGCAAAAATAAATGATATGGAAACTTTAAAAAATGGACAATAAAACAAATCAATAAAACCAAGAACTGGTTCTTTGAAACATACCAATAAAATTGATAAACCTCTAGTCAAACTTATCAAAAAGAAAAGAGGACCCAAATAAAATCACAAATGAGAGAGGAGAAATAACAACCAACACTACAGAAATACAAGTATAAAAGAATACTATGAAAAACTATATGCTAGCAAATTGGACATCCTGGAAGAAATGGATAAATTCCTAGAAACATACAATCAGCTAAAACAAACAGGAAGAAATAGAAAACTTGGACAGACCAATAACCTGCAAAGAAACTAAATAAATTGTCAAAAAATTCCCAGCAAACAAAAGTCCATGGCCAGATGGCTTCATAGGAGAATTGTACCAAACATTTAAAGAAGAGTTAATACCTGTTACTCTGAAATTAGTCCAAAAATAGAAAAGGAAGGAAGACTTCCAAATGTATTCTATGAGGCCAGCATTAGCCTGACACCAATACCAGATAAAGATGACTAAAAAAGAGAACTACAGGCCAATACCCTGATGAACATGGATGCAAAAATTCCCAATAAACTAGCAACAATGCTTTAAAAGAATCATTCACCATAATCAAGAGAGATTTATTCCTGGGTTGCCAGGGTGGTTCAGTATTCATGAATCAATGTGATACACCACATTAATAAAAGAATAAGAACCATATGATCATTTTGATAGATGCAGAGAAAGCATCTGACAAAGTATAACATCCATTTATGATAAAACCCTTAAAGTAGGTTTAGAGGAAACATACCTCAAGATAATAAAGGCCATCCTGATATCAGCATCAATGGGGGAAAATAGACAGCTTTTGCTTTTCCTCTAAAGT
The DNA here is from genome assembly GCF_902655055.1 of Lutra lutra. Classification (NCBI taxonomy): domain Eukaryota; kingdom Metazoa; phylum Chordata; class Mammalia; order Carnivora; family Mustelidae; genus Lutra; species Lutra lutra. The sequence continues at coordinate 55,857,683 of NC_062280.1, read as the reverse complement.
CAGAAACAAACAGTGGTGAGAGTGGGCATCCCTGTTATTTAACATAGTACTGGAAGTCCTGGCCACAGCATCAGACAACAAAAGGAAATAAATGGCATCCAAATTGGCAAGGAAGAAGATAAACTTTTCACTATTTGCTGATGACATAATACTCTATATAGAAAACCCAAATGACTCCACCAAAAAACTAGAACTGATACACAAATTCAGTGAAGTTGCAGGATATAAAACCAACCATACAGAAATCTGTTGCATTTCTATACACCAATTATGAAGCAGTAGAAAGAGAATTAAGTACTCAATCCCATTTACAATTGTACCAAAAACAAGGTACTTAGCAATAAACCTAACCAAAGATGTGAAAGATCTGTACTATGGAAATGGTAAAACACTGATGAAAGAAATTGAAGATGATACAAAGAAATAGAAAAACATTCCATGCTCATGGATTGGAAGAACAGATATCATTAAAATGTCTATACTACCGAAAGCAATCTATACATTTAATGCAATCACCATCAAAATATCAACAGCACTTTTCAAGGAGCTAGAATAAATAGTCCAAAAACTTGTATGGAACAAAAGATTCTGAATAACCAAAGCAAACTTGAGAAAGAAAAGCAAAGCTGGAGACATCACAATTCCAGACTTCAAGTCATATTACAAAACTGTAGCGATCAAAGCAGTATAGTACCGACATTAAAGTAAAACTTAGAAGATATAAAAAAATAAAATTACAATACTAAAGGGCTTCAACCAACCTGTAAAGAAAGACTGAATTATCATTCCTACATTCTATAGGGAAAATATTATAAAATTGTTGTCATATGAAAAGATGGTAAGAGAATACACACCCAAAAAGTATAGAGAAATAAAACTGTTGTAGGAGTTCAGATGATTAATTAAATACAGTTGTAAATAAAAATGCTATTTTTCAAAAAAAAAAAAAAAAGAAGAAGAGGAAAAGAAGAGGAACTGCTGTACCTTAAGGAGAAGTGAAGGAGAAGGGGGACAGAGTTTATTTAAGAATAGCTGATAACTTCCTAAACCTGGGGAGGGAATTGGACATACAGGCTCACAACACTGGTAGAACACCCTATTATCTCAATGCAAAAAGATGTCCTGGGGTGAGGGTGGGGGAGTAGACTAACAACGGTTCCTTCTTAGGTTATCCATAGATTTTTCAGCAGAAACTCTACAGGCCAGGAGAGAGTGGAGTGAAATATTCAAAGAGATGAAAGATATAAAGTGCCAGCAAAGAACACTTTGGAAAAGCCTCCTTCATATCTCAAGGACAATTCTGCTAGATAAATAAAAGCTGGGGGAGTTCACAACCACTAGACTTGCCTCACAAGAAGAAAATGAAAAGATGCCAATTAGTGACACAAAAAATAAATACATAATATCCTGGTAAATGTAAAAATTAGGACTAGGAGATTATATTAATACGCTAACCACTTAACTTACTTCTTTTTATGCTGTGAATTTGTTAACTAACCCTCCTTCTTTTGACCTTTATATAATTGTGACATCAAAAATATAAAAGGGGAGAAACAAAAGTGGGAAAATTTATAGGTGAATGAAGATAAGTTATTATCAGCTTAAAATGAGCTATTTTGGGATGCCTGGGTGGCTCAGTCAGTTAAGCTCTGCCTTCGGCTCATGATCCCAGAATCCAAGCCCCACATTCGGCTCCCTGCTCAGCGGGGAGCCTGCTTCTCCCTCTCTCTCTGCTTCTCCCCAACCTGTGCTCTCTCTCTCTTCCTCTCTCTCACTTACCCTCTCTCAAATAAGTAAATAAAACCTTAAAAAAAAGTTTTAAAAAGAAAGCTATTTTATCTGCAAGATGTTTTATGTAAGCCTCATGGTAACCACAAAGCAAAAATCTAGAAGAGAATTACAAATCATAAGGGGGATATTGTAAATTGATGGTATTCCTTGTAATGTGCTCAAAGGCAGGCAGAAACAGAAGGTGGAAAAAAAGAGAAGGTGTAAAACAACCAGAAGGCAAACAACAAGATGGCAATATTAACTCCTTATACATCGATAATCACTTCAAATGCAAATGAATTGAATTCACCAAAGAGCAAAGTCACCAGAAGGATTTTTTTTTTAAAAGCCCAGTATATGCTGCCTACGGGGTAACGGATTTCATCTCTAAAAGACAAAAATAGGCTCAAAGCGAAGGGATGGAAGAGAATATTCCATCAAGTGAAAATACTAAAAAGAAAGCAGGGATAGCCATACTTCTATCAGACCAAATAAATTTCAAGCCCTTCCCCCAGGGGGAAAAAGAATGAAAACACAACAAAAACAGTTACAAGAGACAAAGTCATTATATAATGATAAAAGGGTCAATGCATGAAGAATATATAGTAATCAGAAATATATACACACCCAACACTGGAGCATGAAAATATATAAAGCAAATTCAGATCTAAAAAGAGAAATAGACAACAATACAATAATATAGGAGATTCAAGTTCATTTGTTCTCAAGTACAGTTCAATATGCCACTTTTGGCAATGTAGATAGGTCACCGAGGCAGAAAATCAAAAGGTAATGTTGGAACTTAAGACACATTTATAGAACATTCTGTCCATTAGCAGCCAAGTGTACTTTCTTCTCAAATGTGCACAGAATGATCTCCATGGTGAATCATATGATAAAACACAAAACAGATCCTAATAAATTAAATTGTGGCCAGAAAAGATAGTTGGTATGATTTCAATGGTATCAACTAGCAATAAAGAGGAAAGAAAATCTACAAATATGTGGGAAACATATTTGTAAACAACACACTACTGAGCAACCAGTGGGTCAAAAAGAAACCAAATGGAATATAAAGTTATTCAAAACAAATGAAAATGGAAATACAACATATCAAAACTTAATGTGATGCAGCAAAAACAGTTCTGAGCAGAAAGTTGATAGTGATAAGTTCATATATGAAGAAATCAGAAATGTTTCAAACAACCTAACTTTATATTTCAAGCAACTGGGGGGTGGGGGGGGAGAACAAACTGGGCCTAAAGTTAGCAGGAAGAAAATAAGAATCAGAGTAGAAATAAATGAAATAGAGAAAGAAAAAAGATAAGATGAATAAAATTAGAAGAGAAAGAGGAGACATTACAACAGATACCACAGAAATACACAGGATCACAAGAGACATTTGAAAAATTATATGCCAACAAAGATAACCTTGAAGAAATAATTTCTAGAACCATTCAACCTAACCTTCATGAACTAAGAAGAAACAGAAAATCTGAATAGATAATGATCTATTAATCAATCAAGAGATTGAATCATTAATCAAAAAGACTTAACACAGAAAAGCTCAGACCTCACAGCTTTGCTTGTGAATTCTACCAGATATTTAAAGAAAAATTAACATTAATCCTCTTCTACTCCTCCAAAAATTTGAGGAGAGGGGAATACTTCTAAATTCATTTTAAGCCATTGTTGCCCTGATAACAAAGCCAAATAAAGATACCACAGGAAAACTATAGACCACTATTTCTAATAAATATAGATGCAAAATTCTCAACCAAATGTTAGCAAACCAAAGTCAAGAACACATTAAAAGGTTTATACATCATGACCAAGTGGGATTTATCCCTCAGACACAAGGATGGTTCAACATAGGCAAATCAAAAAATGCAATACACCACTTAAATGAAAGGTAAAAATTACATGATCATCTGAATAGGGGCAGAAAAAGCATACAACAAAATATAACATACTCTTGTGATAAAAACTTTCAACAGAATGGAACATAGCTCACCATAATAAAGGCCATATAACAAGCCCAAAGGTAACATTATACTCAATGGAGAAAAACTGAAAGCTTTTCTTTTCAAGGGTGCCCACTCTCACCACTGTTATTCAATATAGCACGAGTAATCTTTGCAACAGCAATTAGGCAAGACCAAGAAAGAAATAAAAGGAATTCAAATCTAAAAACTGATGCTATTTCCAGATGATGTAATTTTAAATACAGAAAATCTGAAGACTCAACCAAAGACTGTTGGAACTAATTAACAATTTCAGTAAAGCTGCAGGAAACAAAATCAACATACAAAAATCAGTTTCTTTCTTTCTTTTTTTAATTTGACAAAGAGTACAAGCAGAGGGAGTGGCAGGCAGAGGGAGAGGGAGAAGCAGGCTCCCCACTGATCAAAAAGCCTGATACAGGGCTTGATTCCAGGACCCTGGGGCTATGACCTGAGCCAAAGACAGACATTTCACTGACTGAGCCACTTAGATGCCCCAGTTGCATTTCTATACACTATTTCTTTTTCAGATGTTCTCTCATTAAAGAAAATGATCCCATTTACAGTAGCTTCAAAAACAATAAAGTATTTAGGAACAGACTTAACCAAGAAAGTAAAAGATATGTTCTAAAAAAACTACAAGACTTTGCTGAAAGGAATCAAAGATGACACAAATGGAAAATCATCCCATGTTTATGGACCGGAAGAATTATTACTGTTTAAGTGTCCATACCGAAAGCCATTTAGAGATTTAACATAATCCCCCCCAAATAACAATGACTTTCTTTACAGAAATAAAAAAATTCTAAAATTTTTAAGGAACCACAAAAGACCCTGATAGTCAAAGCAATTCTGAGGAAAAATAATAAATGTGGAAGTATCACACTTAATCTCTTCAAACTATACTACAAAGCTATCATCATAAATACAGTATGACACTGGCAAAAAGTAGACACATAGACCAACAGAATAAAATAGCTCAGAATTAGGGAAGCCTGCGTGGCTCAGTTAAGCCTCTGCTTCTGGCTCAGTTTATGATCCCAGGTTCCCGGGATGGAGTCCTGCATTGGGCTCCTCACTCGGCAAGGGTCCTGCTTCTCCCTCTGCCTCTGCCTGCAGCTCCCATTTGTGCATACACACAATCTCTCCCCCTGTGTGTCAAATAAATAAAATCTTTAAAAAAAAAAACAACCCTCAGAATTAAACCTCTGCATATCTGGTCAACTTACATTAGACAAGAATGGAGCCAAGAATATTCAGTGGGGAATGGATAGTTTATTCAACAAATGGTGTTAGGAAAACATGCAGGACAATGACATTGGACACCTATACTACATTATTCACTAAAATTAACTCAAAATGGATCAAAGACTTAATCATAAGACCTGATCCTATAAAGTTTCTAAAAGAAAACATAGGGAAGAAACTCCTTGACATTAGTCTTGGCAGTGATTTTTTGGATAGGACATAAAAGCAGAAACAAAGTAAAAATTAAGTGGGACTAAATCAAACTTAAAAAGTTTCTGCACAGGCTGAACAATTTAAAAAATGAAAAGGCAACATATAGAATGAGAAAACATTTTTGCAAGTCATATTGGACAAGGGGTTAATAGTGATCCAAAATATATTTTAAAAACCATACAAATTGATATCAACAAAAAATCCAATTATAAAATGGGCAGAACTAAATAGACATTTTTTTCCCCAAAGAACACAGCCAAATGGCCAATAGGTACATGAAAAGATGCTCAGCATCTCTAATCATCAGGGAAATGCAAATCAAAAGCACGATGAGATACTCACACCTATTAGAATGACTAGTATCAAGAAGAAAAATGATAACAAGTGCTGGCCAGGATGTGGAGAAAAGGGAATACTGTAAGGCTGTTGGTGGGAATACAAATTGGTTCAACCACTATGGAAAACAATATGGGGCCTCCTCAAAAATTTAAAGATAGGTCCACCATATAATCTAGTGGTTTCACTTCCAAGTAATATTGAAAGCAAATGAAAACAGGATTTTGAAGAGATACTCCCATGTTTATTTCAGCATTATTCACAATAGACAAAATGTAGACACAACCTAAGTGCCCATCAAGAGATGAATGACTAAAGATTATGTATACAAATTCCTGAATACACACATGAATATTATTCAGCCACTAGAAAGAAGGACATTTTGCCATTTTTGACATGAATTAACTTTGAGCAAAGCATTCTAAGTGAGATAAGTCAGAGAAAAACAAGTATTGTATGATATCTCTTATATGAAGAATCTAAGAAAAACCACACTTATAAAGACAGAGTAAAACGGTGGTTACCACAGAATGGGGAGTGGAGGGTTAAGACAGGTGTTTAAGGGTGAAAACTTAGTAGTAATAAATAAGCCCTGGAGATGTAATGCACAATATAATGAATATAGACAACCATATTGCATTATAAGCAACAAACTTGCTAAGAGACTAGAATGTAATTATTCCAACCACTAAAAAGATAATCATGTAATGTGATAGAGTGGCATTCATATTACAGTATACAAATGTAATATCGCATGTTGTACACAATACATTTATACAATATATATGTCAAATATATGTCAATTAGAAAAGCAAAACATAATCAGCACATAAGAAGCCTCCCTTCAGCTCCTGCCTCCCTCATCAGCCCCGCAGAGTAACTACCATCCTGACTCCTAATAGCATAGATTATAGTCACTTATTGAACTTCTCCTAAAATCATTCAGTATGAATGCTGGTAGGTGTGTATGCAAGAGGGAATCACTAGATCATAAGGTTTGGGACAGATTTAGGTTTTGTAAACATAAACCATTTTCCAAAAGGGATTGTTCAATTTAAGTTCCTACCAGTCATGTTTGAGTGTTCTGGTTATCCTGAAACTTTAGTAGTACTTAATTTTTTTTTTTTTTTCATTTTAGTCATTCTGGTGGGTGTTGTACACATATTTCAAAAAAAAAAAAAAACCCAACAAAACAAAACAAAGAAAGGGTGGAGTAAATGCTACTGTTTAAATAGCTCTTGCCATTCTCAGTGACTGTAGAACACATGTGAGAACGAGTTCTAAGATGTATATATAGATTTCAGTTCCCACGTGCTGGCGGAGTTGGAGTCTAGCATTTTGTGATCCATGTTATTTTTTACACAACATGAGCCTTTAACAATCTAACAACTTCATCTGGTACTCATCTTTTGAAAAAGTTGTTCCCACACTGGAGGATAATCTGGCTGTGTAGATGAGGGGTTATATGGAGGCTTCAAGATGCCATATTTTTAAAAAGACTTTATTTATTTCTTTGAGAGAAAGAGAGACAGAGTCAGGGGAGGGGCAAAGAGAAACAAAGAAGCAGACTCTGCTGAGCAGGGAGCCCAATGTGCGACTCGATCCCAAGACTGAGATCATGACCTGAGCCGAACATAGACACAACTGACTGAACCACCCAGGTGCCCCCAAATGGTGTATTTCTGAGCAAGTTTGACCACATATGACTTCTCCCCTTATTTGCTGGTCTTGAAACCTAATCACAATTCAAAATTTATGTATGTGAAGAGGTCAGGGAATGGGTGAGGTAAGAAGACAATAAAACACACTAGATCCTCTAAAACGCCAAGTTTACACAGAATCATACTACCTGGGTATCCAGTAAGTAAACTGAGGTCCAAAGAATTCCGCTGGTGGGTCAGGAGTAGACCTTTTGACTCCAAGACCACCATAAAATTTCTCAGGCTGTGCTGCAGTCCTCCAAAAGAAACTCTCCTACCTTCATGGGCATGGAATCACATTCTCCAAGCTGCACGGCCATTATTGAAAGCTCTGGGTGGGGGCATATTTGACTTGCTCACTTCCTTAAAGTACCCCTACCCAACTGTCTTCTAATATCAGAGAGATGTCCTATTCCAAAGGACCTGTAAGAAAAGATAACAGGCAGGTGTTATTCGTTCTCTTATGGGTATTGTTCCCCATGTGAAGTTGTTACTTCCCAGCTGAAAACCCTTTATACAGCACCTTGTGTTGGTGGGGCTCTGAGCACACTGGCTTGGCTCTGCCCTGGGAAGGAGAGGCATCAGAGGGAGACTGAAAAGGCAGGAGGTAAAAGAGGGGACTTGGCCCTTCCATCGTGCTTCTTACTCTGTCAACATCGCTTCAACAGGCATAGGGCCTTTTAGTAGTAAGCTGGTGAAATGGTTTGCCATGGTTCTAATATCTGCAGAAGTAGCTTCACTGTGCCCCCACCTCGAGATCTGAGCACTAACCCTCAGGAGCTCACTTTTCAGAGAGTAGCGTCCCAGCCACATGGGGCCCACCTCTGAATGTAACACCACCAGCATCCGCCCCACAAGTTCCACCTCTTCTGAGATCAGAGGGTCAGCTGTGTGTCCTCCCTCTTAATCCTCTGAGTTCTACTAATTCTGCCCTCTTCCCTTTGTTGCTCTACCCTTTGGGGTGTATCTCCACTGATAGTTTTTTCTTGGCCATATCTTAATGTGTCTTTTAGGCCATTAATAATTTGTTATATCTAGTTAACTATTCTCTCCACTGAAGAACAGAAATCTGGTATAGTCTCTGTCCCCTGACCAAATGACACTTTTTGAGGTAGAGATGTTACAACCCCAATTTATAGATCAGAAAATTGAGGCAATAAGTAAAGCGTGACTGTTCAACTAGTTAGTAGCAGAACTAAAATTGGATTCTTAGATTTTGAGGCCAGAGTTCTGTTACCTTGTGACTCCTTCAAGCCTATCCCTACCCTCACCCTCCAGTTTATATCCCTCCCAAGGAGAAACACTAAGAAAAGGAAGGTCATAAGGCCTTGTATTTGCGGTTTTATTTCTCACTGTGTTTGAATTCTAAATGACATATGTCTTAACCTAATCTCTTTTTTCTCCCTAGAGTATTCCCTTCTGTACAAAGGAGCTGTTCTGGTTTCTGCCCCTATTCCTCAATAAAAGACAATATCTCCAATTAAATTGGAATGCTTTTAATGATTTTCTCAATTACTTCTATGACTTCCAAACACTTCTATGGCTCCCAAGCTTTCTTTCCAAAACCTCCTGCCTCATCTTCTCCCTCTGTCAGACACTCAATACACAGTTTTTCAAAACAGAATTAATTCACGTATTTCGGGAGATGTGCTGCCATGCAAGACTTATACTTCGAATTTCCTCCTGCATTCTGATTTTGATAGTTTCCACCAGCTGACTCACCCTCAATAGCTGTTATCTTTTCTTAATCCCGAAGTCGTAATATTGTCAAGTCACTCCAGAAGTGGCAAGATTTGCCTTTAAAGTGTGTCCACAAGGGACACCTTGGTGGCTCATTTGGTTAAGCATCTGCCTTTGGCTCAGTTCAGGATCCCAGGGATCGTGTCCTGCATTGGGGTCCCTATTCAGTGGGGAGCCTGCTTCTCCCTCTGCCTACTGCTTCCTGGCTTGTGCTCTTTCTCTCTCTCTGCCAAATAAGTAAGATCTTTAAAAAAAAAGTGTGTCCACAATTCATTTATTTAACAAATAAACATTGAGTGTCTACTCAATGTCTCTCTCCAGAGAACAGAGGCTTCCCTCCTGCCCTTCCTCCCACACTGATAACCTGTTGTGTGTGTTTTTGTAATAGCTCTTTGTTTATCCTGCCTGGTGTGTGTGTGTGTGTGTGTGTGTGTGTGTGTGTATGTGTATTGCAGTGTGAGATTCACCCTCTTGATTGTTATTATTCATAATAAGCTCAATAATAATAGTTAACATTTACTGAGCATTCACTACTGGGTGCTTGGTGCTGTGCTGTTTTATAGGTACTCATAGCAAGAATAGCAGGAAGACATTATTCTAATTTTTACTTGACAGAGAAACTAATTCTCAGGGCAGGGTGACTGTGTCTATCCCACAACCAGAAACCATTAAAGCAGGATTTAACCCCAGGCAAACTGATGCCAACACTTGTGCTCTTAATATATTATGTACTGCAGCTTGTTAGAAGAAATTACTCATTTTTTCTGCCTTTTTTTTGGTGTGAAAATGACATCATTGATTTTCTTTTCATTTGAATATACATACTGAATTGCCATATTATGAGTAGTGAGAGGTTGGCAATTTTTTTTCCTCCCCAAATTATTTTTTCCTCTTGTTTAGTTCTAATGTTTTTAGAAATGACTATGGGACACAAATTTACATGGCAGGTATGAACTAAGTTCTTGAAGGAATACCTAGGAAAAAGTCAGATTATACAAAAATATTTAATGCTATTACCTCTGAGCAATGCTACTCTAAGTTTATTTCTTCATTATTTTCATATTTTCCATCTTTCTATAATGAGAATGTATTATAGAATGTTAGAATGGATTATGGAATGTCATTATGGAATGTCATTATGGAATGACAATTTTGTGTTGATTTGAGAAGTCTGGTTTGTCTGCTAATTAATGAGACTTAATGGGTAACTAATAATTATTTTAGTGAACTTATAATTTTATTTTTTTCTAAGTTATACATGTCACTATATAAAAAGGTTAATGGTTCTACATGTTTATAACAAAAAGTAGCAACTGGGAATAACATTACCAAGATGATGCCATAGATGTTCCTGATGTTCTCCCTCATAAAAACAACTAAAAGCAATTCATGGACTGGACACCTCTCAGAGAATTCTAGAACACAAAGGGAGGTTGCAATACTTCCTCCACCACAGATACCAAGACAGAGTGAATTAAGAGGTTAAGAGGAACGGCTACATGATGACTACACAGCCCTCACCTCCAGACTGGCACAGCATAACACAGAAAGGTCTTCTCTGAACCTATGGTTCCATTGGAGGAAAAGAGGGCTTAGCATGGGTATCTAGCTCCTGCAGCATTATGAATTACTTTTCTTTGGAGTCCCCACTTTGGTTCACCCCTTGGAAATTGCAGGAAGATCTATGGCCTGATCCCTGGGAATCTGATTACGATGAGGTGGGGAAGGTCTTGCAATACTCAGCACTCAGGCGCACCTGGGTGGCTCAGTGGGTTAAAGCCTCTGCCTTTGGCTCGGGTCATGGTCCCAGGGTCCTGGGATTGAGCACTGCATCAGGCTCTCTGCTCTGCGGGAAGCCTGCTTCCTCTTCTCTCTCTGCCTGCCTCTCTGCCTACTTATGATCTCTGTCTGTCAAATAAATAAATAAATAAATAAATAAATAAATAAATAAATCTATCTTAAAAAAAATCAGCACTCAGATCATGGCAGACTGTATTCCTTTGTGCAATGCCTAAGTAATGGTTCCTACCATTGGTTTTATCATCTGCAGAATGAAGCTGGTGACACAGTCTAACCAGAGAAGTGGTGATTTACAAGTCTGACTGATTCAGGTACTCAAACAAAGAGGGTAGCTGGCAAGTAGCTGGAGCCTAGTCTGACTCAATCAGAGGAGAGTGGAGTCATAATCTAGCCCATTGCTGAATGTAGCTTTTGATCTTGCCTTACCAGAAAGGCTGGCTAGAACATCTGGAACTTGCACAGCCCATATTCTCAAGAAGGGAGTATGCAGGCAGAGCTAATAGTCTAAAGAACAATGCAAAGGGGCCTGTTTAGCCAGGAGTTTGGGTGATGGGAGAGTGTTGTCTTGAGTCAAAACCACAAATAAAGAGCCTTACTGGCCTTGGAGCTGGTTCTCCCACTATATCCAAGTATGGAAACTTACTCATAGCCTTGCCCATTGCTGAATACATCTTTCAGCCTACCCAACCAGGGAAACTAAACAGAGCCACAGAAAGCTGATATCTCATCCAACAGTCCTGCTCATAGGTTCACTTAAACAGAACACAGCCTGTGGCTTTCCCATTTGTACAGCAAATTAGTGGCCTTGTCTGGCCAGGGATTCAGTTGGTTTCCCCACTCAGCAGGAGTTTGCTTCACCCCCGTCTCTGTTCCTCCCCCCCTGCTCATGCTCTCTCTCTCAAATAAATAAAAAACATCTTTAAAAAATGGTAAAAAAATCATTTATATAAGGGGTCAATCCATCAAAAAGATATAACTATTATAAATACTTATACAGTCAACATCAGAGTACCAAATATCTAAAGCAAAGACTAACAAAGAAAAGAGAAGTAAACAACAATACAATAATAGTGGGATGCTAAATTCTACTCTTAACAATGCATATAACTATCAACAAGGAAATAGCAGATTTGATCAATGCTATAGACCAAATAGACAACCAGGCATATACAGAACATAAATCTAATATCCAAAAATAACATATCTACACAATACAACAATGGGAAAATATACATTCTTCTCAGGTGCACATGAAACATATTCTAGAATGGGACATATGTTAGGCCACAAAATAAGTCTTTGCAAATAGAAACAGATTAATCATACTACACATCTTCATTAGCCACATGGTATAAAACCAGAAATCAACAATAGCCGTTAAACTAAAAGAAATCATGGAAATTAACACTCTCCTGTATAATTGATCTCTAAAATACTGAGAGACAAAAGTAAAGAGTTAGACATGTGAAGAAACAAAGAAATATGTCCAAATGAATGACAAAGAAAAAAATTAGAGGAAAAGAGCAAAATGAAAAGGAGATAAATACGGTTGATAAGAATTCAAAATAATGGTCATAAAGACATATCCTAGACTTGAGAAAAGAATGGATAACTCAGTGAGAACTTAAAAAGAGAAAATGAAAAACAAATAATAAAAAAATAAGAACAGGGTAAAAGAACTCAGCAACATCAACAACCATAACAACATTTGCATTATAGGGATTCTTTAAAAAGAAGAGAAAGAGAAAAGGACAGAAAACTGATATGAAGTAACAGATGAAAACTTCCATAGTCTGCAGAGAAAAAAGACATTCAGGGAGAGAAGGAACAGAAAGCTGATAACAACTTGAACCAAAAAGAAAACCAAGCCATGTTATGATAACAATGTCAAACTTTAAACATATAGACAGAATTTAATAAGCAATGAGAAAAAAAGTAACATACAAGGGAAAAGCTATCAAATGATTTTTTTAATGGAAAATTTGCAAGGCAAAAAGATATGACATGATATATTCAAAGTGCTGAACCAAAAGAATTCTACAAGCAAGAATTTTCTACCAGGAAAGTCAAGATGGTAGAGAAGTAGCAGGCTGAGACAACATCAGGTAGCAAGAGATCAGCTAGATAGCTAATCAAACCATTCCGAACACCTACAAATCCAACAGGAGCTCAAAGAGAAGACGAGCAGCAATTCTAGAAACAGGAAATTGGCCACTTTCTGAAAAGTAGGACCAGTGGAGAAGTGAATCCAAAGTGACAGGAAGATAGACCACGGTGGGGGGGGGGGGGGTGGCTCCCGGCAAGCAGCGGAGCAATGGAGCACAAAATCAGAACTTTTAAAAGTCTGCTCCACTGAGGGACATTGCTCCAGAGGCTAAGCCAGGGTGAAGCCCATGCAGGGACAGTGTGGCCTCAGTTCCCATGGGGTCACAGAAGGATCAGGGGTGCCTAAGTGTCACAGAGCTCACAGGTATTAGAGCAGGGAAGCTGGCTACAGAGATGGAGCCAAGGAGAGAGCTCTCAACTCGGGGTTACCTTGAACCATGATCCGTTGCACAGGTCACTGCTCTGTGAGAAGAGACCCCACAAGATCCAGGGAGACACCGCCCCCCCGGAAGAGTGCAAGGAGGATCTGTGGGGTTTGGAGACTCCAGGCAGGGCTGTGTGCCAGAGACAGAGATGCTTGGTCACAGGCTGGGTGAGCTCGGAGTGCGGTCGGAGGCCAGGGAGATGGGAGTGATTGAGCGCTTTTCTCCAAGGGCACACTGAGGATTGGGGCCCTGAACTCTTGGCTCCTCCAGGCCGGAGACTGGGAGGCCACCATTTTCATTCCCATCCTCTGGAACTCTACAGAAAGTGTTCAGGGAACAAAAGCTTCCGAAAGCAAACCCGAGGGGATTACTTAGCCTGGCCCCTGGTAAGGGCAGTGCAGTTCTACCTCCGGCAAAGAAACTTGAGAATCACTACAACAGGCCCCTCCCTCAGAAGATCAGCAAGAAATCCAGCCCAGACCAAGTTCATTTACCAAGGAGAACAGTGCAATTCCAGAGGAGGAGAAAGCAAAGCATGGAATTCATGGCTTTCTCACCATGATTCTTTAGTCTTGCAAAGTTAATTAATTATTTTTAAATTTTTTTTCTTCTCCTAATTTTTTTTTTAACATTTACCCTTTCCTCTTTTAACATTTTTAACTAGTTTATCTTAACAATACCTTTGATAACAAAAAATCTTTTTTGAACCTTCATTATTATAGTCATATTTTATCCTTCATTGTATCTAACTTTATTTTTTGTATACACATAGGGTTTTTTCTTCTAAAAAAATTTGGGATACAACTTCTTCTAACAGATCAAAATATACCCTAAATCTAGCACAGGGTTTTGTTCTAGTCTCCAGCCTGAGCAAATTCTCTCCACTTTCTTTTTTTTATTCTCCCAACCAGCTTATCAACTCTGTTTTTAGAAAGTAAAAAAAAAAATTTTTTCATCTTTAAAGACATATTCCATCCCTTCATTGTGCTCACCCTTATATATGTTTTTCATTCTTTAAAATTGTGAGGGTTTCTTCTAAGAGACCAAAATACTCCCAAAATTAAGTGGGTGACCCTGTTCTATTCACCAGTCTAAATTTTTTTCTTTTTAATATTTTTTATATTTTTATTTTATATTTTTTATATTTTTCCTTTATTTAAAAAATTTTTTTTTTCTGAACTTCTTTCTACCCCCTTTCTTCCCACCACAATTTGGGGTCTCTTCTGTTTTGATTAAAGTACATTTTCCCAGGGTCTTTGCCAACCTTTTGTATTTTATTCACTCCTTCATATATTCTTCTTTTTTAATATTTATTTTTATTTTACTTTTTTTATAAACATATATTTTTATCCCCGGGGGTACAGGCCTGTGAATCGCCAGGTTTACACACTTCACAGCACTCACCATAGCACATACCCTCCCCAATGTCCATAACCCCACCCCCCTTCTCCCCACCCCCCTTCCCCCCAGCAACCCTCAGTTTGTTTTGTGAGATTAAGAGTCACTTATGGTGGGCGCCTGGGTGGCTCAGTGGGTTAAGCCGCTGCCTTCGGCTCAGGTCATGATCTCAGGGTCCTGGGATCGAGTCCCGCATCGGGCTCTCTGCTCAGCGGGGAGCCTGCTTCCCTCTCTCTCTCTCTCTGCCTGCCTCTCTGTCTACTTGTGATCTCTCTCTGTCAAATAAATAAATAAAATCTTTAAAAAAAAAAAAAAAGAGTCACTTATGGTTTGTCTCCCTCCCAATCCCATCTTGTTTCATTTATCCTTCAAATATTCTTTTCTGGATAAAATGACGAGGCAGAAAAACTCACTACAAAAAAAAGAACAAGAGGCAGTACCAAAGGCTGGGGACCTAATCAATATGGACATTGGTAATATGTCAGATCTAGAGTTCAGAATGACAATTCTCAAGATGCTATCCGGGCTTGAAAAAGGCATGGAATATTAGAGAAACCTGTCTGGAGAAATAAAAGCCATTTCTGTAGAAATAAAAGAACTAATATCTAACTAAGTTGAAATAAAAAAAAAGCTATTAATGAGGTGCAATAGAAAATGGAGGCTCTTACTGCTAGGATAAATGAGGCAGAAGAAAGTGATATAGAAGACAAAATGACAGAGAATAAAGAAGCTGAGCAAAAGAGAGACAAACAACTACTGGACCCCAAGGGGAGAATTTGAGAGATAAATGATACCATAGGATGAAACAATATTAGAATAATTGGCATTCCAGAAAAAGAAAGAGAGAGGGGAGCAGAAGGTATATTTGAGAGAATTATTGTAGAGAATTTCCCTAATATGGCAAAGGGAACAAGCATCGAAATCCAGGAGGTTCAGAGAACCCTCCTCAAAATCAATAAGAATAGGTCCACACCCCGTCATCTAATAGTAAAATTTTCAAGTCTTAGCGACAAAGAGAAAATCCTGAAAGCAGCCCGGGACAAGAAGTCTGTAATATACAATGGTAAAAATATTAGATTGGCAACAGACTTATCCACAGAGACCTGGCAGGCCAGAAAGAACTGGCATGATATATTCAGAGCACTAAACAAGAAAAACATGCAGCCAAGTATACTATATCCAGCTAGGCTATCATTGAAAATAGAAGGAGAGATAAAAAAAACTTCCAGGACAAACAAAAACTAAAAGAATTTGTAAATAATTTGTAAATTTGTAAATTTAAATAATTTGTAAATCAACTCTACAGGAAATATTGAACGGGTCCTCTAAGCAAAGAGAGAGCCTAAAAGCAGTAGATCAGAAAGGAACAGAGATGAAATACAGTAATATTCACCTTATAGGCAATGGTACTAAATTCATATCTCTCAATAGTTACCCTGAATGTAAATGGGCTAAATGTCCCAATCAAAAGACACAGGGTATAAGAATGGATAAAAAAACCCGTCAATATGCTGTCTACAAGAAACCCATTTTAGACCCAAAGAACCTCCAGATTTAAATTGTGAGGGTGGAAAACAATTTACCATGCTAATGGACATCAAAAGAAAGCTGGGGTGCAATTCTTAGATCAAATCAATTAGAATTTAAGCCAAAAACTATAATAAGAGATGAGGAAGGACACTATATCATACTCAAAGGGTCTGTCCAACAAGAAGATCTAACAATTTTAAATATCTATGCCCTACCATGGGAGCAGCCAACTATATGAACCAATTAATAACAAAATCAAAGAAACAGATCAACAATAATACAAAAATAATAAGGGACTTTAACACTCCCCTCACTGAAATGGACAGATCATCCAAGCAAAAGATCAACAAGGAAATAAAGGCCTTAAATGACACACTGGACCAGATGGACATCACAGATATATTTAGAACATTTCATCCCAAAGCAAAAGAATACACATTCTTCTCTAGTGCACATGGAACATTCTCCAGAATAGATCACATCAGGGTCATAAATCAGGTCTCAACCAGTATCAAAAAATTGGGATCATTCCCTGCATATCTTCAGATCACAATGCTCTGAAGCTAGAACTCAATCACAAGAGGAAATTTGGAAAGAACCCAAATACGTGGAGACTAGATAGCATCCTACTAAAGAATGAATGGGTCAACCAGGAAATTAATAATTGAAAAAAAATCATGGAAACAAATGATAATGAAAACACAACTGTTCAAAATCTGTGGGACACAGCAAAGGCAGTCCTGAGAGGAAAATATATAGTGATACAAGCCTTTCTCAAGAAACAAGAAAGGTCTCAAATATACAACTTAATCCTAAACCTAAAGGAGCTGGAGAAAGAACAACATGAAAGCCTAAACCCAGCAGGAGAAGAGAAATAATAAAGATCAGAGCAGAAATCAGTGACATAAATAAACAATAAAAATAAATTGAAATAAAAAAACAATAGAACAAATCGATGAAACTAGGAGCTGGTTCTTTGAAAGAATTAATAAGATTGAAAAACCCCTGGCCAGACTTATCAAAAAGAAAAGAGAAAGGACCCAAATAAATAAAATCATGAATGAAAGAGGAGAGATCACAACCAACACCAAAGAAATACAAACAATTATAAGAACATATTATGAGCAACTATATGCCAGCAAATTTGACAATCTGGAAGAAATGGATGCATTCCTAGAGACATATAAACTACCACAACTGAACCAGGAAGAAATAGAAAACCTGTTCAGACCCATAACTAATAAGGAGATTGAAGCAGTCATCAAAAATCTCCCAACAAGCAAGAGTCCAGGGCCAGACAGCTTCCCAGGGGAATTCTACCACACATTTAAAGAAGAATTAATTCCTATTCTCCTGAAACTATTCCCAAAAATAGAAATGGAAGGAGAACTTCCAAACTCATTTTATGAGGCCAGCATCACATTGATCCCAAAACCAGACAAGGATCCCATCAAAAAAGAATTAGAGACCAATATCCTTGATGAACACAGATGTGAAAATTCTCACCAAAATACTAGCCAATAGGATCCAATAGTACATTAAAAGGATTATTCACCATGACCAAGTGGGATTTATTCCAGGGCTGCAAGATTGGTTCAACATCTGCAAATCAATCAGTGTGATACAATACATTAATAAAAGAAAGAACAAGAACCATATGATACTCTCAATAGATGCTGAAAAAGCATTTGACAAAGTACAGCATCCCTTCCTGATCAAAACTCTTCAAAGTGTAGCGATAGAGGGCACATACCTCAATATCATCAAAACCATCTATGAAAATCCACCGCAAATATCATTCTCAGTGGAGAAAAACAGAGCTTTTCTGCTAAGGTCAGGAACACAACAGGGATGTCCGTTATCACCACTGCTATTCAACATAGTACTAGAAGTCCTAGCTTCAGCAATCAGACAACAAAAAGAAATTAAAGGCATCCAAATCAGCAAAGAAGAAGTCAAACTACCACTCTTTGCAGATGATATGATACTATATGTGGAAAACCCAAAAGGTTCCACTCCAAAACTGCTAGAACTTGTACAGGAATTCAGTAAAGTGTCAGGATATAAAATCAATGCACAGAAATCAGTTACATTTCTTTACACCAACAACAGGATAGAAGAAAGAGAAATTAAGGAGTCAATCTGATTTACAATTGCACCCAAAACCCTAAGATACCTAGGAATAACCCTAACCAAAGAGGCAAAGAATCTATACTCAAACTATAGAGTACTCATGAATGAAATTGAGGAAGACACAAAGAAATGGAAAAATGCTCCATGCTCCTGGATTGGAAGAACAAATATTGTGAAAATGTCTATGCTACCTAAAGCAATCTACACATTTAATGCAATCCTTATCAACGTTCCATTCATTTTTTTCAAAGAAATGGAACAAATAATCCTAAAGTTTATATGGAACCAGAAAAGACCTCGAATAGCCAGAGTAATATTCAAAAAGAAAGCCAAAGTTGGTGGCACAAGTCACAATTCCAGACTTCAAGCTCTATTACAAAGCTGTCATCATCAAGACAGTATGGTACTGGCACAAAAACAGACACATAGATCAATGGAACAGAATAAAGAGCCCAGAAATAGACCCTCAACTCTATGGTCAACTAAACTTCGACAAAGCAGGAAAGAATGTCCAATGGAAAAAAGACAGTCTCTTCAAAAAGTGGTGTTGGGAAAATTGACAGCCACATACAGAGAAATGAAACTGGACTGTTTCCTTACACCACACATGAAAATAGAGTAAAAATGGATGAAGGACCTCAATGTAAGAAAGGAATCCATCAAAATCCTTGAGGAGAACACAGGCAGGAACCTCTTCGACCTCAGCTGCGGCAACTTCTTCCTAGGAACATCGCCAAAGGCAAGGGAAGCAAGGGCAAAAATTAACTATTGGGATTTCATCAAGATCAAAAGCTTTTGCACAGCAAAGGAAACAGTTAACAAAGCCAAAAGACAACTGACAGAATGGGAGATATTTGCAAATGACATATCAGATAAAGAGCTAGTATCCAAAATCTATAAAGAGCTTATCAAACTCAACACCCAAAGAACAAGAATCCAATCAAGAAATGGGCAGAGGACATGAATAGACATTTCTGCAAAGAAGATATCCAGATGGCCAACAGACACATGAAAAAGTGCTCCACATCACTTGGCATCAGGGAAATACAAATCAAAACAACAATGAGATACCACCTCACACCAGCCAGAATGGCTAAAATTAACAAGTCAGGAAATGACTGATGCTGGCGAGGTTGCAGAGAAAGGGGAACCCTCCTACACTGTTGATGGGAATGCAAGCGGGGGCAACCACTCTGGAAAACAGCATGGAGATTCCTCAAAAAGTTGAAAATAGAGCTATTCTATGACCCAGCAATTGTACTACTGGATATTTACCCTAAAGATACAAATGTAGTGATCCAGAGAGGCATGTGCACCCGAATGTTTATAGCAGCAAAGTCCACAATAGCCAAACTATGAAAAGAACCTAGATGTCCATCAATAGATGAATGGATAAAGAAGATGTGGTATATATATACACAATGGAATACTATGCAGCCATCAAAAGAAATGAAATCTTGCCATTTGCGATGACATGGATGGAACTAGAGGGTATTATGCTTAGTGAAATAAGTCAATCGGAGAAAGACAACTATCATATGATCTCCCTGATATGAGAAGTCGAGAAGTAACATGGGGGGCTAGTGGGGTAGAAAAAGAATAAATGAAACAAGATGGGATTGGGAGGGAGACAAACCATAAGAGACTCTTAATCTCACAAAACAAAATGAGGGTTGCCAGGGGGAGGGGGTGTAGGAAGAGGTTGGTTGTGTTATGGACATTGGGGAGGGTATGTGCTATGGTAAACGCTGTGAAGTGTGTAAACCTGGCGATTCACAGACCTGTATCCCTGGGGCTAATAACACATTATATGTTAATTAAAAAAAAAAAAAGAATGTTCTACCCAGCAAGGCTGTCATTCAGAATTGAGGGAAAAAATAAATCATTCCCTAGAAAAATAAAAGTTAAAGGAGTTCACTGACACCCTACTGACCTTCCAAAAAATGTTAAAAGTTCTTCTTTAATGAAAAAAAAAAAAAGACCATAATTACAAGGAAGAAAATTATGAAAGGCAAAAAGTCATGAGGAAAAGCAAGCACACAGTAGAGGTAGTAGAATAATCACTTCTAAAGCTAGTATGAAGATAAATAGACAAAAATAGTAAAATCAGTTATATCTAAAAGATTGGTGATGGGGGCTCACAAAATAAAGATGTGAAACCTACACAGAAAATGTGGAGGATGGGGCACCTGGGTGGCTCAGTGGGTTAAAGCCTCTGCCTTCAGCTCAGGTCATGATCCCAGGATCCTGGTATCGAGCCCCGCATTGAGCTCTCTGCTCAGCAGGAAGCCTGCTTCCTCCTCTCTCTCTGCCTGCCTCTCTGCCTACTTGTGATCTCTGTCAAATAAATAAAAATATTAAAAAAAAAGAAAGAAAATGTGGAGGAGGAGAATTTTGCTCTTTATGAAGTTCTTTTAGAATGTGTTTGAACTTAAGTGACCATCAACTTAAAATAGACTGCTGTATATATAAGATGCTGTATATGAGCCTCATGGTAACCACAAACCGAAAACCTGTAATAGACACATACAAAATAAAAAGGAAGCCAAGTAGAACACTAAATGTCATCAGTCACAAGGAAAGAGAGCAAGAGAAATAGAAAGTAACAGAACTACAAAACAACCAGAAACAATGAATAAAATGACAAATGACAAGAGAGTACACACCTATAAACAATCACTTTAAATGAGAATGGCCTAAATATTTCAATCAAAAGAGATAGGGTCATCAAATGGATGAGAAATGGATGAGAAAGCAAGTCCCATTTATATGCTGTCTATAACAGACTCACTTCCACCCTAAAGATATTCCACCCTACAGAAAAGAGGTGGAAAACAATATTCCAGGCAAACTGTAGTGGAAAATGAGCTGGGGTAGCAATATTTTTATCACAAAAAACAGACCTCAAAACAAAGACAGCAACAGGAGACAAAGAAGGGTGCTACATAACATAATGAGAAAGGGATCAATTCAACAAGGGCATGTAACAATTATAAATATCTATGCACCCAACACTGGAGCATCTAAATACATAGAGCAAATATTAACAAACATAAGGGTAGAAATTGAAAGTAATACAATAATGTCTGGTGACTTTAGCCACCCCACTTACAATTGAGGATAGATCATCCAGGTAGAAAAATCAACAGTGGCTTTGAGCAATGTATTAGAACAGGTGAACCTAACCTATATGCAGAACATTCCAGCCCAAAACAAGAGAATACACATTCTTTTTCCAATGCATCTGGAACGTTCTCCAGGATAGGTCATGTGTTAGGCCATGAAACAAGTCAACAAGTCTCAATAAAGTTAAGAAGATTAAATTGTATCAAACATCTTTTATTCAAGCAGAATGGTATGAAATTAGAAATCAATTGCAAGAATAGATATGGTAAGAACACACATACATGGAGGCTATACAACATGCTCCCAAAGAACGAATGGGCCAACAAAGAAATCAAAGTGGATATACATGGAGACAAGTTAAAATGAAAACACAGTGGTCCCCAATCTCTGGAAAGCAGCAAGAGCAGTTACAAAAGGGAAGTTTATAGCAATATTATAGCAATACAGACCTATCTCAAAAATAAGAAAAATCTCAAATATACATCCTAACCTTACATAAATAACTAAAAAGAGAAGAACAAGCAAAGCCCAAGCCAGAAGAAGGAAGAAAATAAAAATTAGAGCAGAAACAAATGAAATTGAGATTAAAAGTATGATAGAACAGATCAATGAAATCAAGATCTGGTTCTTCGAAAGGATAATCAAAATCAATAAAACTTCAGCCAGATTCATCAAAGAAAAAGGAAAGGAAAGGAGAGAGGAGTGGGTGGGAGGAGAGGGAGAGCACTTAGATAAATAAAATCAGATACCACAGAAACACAAAGGATTATCAGAGAACATTATGAATGTTAAATGCCAACCAACTGGACAACCTAGAAGAGATGAACATATTCCTAGAAACATGTAACCTTCTAAAACTGAATCAGGTAGAAATAGAAAGTCTGAAGAGCGCAATTAGTAACAATTAAATTGAATCAGTAATCAAAAAATTCCCCCCCAAAAAACCAAGACTTGATGGCTTTGCAGATGAATTCTACTAATCATTAAAAAAAAAATTAATACCTATTCTTTTCAAATGATTCAAAAAAACAGAAGAAGGAACCCTTCCAAATTCATTCTATGGGGCCAGAGTTATCCTGATACCAAAACCAGACAAAGACTGTACAAAAAAATAGAACTACAGGCTAATATCTCTGATGAACACAGAGGTAAAAATCCCCAATTAAATATTAGCAAACTGAATTCAACAATATTTGAAAAATCATTCACGGTAATTAAGTGAAATTTATTCCAGGGATGCAAGGATGATCCAATATTTGCAAATCAATCAATGTGATACATAACATTAATAAGGGAAAGGATAAAAACCATATGGTTATCTCAATAACAGAAGTATTTGACAAAAGCAACATTCATTCATGATAAAAACTCTCAACAAGATGGGTTTAAAGGGAACACACCTGAAGATAATGAAGGCCATATAGGAAAAGCCCACAGGTATCATCATATTTATTGGTGAAAAACTGACAGCTACTCCTCTAAGATCAGGAACAAGACAAGGATGTCCACTCTGAGCACTGTCACTATTTGCAGACAGCATGACACACCTAGGAAATCCTAAAGACACCGCACACACACAAAAATGATTAGAATAGATAGATGAATTCAGTAAAGTTGCAGGATACAAAATTAATATATGGAAAACAGTTGCATTTCTATACACTAATAATGTAGTAGAAAGAGCAGTTAAGAAAACTCCATTTACAGGGCACCTGGGTGGCTCAGTGGGTTAAAGCCTCTGCCTTCGGCTCAGGTCACGGTCTCAAGGTCCTGGGATCGAGCCCTGCATGGGGCTCTCAGCAGGGAGCCTGCTTCCCCCTCTCTCTCTCTCTCTCTCTCTCTCTCTCTCTCGGCCTGTACTCTGCCTACTTGTGATTTCTCTCTGTCAAATAAATAAATGAAATCTTAAAAAAAAAAAAAAAACTCCATTTAAAATGGTACCAAAAAGGAATAAAATATCTGGGAATAAACTTAACCAAGGAAGTGAAAGAGCTATATTCTGAAAACTTTAAAACACTGATGAGAGATATTGAAGGTAACCAAAAGCAAATGGAAAAGTATGCCATGCTCATGGATTAGAAGAATTAAAATCATTAATATGTCTACCTCCCAAAGTAATCTACAGAATCAATACAATCCCTATCAAAATACCGATAGCATTTTTCACAGAACTAAATCACATCATTCTTAAGTTTGAATGGAATCACAAAAGACCACAAATAGCCAAAGCAATATTCAGAAAGAACAAAGCTGGAGGTATTGTAATCCCAAATTTCATGATATACTCTAAAGCTATAGTAGTCAAACAGTATGCTACTGGCACAAAAACAGACACATAGATCAGTGGAACAGAATAGAGAGGCCAGAAACCAACCTACTCCTACATAGTCAATTAATCTATGACAAAGAAGGCAAGAATATACCATGGCAAAAAGACTTTTTACCCCCTAATAAATGCTGCTGAGAAAACTGGTGAGCTACATGCAAAAGAAACAAAACTGGACCTCTTTGTTACGCTATACCTAAAAATAAACTCAAGGTGGATTAAAGATCTTAATGTGATACCTGAAGCCATAAAACTCCTAAAAGGAATAGAAGGAGAAGTCTCTTGGCCATCATCATTAGCAGCAAATTTATGGATATGCCCCTTTAGGCAAGGGAATCAGAAGCAAAAATGAACGATGGTGGCTGCATCAAAATTGAAAGTTTTGCATGGTAAGGGCAACCGTCAACCAAACACAACATCAACTCATTATGGGGACATTATTTGCAAATGAAATATCTGCTAAGGGGCTAATATTTAAGACACCTAAAGAACTTGCACAACTCAATGCTGGAAGAATAATCTGGTTAAAAATTAGGCAGAGGGCCAGAGGAGAAGTTTTTCCCCAAAAGTCATACAGAAGTCTAACAGACACATGAAAAGATGTTCAAACTCACTAATCCTTGGAAAGATGCAAATCAAAACCACAATGAGCTATCACCTCATACCAGTCAGAATGGAGAGTATCAAAAAAGACAAGAAATAACAAGTATTAGCAAGGATGTGGAAAATAGGGAAAACTCCTGAACTATTGGTGGGAATGTATATTGGTGCAACCACAGTAGAAAACTGTATGGAGTTTCTTTACAAAATTAAAAATAGAAATAACATACGACCCTGTAATTTCACTACTGGGCAATACCCAAAGAAAGCAAATACACAAAATCCAAAAAATCTATAAATACCATCCCATGTTTATTGCAGCATTCTTTATAAGAGCCAAGATATGGAAGGAACTCAAGTGTCCGTCAATAGACAAATGGATAAGAAAATGGGATATGCACACAAATGGATGATTTCTCAGCCATAAAATGAAGAATGGAATCTTGTCATTTGCAAGAAAATGGATGAATAGAGTATTATGCTAAGTGAAATGAGTTAGAAGGAAAATGTCCAGTATCATATGATTTCATTTCAATGTAAAATTCCACAATCAAATGAATAAACTAAGAAGCAAAAAGCTGCATAGATGCATAAAAACAGAAAACAAGCTAATACTTGCCAGCATTGAGGGTTTAGGAGATGGGCATAATGAATGATGGAGAGTGAGTGATAGAGGCTTTCAGTTATGGAATGAATGTGTCATGGGGATGAAAGGTACAACACAGGTAGTATAGTCAATGGTATTTAAATAGTTTTGTATTGTGCTAGATTGTAGCTACACTTTAGGTGAGCATAACATGTAGTTTTCAAATAACTATACAGTACACCCAAAAGTATTATAGGAACATATATACATATGTGTGTATATTCATATATGTATGTATGTATATGTGTGTATATATATATACATACACATATATATGTGTATATATATATCAACTATAGTTTCATTTTAAAATTATGCTCAGGACCTGGATATGTACTTTTATAAAGGAGATACATGAATGGCTAATAGGTATGTGAAATGTTGCTCAATATTGCTAATCACTAGGGGTATGCAAATCAAAACCACAATGAAATACAACCTCATACTAACAGAATCGTTGGTATTAAAGAGAGAAGAGATAACAAATACAGGGCAGCTGTGGAAAAAAGAATGCCTTATGCACTGTTGGTAGAAACAAAGTTGTACGGCTGCTTTAAAAAGCAGTATTGAGGTTTCTCCAAAACTTAAAGAAGTAGAACTACCATATAATTTTTCAATTCTAGTTCAGAGAATATCTCTGCATATAAACATTGTGTCAAAGAGTGAGTTACACTGCTATTTTCATAGCAGCACTGTTTACAAAGCCAAGAGAAAGAAATCACCTACATGTCCCTGAACAGATGAATGGAGAAAATCATACACATACACATATATATGTATACTTTTACATATCTGTATACATACAGCACACAATCGAATATTATGCAGTCACTAAAAGGAAATTCTTCCATTTGTGACAACCCAGATGGATTTTGATGGCCCTAGGCTAAGTAAAACATGTAAGGTGGAGAAAAAGTATTCTCTCACATGTGCAATCTTACACACACGAAGCAATGTCAGGAAAAGATTTGTGTAATCTTACACACACATGAAGCAACATCATAGGATTACCATAGGCTGGGTTTGGGGGAGGGAAAATTGGATGAAGGTGGTTAAAAGGTACAAACTCCCAGTTATAAGATAAAGTACTGGGAACATAACAAAGAACATGATGACTATAGTTAGCACTTCTGGATGGTATATATAAAAGTGGTTAAGAGACTAAATGCTAGTTCTCATTGCAAGGATTTTTTTCCCTTTTTTTTTTCCTTTTGTATCTATTTGAGATGGTGTATGTTGACTCATGTGGTCATCACTGTTCAACATATATAATTCAATCACTTTGCTTAAACTTCTTCAATGCTGTGTTCTAATTCTGTCACAATAAAGCTAGAATAGTAGCCTTCTTTTATTTCTCATTTCCATTTTCCCATTCCACAACAGCAACCATTACTTCTCTAAGTCTCTTCTGATTTTTGTCTTTTTCTAAGTAAAATTTTCCTTTTTTTTTAAAGATTTTATTTATTTATTTGACAGAGAGAGATCACAAGTAGATGGAGAGGCAGGCAGAGAGAGAGAGAGAGGGAAGCAGGCTCCCTGCTGAGCAGAGAGCCCGATGCGGGCCTCGATCCCAGGACCCTGAGATCATGACCTGAGCCGAAGGCAGCGGCTTAACCCACTGAGCCACTCAGGCGCCCAAAATTTTCCTTTTTTTAAGTTGTATATACTACCAACTTCTATGGAAGATGACCATTTATCTCTTACCAGATTTTCCCTCACCCTTATCCTACCCCTGACTGCTGAGAAAAACCAGTCATGAACAAAACAGACAAAAATCCTTCCTTCTGATTTTTACAACATATAATTTTGGGTTAAGTCAATGTCCACTGTTTGTTTTGTCCTCAACTAAATATTATTCACCAATGATTACATTTCGTTGCCTATAAGTTTTTGGTTTCTTTGAGCTGATTTTCTTTTCACCTCTGCTTAGTTTTCAATGTACTATAATTCCCGACCAAACATGCTACCACAGTGTTAACATCCTCTCAGTTCATTCGCAGGAAATAATATTTCTTCTCAAAGATAAACCCCCTGGAGTCCTCTGTCCCTCTGTGCCAATCCAACTGCTTGCTGTCTAAATCTGCTACAACAGCCCTCCTGGGATCTCCCATTGCAATTACCTTATGAATTTCCTCTGGCTCTTCTTGTGTAGGAATCTTGGTTCTTAGGATCTTCATCACTCATTCCTTTATTCTGTTGAAGTACATTTTTCAATAAATTTCTGAGAGTGTGTTTAGCAAATGTTTTGAGAGTTTTCAGGTCTGGAAGTGTCTATTCTACTGTATCACGTAATTAAGAGTTTGTCTTGGTATGGAATTCAATGTTAATTTTTTTTTAAGTTTTAAGGGTATTATGACATCATGCAGCTTTTCCTGTTGATGTTGCAAGTCTCATGTATTGATTACCAGTCTCTGTGGTAATCAGAATTTTTTTCTCAGAATTTCTAGAATCTTATCTTTATCTCCACATTTCTATCTGAAGCTATTTGAATGTTGTACCTTCTTAGCCAATCTTCTCATTAAAAAAACTTTTCTGTTTTCCAGATTGTTGTACTTGCTTTAGGATGAAGATATGAAAATGACTCTATGCAGATCTGCCTCACTCTTAATCCTGCTTAGTCCTATTATTTAGTAGCTGTCTAATTTTGACCAAGTCACTTTATTTTGGGGGGCGTTAGCTTCTTCATCTATAAAACGAAGATGGCAGTACCTGTCTTACAGGCTTGTTGTGAGGGTTAAGTTAATACCTAGATTAAGAGTTAGTACTTAGAACAGTAACTTAGAAACAGTACCGAACAGGGCTTAGAAAGTACTTAGAACAGTGCCTGCTATAGGTAAACTCTCAAATAATAGCTATTAATATTTCTTAATATTTCAGGACTATCAGTTTTACCTTCCAATATTTATTCAGTTTTCCTTTCTTAATATTTTTATTATAGATTTCATAAGATATATTCCATATTTCATTTGTTTGCAATATTTTAATTTCCTTAAGTTATGAAAGCACCTTTTTAAAGACTCTTCTTCATTCAGGAGGTAAAATTCTCCTATCCTTTGGAGAATGTTATAAAGTTTTCTTTAACTCCCTCATTTCTGTTTCTTCCTAATTCTTATTCAAGTTTTTGCATTTTCCATAGAGCAATCCCTAATTGTCTGAAGATCCTTGGCTGTCTATTCATATTTAAGAGTAAGACATTAGAAATCCAATTAAGAAAGTTTATTATTTTAATCATATCAATTTTTGTAATTATTTTATTATTGTTCATTATTGACAATAGTATGTGTGAATCCATATTTGAGTCTTCTTAAGATTAAACAAGTCAGCCAAAACATTAATAATCGTGCTTTTACCTGATGGTATGAATTATGCATTAGCTACATTAAGAATAAGATGAGTAATTTTTGCTGGTTTTTTTTTGTTGTTGTTGTTTGCTTTTGGTTTCATTATAAGATTTAACCTGAAGTTTCCTTTAAATTGTCATTTTCTAGGAGTTAGTTTGGCTTGAAATAGATACATAATTCAAAAGCTCACTTAACCTTAAGAATAGCTCATTTCAAAGACAGTCTCTTCAACAAATGGTGTTGGGAAAACTGGACCACATTCTAATACCATACACAAAAATAAATTCAAAATGGATGAAAGCGTTATATGTAAAACAGGAAACCATCTAAATTGTAGAGGAGAACACGGGCAGCAATCTCTTTGACCTCAGCCACAGCAACTTCTTACTAGACACGTCTCCAGAGGCAAGGGAAACAAAAGCAAACATGAACTATTGGGACCTCATTAAGATAAAATTCTTCTGCACAACAAAGTAAACAATCAACAAAACTAAAAGGCAACCAATGGGAGAGGATATTTGCTAATGAGATAATGGATAAAGGGCTACTATCCAGAATCCATAAAGATCTCATCAAAATCAACACCCCAAAAATAATTCAGTTAAGAAATGGGCAGGAGATATGAACAGACATTTCTCCAAAGAAGATATACAAATGGCTTACAGACACATGAAGAAATGCGCAGAGAAAGGGGAACACTTTTGCCTGGTTGGTGGGAATGTAAACTAGTATAGCCACTCTGGAAAACAGTATTGAGTTTCCTCAAAAAGTTAAAAATAGATCTACAACCAAGAAATTGAACTACTAGGTATTTTTTCAAAGAATACAGAAGTGTTGATTCAAAGGGGCGCATGCATCCCAATGTTTATAATAGCACTATCAGCAATAGCCAGATAATGGAAAGAACACAAATGTGCATTCATTGACTGATGACTGGATAAAGAAGTGATGGTTTGTACACACAATGGAATACTACCTGGCCATCAGAAAGAATGAAATCTTGCCATTTCAACAACATGAATGGAACTTGAGTGTATTATGCTAAGTGAAATAAATCAGATTAAAGAAAAATATCATATGATTTCATTCATATGTGGAATTTAAGAAATGAAGCCAATGAAAATAGAGGAAGGGAAGAAAAAAAGTAAGATGAAAACAGAAAGGAAGGCAAGCCATAAGAGACTCTATAGTGAAGATAACAAACTGAGGGCTACTGGAGGGGAATTGGGTAGGGGATTGGACTTAGTGGGTGATGGGTATTAAAAAGGGCACTTGTTTAAATGAACAGTGGGTATTATATGTAAGTGATGAATCACTAAATTATAATTCTGAAATCAATGCTACACTATATGTTAACTAACTTTTGAGTTAAAAAAAATTCATTTCAATATATTGAAAGCAAACAAAATCTTGGGGGAGGGGTGCTCTGTTGGCTCATCTACACTGGGCATTTTCCACTCTGATTTGTAACACCAGCAATGCTGCCAGTGCCACCCTTGGGTTATTATTTATACTGCTTAAAATCTTTTCTCTAGAGGTCATGTGAGTATATATACACATTGAAATATCTTCCCACACCCCAGTGTATCATGCGAGACACCTCTGTGATGTATGGAGCCTTGAATCTCTTCTTTTGGAGATTCATTTTTCTCATTTTCATCACTGAGCTAACTAACTCAGATCCCAGGCAGCTAGGAGGAGGCATTAATAGGAAACTTAACTTCATAGCAGAGGTTTTTTTTTTTTTTTTTTTTTTTTTTTGTGGCAAGGAGCCAAAAAATATGGATTCTTTGATTGTAAGACCCGATAGGTCATTCTGAATAGAGCTATTCTGAATAGTTTGTAATTTTTCACATTACCTTAGTGATTCAGAGATAGTTGCCAGTCATGTTCATTTTGGGGTGACTGAGAGGAAGATAGTACTGGACAATGAGTCAGGACATCCAAGTTCAAGTACCTCACTGCCACACTAGTTATCTGGCTAAGGCACCTGACTTCTCAACATATCTCTGTTCAGTAAAATGAAAAGGTTGGATGAGAAATGATCTACTTTAAAGTCTTTCTCAGTGTTAACATTCCATTAATCGCCCACATGGCAGGAAGTGTCCCCCCCACCAATGGGTTGAAAATTCTTCAGAAATTGACATTAACATTTCCATATTTTAAGATGTTTGAAGCAGCAAGTGATCTCCTTATAGAAACTTAAAATTGAGGTTCAGAGAAAATAATCCTCAGGAGTTAACCAGTGTGTTGATTTAGTCAGGAATTGAACCCAAACTGAAATTACTGACATCAATCTTTCATCACCCAATGGTAGGTTTTAAAAAATCTCTATCAACAAATGTTTCTTTATCTCAATACAACAGCATCCATTGACAATGACAGGATAAGAAGTGACATTTGAATAGTACCCTGAATGAACTACTTCATGGAACTTTCTAAAGAACAGAGGTAAAAACAAACACATATAGAGATATCTTATTAGAGGCTTATTAGAGGAAGAGAAACAGAAGGATAGCTACAATGAGTTTAAAATGCAGATGAGGTGGGGTTAGCAAGAACCCCATCATCAATGGCAGGGAGCTTATGCTTAATGACTCAAAATAAGCTCAAGAACTTCAGGGGAAAATCATACATACCTGGGTATTGATACAGTATCTTTTCTTTTTCTTTTTTCTTTTTTCTGATACAGTACCTTTTAAATTTGGTTTGGGACCTGATGCAGCAGAAGAGGCAGCTAGATTCCACAAAAACCATTTTTGAGACTTCAAGTGTAGGAGGGGGCCTGTAAAATACAGAAGTCTGACATATGGACATCTTTTTTCTGACATATGGACATTTTAAGTCTAAGGAACCCTTAACTATTGTTATGCCTTTCAATTAGATTAAAAAAAAATCAAACCATCATGAAACCAGATCTAATACATCTTTGTAACTAACCCATTTGGTCTGATTAGATGTTCTTTATTAGCCACTATAAAGAGAAAAAGGTACTCTTTGAGGAATATTAGGACTCATGAAATCACCTGCTTTTTAATTTTTTTCATTTTATTTTATTTTACTTCTTTTCAGTGTTCCAGCATTCATTGTTTATGCACCACACCCAGTGCTCCATGCAATACATGCCCTCCATAATACCCACCACCAAGCTCACCCAACCTTCACCCCCTCCCCTCCAAAACCCTCAATTTGTTTCTCAGAGTCCACAGTCTCTCATGGTTTGTCTTTCCCTCCAATTTCCCCCAACTCACTTCTCCTCTCCATCTTAGAAGCCATGAAAACAGATTTAGGGAATTAATGACACCGTGAAACATTCCAAAGTCAGAATTATTGGGATCCCTGAGCAGGAGGAGAAAGAAAGAAGACTAGAAGATATAGTTGAACAAATTCTCTATGAAAATTTTCCCAATCTGGGGAATGGAACCAGCATTCGTGTCCTAGAGGCAGAAAGATCTCCCCCCAAGATCACAGAATCTAGAAAGACCTCAAGACACCTCATTGTGAAACTGATGAATCATAATTTTAGAGAGGAGCTCTTGAGAGCAGCTAGGGGGAAGAGATTCCTTATGTACAGAGGAAGGTCCATCAGAATAATGTGAGACCAGTCCATAGAAAGCTGGCAAGCCAGAAAGGGCTGGCAAAAAATATTTAGGGCACAAAATGAGAAGAACATCAGTGAAGAATACTTTATCCAGCAAGGCTGACATTCAAAATGGATGGAGAAATAAAGAGCTTCCAAGCCTGGCAAGGTTTCAAAGAGTATGGGACCACCGAGGCAGTGCTACAAGAAATATTAAGGGGGGTTCTATTAAAGAAGAAAGAACCCAAGAGTGTCAAGAACAGAAATTTACAGAGACAATCTATAGAAACAGGGACTTCATAGGCAACATGATGTCAATAAAAACATATCTTTCAATAATCACTCTCAAAGTGAACAGCCTAAAGGCTCCCATAAAATGGCACAGGACTGCAGATTGGATTAAATGACAGGACCCATCCATATGTTGTCTACAAGAGACCCATTTTGAACCTAAAGGATACATCCAGACTGAAAGTGAAGGGATGAAGAAACATTTTTCATGGCAATGGGCCTCAAAAGAAATCTGGGGTAGTGATTCTCATATCAGATAAATTAGATTTTAAACTAAAGACTGTAGTCAGAGATAAAGAAGGACACTACATCATTCTTAAAGGGTCTATCCACCAAGAAGATCTACCAACTGTAAATATTTATGCCCCAAATAGAGGAGCAGCCAACTACATAAGACAATTGTTAATCAAGATAAGGAGTCATACTGATATGAATACATTAATAGCAGGGGATATTAACATGCCACCTGCAGTAATAGACAGGTCATCCAAGCAGAAAATCAATAAAGAAACAAGAATATTGAATGACACATTGGACCAGATGGACCTCATAGATATATACAGAACATTCCACCCTAAAACAACAAAATACTTATTTTAAATACTCATCCTAAACAAACAACAAAATACTCATTTAAATACTCACCCTAAAACAACAAAATACTGGGCGCCTGGGTGGCTCAGTGGGTTAAGCCGCTGCCTTCGGCTCAGGTCATGATCTCAGAGTCCTGGGATCGAGCCCCGCATCGGGCTCTCTGCTCAGCAGGGAGCCTGCTTCCTCCTCTCTCTCTGCCTGCCTCTCTGCCTGCTTGTGATCTCTCTGTCAAATAAATTAAAAAAAAAAAAAAAAAAAAAACAAACCAAAATACTCATTCTTCCTGAGTGTACATATTCTTTCTCCAGAATAGACCACATACTGGGTCACAAATCAGGGCTCAACCAATACCAAAAGATTGAGGTTATTCCCTGTGTATTCTCAGACTGTAAGGTTTTGAAACTGGAACTCAACCACAAGAAAAACTTTGGAAGGAATTCAAACACTTGGAAGCTAAAGACCACCTTACTTAAGAATGTTTGAATCAACCAGGAAATCAAAGAAGAACGTAATTCATGGAAACCAATGAGAATGAAGACACATTCGTCCAAAACCTATGTGTGTGTTTGTTTTTGAGTTTGATGCTCTTAAATTCCATGTAAGTGATACATACAACACTTGTCTTTCTTGGACTTATCTCACCTAGGATAATGTACTCAAGATTCATCTGTGTTGTCACACATGGCAGGATATCCTTTCATTTGGCTGAATAATATTCCATTGTGTATGTATACCACATCTTTTATCCATTTATCTGCTGGTGGACATTTAGGTTGTTTCCATATCTTAGCTATTGTGAATAATGCTGTGATAAAGATGGGAGTGCTTATATCTCAAAATCCTGTTTTCATTTCCTTTGGGCATATAACCAGAAGTAGAATTGCTTTATTGTGTGATAAGTTATTTTTAATTTTTTGAGGAAAATTCACATCGTTTTCCATAATGGTTAGAGCAATTGACAGTATATAAAGGTTTCCTTTTCACCACATTCTCAAGAGCAGCTTTTGTCTATCTTCTTGATAACAGCCATTCTACCACATGTGAGGTGACAGTTCACTGCTGTTGTGATTTGCATTTCCCTGATGATTAGTGATGTTGAGCATCCTTTCAGGTGTCTATTGGCCATTATAATTCCTACTTAAAATAGGTAGACATTTGTCTACATACAGTAGACATTTTTACAGATTTGTTGTTCTTTCAGTTTGTCAATTTTTTCATTTGCTATGCAGGAGCTTTTGAGTTTGATGTGGTCACAGCTGTTGACTTTTGCTTGTGTTATTTGTGTTTTTCGTGTCATGTCCAAAAAATCATTGCCAAGACCAATGTAGAGGATCTTGTTTATGTTTTCTTTTAGGATTTTTAGGGCACAGGTCATATGTTTAAGGCCTTGATCTATTTCAAATTAATTTTTGTAAATGGGGGGATATAGAAGTAAATTTCATTGTTTCCCATGTATTTCTCATGGTGTGTTTTCCCAGCACCATTTGTGGAAGAGTCAGGCCTTTTCCCATTTAGTGTTTTTAGCTACTCTGTCAAATATGAATTAAGCATATATGCTGACAGTTAATTCTGGAATCCTAAACACGTAGAACAATAGGACATTTTTTTTTGCAAGTACCATATTGTTTTTATTATTATGGCTTTGTAGTATAGTTTAAAACCAGAAAGTATAATACCTCTTGCTTTTTTTTCCCTTAGATGGATTAAAATAAGACCCAACTATATGTTGCTTACAAAAGATTCATTTCAGCTCCAAATGTACACATAGGTTCACAGTGAAGGGATGAAGAAGAAACCAAGAGTATAACATAACTAAACTTATCTGTAAAACTACTTAAAAATAGACTTCAAGCCAAAATGGTAAAAAGAGACAAAGAAGGACATTACACAATGATTAAGGGGTCAGGTCATCAAAATCATCAACAAATGTAAATATATATGCTCTCAACACACGAGTACTGAAATATATTAAGCAAATACTACCAGATCTTAAAGGAGAAAAGACAACAATACAATAGATCATTCAGACAGAAAAATCAACAACAGAATGTTGAAATTAAACTATACCTTAGAATATGGGCACGTGGGTGGCTCAGTTGGTTAAGTGATTGCCTTTGGCTCAGGTCATGATCCTGGAGTCCTGGGATCAAGTCCTGCATCAGGCTCCCTGCTTGGCAAGGAGTCTGCTTCTCCCTCTGACCCTCCCCCTTCTCATGCTCTCTCTCTCAAATAAATAAAAATCTTTTAAAAAATTCCTTTAGATTATAAAAAACAAACAAACAATCAAAAAGCCAAAAAGCAAAACAAAACAAAACAAAAAACCCATGCCTTAGAATAAATGGATTGGATAGACATATACAGGACATTTAATAGCACCAGAATATATATTCTTCAAGTGCACATGGAACATTCTGCAGAATAGGTCATATGATAGTACAAAAACACAAATCTTAGCAAACTTAAGAACGTTGAAATCATACCAACTATCTTTTTTGACCACAGTGATATGAAGCTGGAAATCAAATGAGAAGATCTACAAATATCTGGAAACAGTATACCTCTAAACAACAGAGGACGCAAAGAAGAAATCAAAACAAATAACATTTTACCTCAAAACAAATAAATATGAAAATACAATATACCAAGTCTTGTGGGTTGCAGCAAAAGCAGTTTTAAGAAATATATCGGGCACCTGGGTGGCTCAGTGGGTTAAAGCCTCTGCCTTCAGCTTGGGTCATGATCCCAGGGTCCTGGGATCGAGCACCGCATCAGGCTCTCTGCTCAGCAGGGAGCCTGCTTCCCTTCCTCTCTCTCTGCCTGCCTCTCTGCCTACTTGTGATTTCTCTCTGTCAAATGAATAAATAAAGTCTTTAAAAAAAAAGAAATATTATATCAATAAATGCATATATTTGAGATCTAATTTCTTAAATCAATTTCCTTCCTCTTTAAGACAATATTTACAGCATACCACATTTAAACATTTAAAAAAATGTTTTTAAGATTTTAAATCTGGGGGCGCCTGGGTGGCTCAGTGGGTTAAGCCGCTGCCTTCGGCTCAGGTCATGATCCCAGAGTCCTGGGATCGAGTCCCGCATCGGGCTCACTGCTCAGCAGGAAGCCTGCTTCCCTTCCTCTCTCTCTGCCTGCCTCTCTGCCTACTTGTGATCTCTCTCTGTCAAATAAATAAATAAAATCTTTAAAAAAAAAAAAAAGATTTTAAATCTGGTATAACAACAAACAGTGCTATATTAGCTTTAGGTGTACAATATAGAGATCCAACATTTCCATACATTATTCAGTGCTCAGCAACACAAGTGCATTTCTTAATACCTTTCACCTATTTCACCCATCTTCCCACCAACCTTCTGTCTGGTGACTATTTGTTTGTTCTCTGTAGTTAAGTGTCTGTTTCTTCATGTATCATTTTCTCCCTTTGTTCATTTGTTTCTTAAGTTCCACATATGCATGAAGTCATATGGTATTTGTCTTTCTCAGACTATTTTGCATAGCTTTATACTCTCTAGATCCATCCTTATTTTTGCAAATGGCAAGATTTCATTCTATTTTAGGCTGAATAATAGTCCACTGTGTGTATACACACACACACACACACACACACACCATACGCCTTCTTTTTTTTTTTTTTTTTTAAAGATTTTATTTATTTGTCAGAGAGAGAGAGGGAGGGAGAGCAAGCACAGGCAGACAGAATGGCAGGCAGAGGCAGAGGGAGAAGCAGGCTCCCTGATGAGCAAGGAGCCCGATGTGGGACTCGATCCCAGGACGCTGGGATCATGACCTGAGCCGAAGGCAGCTGCTTAACCAACTGAGCCACCCAGGCGTCCCAACACACGCCTTCTTCATCTATTCATCTATTGATGGATACTTGGGCTGCCCAGAGTGTGGCTATTGTAAATAATGCTGCAATAAACATAAGTGTTTATATATCCCTTTGAACTAGTGTTTTCATATTATTTGGGTAAATACCTAGTAGTACAATTAGTGGGTCATAAGGTAGTTCTATTTTTAATTTTTTAAGGAAGATCCATGCTGTTTTCCACAGTGGTTGCATCAGTTTGGATTCCCAGCAACAGTGCAAGAGGGTTCTCCTTTCTCCATGGCCTAACCAACACCTGTTGTTTCTCGTGTGATTTTCGCCATTCTTTTTTTTTTTAATAATTTTTTTAATTTATTTGAGAAAGAGAGAGAGAGAGAAGGAATGCATGAGCAGGTGAACGGGAAAGGAAGAAGCAGACTTCCTGCTGAATAGGGAGCCTGATTCGGGGCTGGATCCCAGGACCCTGCAATCATGATCTGAGCCAAAGGTAGATGCTTAACCTGCTGAGTCTCTCAGGTAGCCCGATTTTAGCCATTCTCACAGCTGTGAGGTAGAAGCTCATTGTAGTTTTGATTTGCATTTTCCTGAGGAGTGATGTTGAGCTTCTTCTCATGTATTTGTTGGCAATCTGTATATCTTCTTTGGAGAAATATCTGTTTTTTAATTGGATCATTTAATTTTTTTGATATTTAATTGTATTAGTTCTTTATTTATTTTGGATACTAACCCTTTTTTAGATATTGTTATTTGCAAATATCTTCTCCCATTCAGTGTGTTGTCTTAGTTCTTTGGTCATTCCATTTGCTGTGCAGAAGATTTTATTTTGAAGTAGTCCCAATAGTTTATTTTTGCTTTTGTTTCCTTTGCCTCAAGAGACATATATAGAAGGATGTTGCTATGACCACTGTCAGAGAAATTGCTGCCTGTGCATTCTAGGATTTTTATAGTTTCAGGTATCACATTTAGGTCTTTAATCCATTTTGTATTTATGTTTGCATATGTGTAAGAAAGTGGCCCAGTTTCATTCTTTTGCATGTTGGTGTCCAGTTTTCCCAACACCATTTGTTGAAGAGACTGTCTTCTTCCCATTGCATATTCTTATCTCTTTTGTTGAAGATTGACCATATAATTGTGGGCTTATTTCTGGACTTTCTGTTCTTTTCCACTGATTTATGTGTCTGTTTTCAGGCCATGACAAAAAACTTCCAACAAACAAAAATCCAAGATGAGATGGCTTCAAAGGTGAATTCTACCAAACATTTAAAGAAGAATTAACACCTATCCTTAATCTTTTTCCAAAAAATAGAAGAAGGAAAACTTCCAAATTCATTGTATGAGGACATCCCTTACCCTGATACCAAGACCAGATAAAGCCACAACATAAAAGAGAACTACAGGCCAATATTGCTGATAAACAAAGCTGCAAAAATCCTTAACAAAATATTAACAAACCAAATTCAACAATACATTATAAAAATCATTTACAGCAATCTAGTGGGATTTATTCCCAGGATGCAAGGGTGGTTTGTTATTTGCATATCAACATGATACATATCAATGAGAGAAAGGATAAAAACCATATGGTCATTT
This sequence comes from Lutra lutra, assembly GCF_902655055.1. Classification (NCBI taxonomy): domain Eukaryota; kingdom Metazoa; phylum Chordata; class Mammalia; order Carnivora; family Mustelidae; genus Lutra; species Lutra lutra. The sequence continues at coordinate 55,819,349 of NC_062280.1, read as the reverse complement.
CAATAGATGCAAAAATAAATAAATAAATAAATAAAAACGAGAAAGTACAACACCCTGATTCATAATAAAAATTCTCAACAAAGTAGGTTTGGAGGGAACATACCTCAACATAAAAAGGCCTTATATGAAAAACACCATAGGTAGCATCATACTCAATGGGAAAAAACAGAATTTTTCCCAAAGGTCAGGAATAAGACAAAGGTCTCCTCTCTCACCACTTTTATTCAACATAGTACTGGAAGTCCTAACCACAACAATCAGACAACAAAGGAAATAAAAGGATTCTAAATTGGTAAGGAAGAACTAAAATTCACATTTGCAAATGATATGATACTATGTTTAGAAACCCTAAAGACTCTACTAAAAAATTATTAGGAGTGAAATAAATTCAGTAAAGTTGGAGGATACAAATATCAATGTACAGAAATATGTTGCATTTCAACACATTAATAATGAAGCAGCAGAAAGCGAAATTAAGAAAATAATCCCATTTACAATTGCACCAAAAATAAAATACATGGAATTAAACTTACCCAAGGAGGTTAAAGACCTGTACTCTTTAAACTACAAACTAAAAACACTGAAGAAAAAAATTAAAAATGACACAAAGAGATGGAAAGGCATTCCATACTCACGGATATGAAGAATGAACATTGTTAAAACGTCTATATTATGCAAAGTAATCTTTACATTTAATGCAATCCCTAACAAAATACCAACATTTTTCACAGAACTAGGACAAACAATCCTAAAATTTGTGTAGAACCACAAATAGTCAAAGTGATCTTCAAAGAAAAAACAAAACTCGAAGTATTACAGTTACTGACTTCAAGTTATATTACAAAGTTGTAATAATCAATAAACAAACCTTCATCAGTAAATTTGTTGTATACTTGGGTTGTTGTCACATTTTGGCATTATAAATAATACTCACTCTGTATTTTTAGAATATACATATTATTTAGCCTACTCTTAATTTTTTTTCTGAAGTTGCTTTCTCAATGGTGCATAGTATCAGTGCCTGTTATGATGTATAATATAGAAGTATTGAAATTCTGACTTGCCAGATATGATCAAGTATGGCCTTGGTTAGGCCTAAAATAAAGAATACATATACAAAAATTGGGAGGTTGGTTATTGTTTGGCAGGAGAGCAGTAATAGTGACGACTTGGATCCATTTGACCTCAAAGCCTGTGCACTTTAGGGACACCAGGGTGACTCAGTCAGTTAAGCTTCAGCCTTTGGCTCAGGTCACGATCCCAGAGTCCTGGGATTGAATACCTCACTGGGCTCCTTGCTCAGCGGGGAGCCTGTTTCTCCCTCTGCCTGCTGCTCCCCCTGTTTATGCTCACTCTTTTTCAAATAAATAAATAAATAGATACATTCATGGATACATAAAATCTTTAAAAAAAATGCACTTTACTCTCTATTAAAGGATGATTGCCGTAGTCATTTTGTAATATGTAGAACTTAGGATAGGGTGGGCAAGTCTGAAGGGAGCTATAAAGAATCAAGAGTTAGACTGAAGGATATTTCTTGCATCCAGAAGACTAGGATTATTCCTAATTATAATGAATGGTTAATGCAATTCAGGTTTTTCTGGGGAAGGGGATACCCAAAGAAATCCTCAGGAATTCTCATGAATGGATTTTCCTTTTCCATGAAAACACCTTGCATTTAAGAATTTCAAATTTTCTGTAGTTTGTTGTTTGACAAGAGGCTAATAATTTTTCTTTTTTTTTTTTAAGATTTTATTTATTTATTTGACAGAGAGAGATCACAAGTAGACGGAGAGGCAGGCAGAGAGAGAGAGAGAGGGAAGCAGGCTTCTTGCTGAGCAGAGAGCCCGATGTGGGACTCGATCCCAGGACCCTGAGATCATGACCTGAGCCGAAGGCAGCGGCTTAACCCACTGAGCCACCCAGGCGCCCCAAGAGGCTAATAATTTTTGTTCATAAAATTAGATTTGGATATGTGATGGAAAGACCAGCTTTTTGAAATATGAATGCCTAAGGAGGATATGATAATAAACCTAAGATAAGAAGCTGAGCAGGGGGTGCCTGGGTGGCTCAGTGGGTTAAGCCTCTGCCTTCAGCTCAGGTTATGATCTTGGGGTCCTGGGATCTAGCCCTGCATCAGGCTCTCTGCTGGGTGGGAGCCTGCTTCCCCCTCTCTCTCTGCCTGCCTCTCTGCCTACTTGTGATAGCTCTCTCTGTCAAATAATAAATAAAATCTTTATAAAAAAAAAAAAAAAGCAGAGCAGGAAGAAAAAATAATTTCCCCAGATGAGTAACAAAGCAACCTGAAGTCTTCTTAAAAGTGGGTAGCTTCTTAAAACTTAAGTTAAAAACTGACCATATGATTGATCTATCTCCTTAAATATAACTCTTGCTTATTCAGTTAATTAAGACTCTATTCTAAAATTTTTCCTGTTTCATTTTGAAGACTACGACATTTTGCCTTCATGTTCCCCATGAATCTTCCCCAAGCTTTTGTTTCTCACTTATTTTCTTCCAGATTGGTGGGAGAAACTGAGGAAAAACAACTCATCTAGACAATTCCTAGTTACCCAGATAAACCTGGCTGCCGAATTCAACAATTTAGTCAACAGCTGAAAAAACCTTTTATAGTTTCCCATGTCCTTACTGTTTTCACTGCTGTTTTATTGTGCAGAGCCACACATTCCTCTGGTATCATTTTCCTTCTTCCTTTCTCATTTATAAAGTTTTTTACCCTACTGATTACTTTTAATAGGTCTTTAATCATTGTTTTTGAGCATTTAAATATGATGTGCCTTAGTGGTTTCTTTGTGTTTATTGTGTTTTGTTTTTCTTCTTGGCATTTGTCGAGCTCCTCATTTATCAAGTTTGGAAAATATAGCTCTTCCAATAATATTTTTTTTCAGTTCCCCATTCTCTTCTCCTTCCCTTTGGGGACTTTAACTATATATTAGGCCACCTAAAGTTGTTACATAGTTCACTGATGCTATTTTTTAATAGTTTTCTTTCTAGGTTTTATTTTAGAGTTTCTATTACTTTATCTTTAAGTTCACCAATCTTTTCTTCTGCAATGTCCAACTCGATATTATTTAAGTGTTTTTCATCTTATTGTAGTTTTTTATTTCTAGAATTCTAGTTCAATCTGAGTGCTTTTTTTCCCCCCTAATCTGTATGTTTTTAAAATATTTTCATGTCACTGAAGTTTTACCTATATGGGATACAATTCTAATAACTGATTCATGAGCATGTCTTCTAATTTTAGCATCCATGTCAATCCTGGGACAGTTTCAATTCTTTGATTTTTCTTCTCATTACAGGCCATACTTTGTTGCTTATTTACAATGCTGCTAGTCTTTTACTGGATGTCAGACATTGTGAATTTTACCTTACTCAGTGCCAGATATTTTCCCATTCTTTTAAATATTTCTAAAGTTTGTTCTTGGTTCAAGTTACTTAAAAGCAGTTTAGTTGTTTTGGTTCTTGCTTTTAAGATTTATTAAGTGGGCCTGAGCAGTGCTCAAACTAGGGACAGTTATTCCCTCTACTGAGGCAAGATTCTTCTATGTACTTTGCCCAATGCCCCATAAATCATGAATTTTTCAACCTTAGTAGAAATAGGCATTATTAAAACAAAAATAAAAACAAAAACAGACATTATTCCTGGTCATGTGTGGAAACCGAAGACAGTTGCCTCTAATCCTTTCAGGTTACTCTTTCTCCAGTTTTGGGTTGTTTCTTACACATGATCTGTAACCACCTGAATATTCTTCATACAATATGGGCCTTTACCTCCAGAAAACCTCATTTGAAATCTTTTTACTCTTTCACACATATAATACATAGCATGTGTTTTCTCTAATGCTTAAAAATTAAATTTGGGTTTTGAGTTGATACCTTAGGACAGTGGCTAAGTGTGATTCTTAAATCAATGGTATTAGAACTTATTAGAAATGTAAGTTAGGCTGTCCCTCAGACCTACAAACTTGGAAACTGGACAGTGAGGCATTGTGTAGAGCCAGCAATCTGTCTTTTAACAAGCCCTGAGGATAATTCTGATAGGTGCCAAAGTTTAAAAAAAAAATTTCTTAGAATTCAGTTTAAATAGGGAAGGAATCCTAGGGAACATTTCCCGTGGCCTTGAGTCCTCAGAATCAGGCAGCTACCAAACTCATTTGCATACAGGTTTGTTCTAATCAGGCAGAGAATTGAGTATGATAGTGGTTACTCAAGCTGTAGAGAATATTCGAAGTAGGAAACAGTCTTTCTTCTTGGAAAGTTTCTTGATTAGGAATACTCTTTCCAAATTTTCTCTTTCCTGAAAGCAGAGGGAGTTTAGGAAATGAGAAGGTTGTACAGAGTTGGGAGCTGATGGTTACTAATCCTATTATGCACATAAGGCTTTCAAGGGCAATGAGCTAAGGGACCACGCTCAGGGACCATAGCCCCAGCTTTTGGGATTTCTTGATCCCTAAAGCCATGTTGGGTAAACAGGCTATTGGCTCGAGAGAGGAAGTTGGCAGCGTTTAAAAAAAGGGGAGAGTTCATGCCACAGGGCAGCATGCATTGAAAAGGAGTTGCAACAATGTTGGGCAAAAGCATTTATCTTGAGAAAAAATAGGCTTTCAACAGCAGTGGGCCAGATTCCCAGACAGGCAGATTTGTTTGTCCTGAAGGCCTTGCTCTAGCTTCTTATTGTCTCTCTTAGCCACATAATGGCCCCGCCTCTTCTCTCTGCCAGTCAAGAATGGGACAAGAAGGACAAAAAAGGAGACAAAAGTGGCTGCTCTCTTGGTTTCTGTAAGTGGTTTATCTCTTCCTTGCCAAAAGGAAAATTTATTCATATTTAAATAATCAGCCTCTTCTTAAATAGACCCTAATCTGAGAACTGATTTTGCAAATGGCAGGATAACATACACAGTTGATACAATCACCCACAAATTTTGAGCACTCAGGAATTGTTTAAATTGTTATCACATTCTTTGCCCATAGAGGCGTTCAGTTCCCCAGATGGGGCTCCTTTACTCACCTCTAGCCTCAGCCCTGTCATTCCTAAAGCTCTGATAACAATTGAGGACTTGAAATTGAATTGATAATATACTTCTTTCATACACTTGTTTTGATAAACTTTTATCAATGACCTACTAAGAGGCAAGCTTGTAGCAGGTACTAAGAAACAAACAAGAAGTTCTATCTTGCCCTCGAAGAAGAAAGGTGTGCAAAAATGCAATGTATACTCTCATGGTCCTGGGAATCTTGAGCCAGGAGCTCTTTATTGCTGCAAGGTCTTTATAGTATCTTTTGTTTAGGTATAGTCTCTGAGCTCTCCACATGTTCCCTATAATTAAGTCTGTCCTGGTTTCCTGTCCCCACACTCCTTCTCCTCACCACTGTCACCATAATCAAGTTTCTTACTTAGAAGCCTGTCTTAAAATTTATTATAAAAGTTTTATTAAAATTTTTATAAATTAGTTTGTTCTAAGTCACTCTAATGGCTTAACATTAGCTCATCTACTATGTCAACTCATTTAACTTCTACAATCTAAGGAGAAGATATTATCTCCATTTACAGAAGAGGAAACTGATGTATGGATAACTTAGATAATCCTCATTCCTGCCTTGCATTGACAGTCTCCTTTAGGTTTTGGAATTCCGTCCTAAATGCAGATTCCAATGTCTGAGTTTATAGTTGCTGCTGGAATTACTCTGTCAGTGCCTGCCTAGAGGAATGCTGATCACAAATAAGAAAGAAGCTGTTTCTTACCTGGGTCTTGGTGTCTTATTAAACCTGGGTTGTTTATTTGGCTTTCTCTCCTAATAGAATGTAAGCTATTTAATAGCAAGGATCACTTGGCACATTCCTGATACATAAGATTTTTTTCTTCCCTTTATTGTAGATATTGGAGGTGTCATAAATGCTCCTGCAGTGCTTGTCTTACCTGGCAGTTCTGTCTAGCCTAAGGCTCTCACATTAAAAAAAAATCAGGTGGGCTAAAGGTAATAGAAGGAGTGGTAGGGACTGAGACATACTAGAAAGTATGGGTTTAATCAATGGAGGCAATTGTTATTTACCTTCAGTCATTTTCTGCCATACAAGAATGATAACCCCATGTGCCATATTTTCCAGTTTTTCAAGATAAGTCAGAAATTTGTATTGCTATATAAAATTTGCCACTAAAGAACAAAGCTGCCATACCAAGAAAATCTGAGGTTCAAAATTTTTAAGTGAGTTTTATATGTTTTACTTTTATAAAAACTTGAAATTTTTTAGATGATTTGGTTAGCAGGCAGAGACACAGACACACATATGAGCACTGGAAAATTGTAGTTTATGAGGAAATCCATAACAGAGCCAGATCAAATGAAGCCATCATTAAGCTAGTAGAGGAGACAAGGATTTCAAAAAGAGAGAGAACAAAGGTGAAGAAAAATAAAGACTAATGAGAACAACACTAGGATAAAGGGGAATTGGACTAAATAGAGCTTTCACAAACTCTGTTCTCTCAAGGAAGTGGCAGTTCATAGGATATAGCTAAGAAGTTGTGATGATTTGTCATTGTAGCATCCATGTGACAGGATGGAACTTGCTTTGTTTTTTGGAGTTCAGGGGAATGTTTTTGTTGGGTTGCTTATTGGGGAACCTGATGATTTGTGGAAGTGTTTCCTAGAAACTCCCTTTGACTGCATTCATACTCATAATCATTATTTGTTTTGAGCAAGACCCATAATACAAACAAGGTCTGAAAAGATACTTTTCTCTCTCTCTCTCTCTCTCTCACACACACACACACACACACACACACACACACACACACAATTTTGAGAATACCCTAAGTTCATATGGAATGTGTTAAGAATTTCCTGGAAGATGGCACCATCTTCAGGGGAGTGAGAAGCGTTTGTTAATTTTTATGAATGTTTCTTCCATACCTTTGTGTACCAGGTGTGGTTATAAGCAACATTCACTGAGGAAAAATAGGTAACATGAGGTAAAAGCTGTCATGTCTATATTTTCAGAAAATTATCATTGGCTTGGGAAAAAAAACTGAGCCAGCCATAGAGGAATATGGATAGGGAAGTTGCAAAATATGAAGAAGCAGGGCAGAGATATCAGAGAAGAGAAAAAGCATTCTGACTTTTTACTGAGAGTTGCTCTGCCAATATCTCTTCACACAGAAAGGCTTATTATTTTCTTTCGTACTCTTGCAATCTAATGTTGCAAAAACAAAGTCAGATTTCTTTTCTTCTTTAAAAGAAAAGCTCAACTAGGTCTAGGCATTATTAGCTTCTGCCAATTACTATAAAAACTTAAGATGGCCTCTGAAGAACATAAACCTCAGAATGTGTTCTGAAGTGAATATTGTGCCAAAGATCAGAAGATTACAAGTTGACTTACATAAAAGATGAATTATTATAAATAACCAAATAAAAGCTAGAGTGACATCAGCAAGATAGTGACATAGTTCCTAATTCCTCTCTTTCCTCACAACAAGAACAACTAAAAACTGTTCTTGGACAAGACACCATTGAGAAAATCCTAGAACACAGGAATGAGGTTGAAGAACCTCTTTGTTCTACAGAAACCAAGATAGGCTAAGAAAAATGGCTACATGCTGATTGCATTGCACCTCATTCAGGCAAGGGTAGGACCATAGCTAGAGGTCTCCCTTGAGCCCATGGTTCCTCCCGTGGGAAAAGAGAGCATAAGGTGAACATCCACCTCCTTGAGCATTGTGGGTTACTTCTTGGGAATGCCAATCTGGTCTCACCCCACAGGAATTACATGGAAATCCACAAGCTCTCATACTGGGAATCTGGTTGTGTTGCTGAAGCGGGAGAGAACTGCAATAACCAGCACTCAAATTTTGGCAGACCATATTTCTATCTGCAATGACCAAGTACTAGTCCCAGCCAGTGGCTTGGCTCATCTGCAGAACCAAACTGGCAGTACAGTCTGATCAGGGAATTTGGCAAGATGTAGGTCTTCCTGATTTGGGTCTTCAAACAAAGTTTTGCCATCCCTGGAGCCTACTCTGCCCCTACTAAGGCTGGGGATCTTAGTTTTAAGCCCATTTCACTGCTGTGAATAGCTTTTTGCCCCATGTAACCAGAAAAGCTGGCCAGAATATCTAGAAGCTGCATAGCCCAGCAATGCTTGAGCTGAATACAGCACACAGAACTGATCATTCACAGAGAAAAGACAGTTGGCCCTATTTGTTTAGAGAACATTGGTTAGCTCATGTCAGAACAACAAATAATAAGAAAAAGGCCTTGGACTTGCAGCTGGTTCTACTGCTCCAGACAAGCTAGGAAATGAATTCGGAGCCCCATTCACTACTGAATACCACCTTCAGCTTGCCTGTCTAGGAAACCCAGTGAAAATGACCATCCAATGGCCCTGCTTACAGGAGCTACTGGACAGAAAGCATAGGTTGTGATTTTACCCATCTGTAGAGCAAAAATTGTAACTTGTCTGCCAGGGAATTCAGTGCACAGTCTTGCTTAAATTCAGGTCCCCAAACAATAAGCCATGCAGGCCTTGGGATTGGTCTTGCTGTCCCACCAGGGAACAGAAGCTAATTCATAGCCCACCAACTACTGAGTATAGCATCTCATCCTGACCATCTAGTAAACCTGAGTAGAGAGCCTAGGAAACCATGGAGCTTTACTTACAGCCTCACCTGGGCAGGAAACTGAGCCAATCCAATTCTCCCAAGTTCAGAGCTCAGGCAGTGGCTTTGCCCAAAAGAGACACTAATAGCAAACACCATCCACCCTGGGATGTTAACAGTGGACATGTTTCCAACCTGAATGGACTGGTAAAGAATGCTTTCTGAAAAGTAAAACTAAGTACTGGAAGAGAAGATCATGCAATCAAATGTGTGAATACCAGTGTAAGAAATCAAGGATCATGAAAAAAATCATGTAAACATGACACCAAAGGAAATGAATAAATCTTCAATAACTAAAGAAATGGAGATCTATGAACTCCAGAGAGTTCAGTATAATTCTCTTAAGTTTAGTGAACAAGAACACAGAAACAACTAAATCAAAGTAGGAGAACAATGTGTGAAAAAAATACAAAGAGAAGTTCAAAGAAATAGAAACCATCAGAAAACAAATGGAACTCATAGAGCTGAAAAATATAACCAAGCTGAAGAACATTGTAGACTTTCAAAAGTAAGTTGACCAAGCAGGAAAAGGTGTGTGTGTGTGTGTGTTGGCGGGGGGGGGGGGGGGTTGGTTTGGGATGGTAGGGGTGAAATCAATGACCTAAAAGAGAAGATATTTGAAATTATCCTGTTAGAGCACCATAAAGAAAAAAAAAATCAATGAAAGAAAGTGAGTAAAGCCTATGGGATTTATAAGACACAATCAAAAGAAAAAATACCAGAGATAGAAAATATATTTTAAACAAAAAGGATAAACCTCTCAGACCTGGGAATGGGATATCTAGATGCATGAGGCCCCAAATGACTCCAAATAGATTGAAACCAAACAGGCCTGCACAAACACATTATAATTAAATTGTCAACAATCAAAGACAAAAATTTTTTTTGAATACACCAAGAAAACAGGAAGTTATATGTAAGAAATCCTCCGTAAAACTATCAGAATATTTCTCAACAAACATTTCAGGCCAGGAGAGGATGGGTGGCTATATTCAAAATATGGGAAGAAAAGGTTGTCAACCAAGAAGCCTATATCAGGCAAAATTGTCCTTCAGAATTGGAGAAATAAACTCTTTCCCAAACAGATGCCATTAGACTCGACTTATGAAAAATGCTAAAGGAAGTTCCTTGAGTGGGAATAAAAGGATGTGAATTATCATAAAACATAATTAGAAAAGAACTCACTGACAATGGTAAATATATAGTCAAAGTTAGAGTCTGTAATATAATAGTGTGTAATCCATTTACAACTCTAGTATAAAAGTTGAAACATGACAAAAATAACCATAATAGACTGTTAGTGAATAAACAATATGAAATATGTAAACTGTAACCTCAATAAGCTAAAATGTGAAGGGAGAAAGTAAAAGTGTAAAGTTTAGGAATACTATTGAAGTTAATTGTATCTGTTGAAAATAGGGTGTTAGAAATTACCATGTAAGCCTCATGGTAACCATAAAGAAAAAACCTGTGGAAATTATATAAAAATTTTAAATAGTTAAAAAAAAGAAATTATACAAAAATACATGATAAAGTTGTAGCCATACTGATACCAATTGATATCAAAACATAACAAAAGACTACAGGATAAGAAATAAGGAAAAATGGCTCTACAAACAGCCAGAAACAATGAACAAAGTGGCAGTAGTAAGTCTTTACCAATAAATAATTGCTTTAAGTGTTAATGAACTAAATTCTCCAATCGAAAGACATGGTCTGGCTGAATGGGTTAAACAACAACAAAGTAAAACAGGATCCCATGAAGTGCTGTCTGTAAAACTCACTTTAGCCTTAAAGACACATAGACTGAGGATGAAGGGAAAGGAAAAGATATTTCAACCAAATTGTAATCAAAATAAAGCACAGGTAGCTATATTTATACAGACAATAGAATTTAAACTAAAAATAATAAAAATAAAGTCTTAATATAAAGAAGTTGTCAATTCATCAAGAAGATATAACAATTATAAATATTTATGCACAAAACATCAGAACACCCAAATAGTTAAAGGAAATAGAAACATTAATACAATAATAATTAGGGGATTTAATACATCCCCCTCTCAAGAACAGATAGATCATCCAGACAAAATGAATTAGGAAAAACCAATTTGAACATTATAGACCAAATAGATCTAACAGATATATACACAGAACATTGTCTTTGACAACAGAATATACATTCTTAAGCACACATGGAATATTTTCTATGATAGACCATATGTTAGGCCACAAAATGAATCTTAGAAATTTTGAGAAAATTGGTCATGCCAAATATCTTCTTTGACCCCAGCGATATATAACTAGGAATCAATAGCAGAAGGTAAACTGAAAAGCTCATGAATACATGGAAACTGAAAACACTCTTCTGAATAGTCCATGAAAAAAAGAAGTTAATGGGAAATTTTTAAAAAATCTGAAACAAATGAACATGAAAATACAACATAAAGCTTATAGTACAGAGCAAAAACAGTCCTAAGAGAGAAGTTTATAGCATTGAATATCTAAATAATAGCTCTCACACAACCTAGGAGCAAGGAACTAAAAAAGGAACAGATGAAGCCCAAAATTACCTTAAAAGGAAGGAAATAAAGATTGAAGCAAAAGTAAATAAAAGAACAAGAAAACAAGAGAAAAGATTAACCAAACTAAGAGTTTTTTCTTTGAAAAGGCAAATACAAAACTGAAAATCTTCTGCTATTCTAAACAAGGATAAAGAGGACCCATAACATTATATATTAAAAAGTGATATTAAAACTGATATTCCAGAGATATGAAGATCATAGGAGAATACTATGAACAATTATATACCAACAAACTGGAAGACCTAGAAACTTCTTAGTACAAATTGTCAAGATGAAATCAGAATGAAAATCTGGACAGACAAATCACTAGTAAGCAGACTGAATCAGTAATGAACTAACTCCCAAAAAGAAAGGCCCAGTACCTGATGGCTTCACTGATAAATTTTACCCAAAATTTAAAGGAAAATTAACACTAATATTCCCTAAACTCTTCCTCCTTGCCCATGACCCAAAAATACAAAAAGGGAAGAGTAACAAACTTATGTTACAAGATCAGCATTATCTTGATTCTAAAGCCCAGAAAAGGACCTGAGAAACCCACAATCATTATCCCAATGAATATAGATACAACAATTCCTATTACCATACTAGCCAACTGAACTTGACAGCACATTAGAAGGATCCATTCACCATGAGCAGATAGGCTTTATTCCTGGGATGTAATAAGGATTTTTCTACATACTCAAACAGTATATCACATTAGTAGAATGAGATAAAAAACATATGGTAACCTTAATAGGTGCATAAAAAGTATTTGACAAAATTCAACATCTGTTCATAAGAAAAACTCTTATATGAGCTAAAGGAGGAACATACCCCAACATGATAAAGACCATATATGACAGGTCCACAGCTACCATCATAGTCAGTGTTGAAAAAGTGAAAGCTTTTTCTTTAAGTTCAGGAACAAGACAAGGATGCCCACTCTCATTTCTATTCAAATTGGTACTGGAAGTCTTAGAGCAATCAGGCAAGAAAAAGAAATAAAAACATCAGAATTAGAAAGGAAGAAGCAAAATTTACTTTATCTGCCAAAGAAATAATTTTATAGAAATTCCTAAAGACTCCACCAAACAATTTTCAGGTGTAGTAAATGATTTTAGTGAAGGTGCAGGATACAAAACTAACATAAAAATCAGTAGCATTACCATAAGATAAATAGGAAAAAACCTAACCAGAAAGGTAAAAGATCCATATGCTGAAAACTATAGAACACTTATGAAAGAAATTGAGAAACACACAAAGAAATAGAAAAATATCCCATGTTCATGGACAAGAATAAATACTGTTAAAATGTCTGTTCTGCCCAAAGCAATCTACACATTCAAAGAAATCCCTATCAAAATACCATTAGCATTTTTCACAGAGCTGGAAAAAAATAATCTTAAAATTTATATGGAATCAGAAAAGACCCCAAATAGCCAAAGTAATTTTTAAAAACAGTTTATTTATTTGACAGAGTGAGAGAGAGAAAGAGAGAGAAAGTGCCCGAGAGAAAGGGAACATAAGCAGGAGGAGTGGAGAGGAAGAAGCAGACTCCCCACAGAGCAGAGAGACACATGGGACTCAGTCACAGGATCCTGGAATCGGTACCTGAGCTGAAGGCAGATGCTTAATGACTGGGGCACCCAGGTGCTCCTAGCCAAAGTAATGTTGAAAAAGAAACCTAAAGCTGGAGGGTTCACAATACCAGACTTCAAGCTGTGTTACAAAGCTGTAATCATCAAGACAGTATGGTATACACACAGATCAATGAAATAGAATAGAAGATCCAGAAATGGACCCTTAACTCATGACCAACTAATCTTTGACAAAGCAGGAAAGAATACCCAATGGAAAACAAATGGTGTTGGGAAAATTGAACAGCTACATGCAGAAGAATGAAACCGGACTACTTTTTTACACCATAGACAGAAAATAAATTCAAAATGGATGAAAGACCTAAATGTGAGACAGGAATCCATCAAAATCCTAGAGGAGAGGGGCGCCTGGGTGGCTCAGTGGGTTAAGCCGCTGCCTTCGGCTCAGGTCATGATCTCAGGGTCCTGGGATCAAGTCCCACATCGGGCTCTCTGCTCAGCAGGGAGCCTGCTTCCCTCTCTCTCTCTCTGCCTGCCTCTCCGTCTACTTGTAATCTCTCTCTGTCAAATAAATTAAAAAAAAAAAATCCTAGAGGAGAACGCAAGAAGCAACCTCTTTGACCTTGGCCACAGCAACTTCTTACTAGATATGTCTCTAAAGACAAGGGAAACAAAACAAAAACTATTGGGACTTCATCAGGATAAAAAAAGCTTTTGCACAGCAAAGGAAACAATCAACAAAACTAAAAGGCAGCCTATGGAATGGCAGAAGATATTCACAAATGACATATCAGACCGAGGGCTAGTATGCAAAATCTATAAAGAACTTACCAAACTCAACAACCCCCTCAAAAAAAAAAAAAAAAATTCCAGTTAAGGAATGGGCAGAAGACAGGAACCAGACATTTCTCCAAAAAAGACATACAAATGTCTAACCAACACCAGAAAAAAATGCTCAATACTACTTGGCATCAGGGAAGTACAAATCAAAACCACAATGAGATACCATCTCATACCTGTCAGAATGGCTCAAATGAACAATTCAGGAAACAACAGATGTTGGTGAGGATGCAGAGAAAAGAAAACCCTCTTACACTGTTGGTGAGAATGCAAACTAGGTCAGCTACTCTGTAAAACACTATGGAGGTTCCTCACAAAGTTAAAAATGAAACTACCCAATGACCCAGAAATTGCATCTAGGTTTTTATTCAAAGGATAAAAAATAGTGATTTGAAGAGGGAAATGCACCACAATGTTTAAAACAGCAATTCCCACAATTGCCAAAATATGGAAAGAACCCAAATGTCCACCCGTGGATGAATGGATAAAGATGTGGTGGTATTACATAAAGTGGACTATTATTCAGCCAACAAAAAGAATGATATTTTGCTATTTGCAAGGACATGGATGGAACTAGAGGATATTAGGGTAAGCAAAATAAATCAGTCAGAAGAAGACAAATAGCATATGATTTCACTCATATGTGGGATTTAAGAAACCAAACAGATGAACATATAGGAAGGGAAGGAAAAAATAAGATAAAAACAGAAAGAGAGGCAAACTATAAGAGACTTAAAAAAAAGATATTTATTTATTTATTTCTTTACTTACTTACTTACTTACTTATTTCTTTGACAGAGAGACACAGTGAGAGAGGGAACACAAGCAGGGGAAGGAAGAATCAGGCTTCCCTCTGAGCTGGGAGCCCATTGCAGGGCTTGATCCCAGGACCCCAGGATCATGACCTGAGCTGAAGGCAGATGCTTAACGACTGAGCCACCCAGGCACCCCAAGAGACTCTTAACTATTTGGAATAAAGTGAGGGTTGATGGAGGGGGAGTGGGTAGCAGAATGGGGTAATTGGGTGATGGACTTTAAGGTAGGCACTTGATGTAATGAGCACTGAGTGTTATATGCAACTAATAAATCACTAAACTTTACCCTAAACCTAATTATATACCATATGTTAAGTAACTTGAATTTAAATTAAAAAAAAGAAAACAAGACAAACAAACCAGTGGCATTTCTATACACTAACAATGGTTTATCTGAAATAGAAACAAAGAAAGTAGTCCCATTTACAAAAGCATCAACAATGAAACACAGATTAATCTAACCAAGGAGGTAAAACTAGAAGATACTGATGAAAGAAATTGAAGAGGACACAAATAAATGGAAAGGTACCAGTGTTCATAGGTTCTGTATTCTAAACAATAATGATATATCATCTCCCATCTATTAGAACGGTTGTCATAAAAAAAAAAAAAAAGAAAAGTAGGGTGCCTGGGTGGCTCAGTCAAGTGTCAAACTCTTGATTTCAGCTCAGGTCATGATATCAGGGTTGTGAGATCAAGACCCACGTTGGGCTCCATGCTGAGTATGGAGTCTGCTTAAGATTTTCTCTTTCCCTCTCTGCCTCTGCCTCTCCTCCCCCCTCTCTAGAATGAATGAATGAATGAATGAGGAAAAATGCTGCTGAAAATGTGGAAAAAATGGAATGGTAGAAATGCAATGCAAACTGGTACAGCTATTATGGAAAAAAATATTAGGTTTTTCAAAAAATTAAAAGAATTGCCATATGATCTAGCAATTCTACTTTTGGGAATGCATCTGAAGGAAACAAAATTACCATGTCAAAGTGCACCCCCATGTTCCTAGCAACATCATTTACAATAGCCAAAACATGGAGACAAAGTAAGTTTCCATAGACAGAAAATGAATAAAGAAATGGGTCCGTGCATGTATTCATGTATATGGGTACATATGTATGCATGTATGCAAACCACAAACATATACCATATATATGTTATTTGTACATACATGTTGCATATACACATATATGTGGAATATTATTCAATCATTAAGAAGGAAATTCTGCCATTTGTGACAATATGGATGGAACTTGAAGGCATCGTACTAGGTAAAATAAGTCAGACAAAGACAAATGTAGTGTGATCTCACATGCGGAAATCTAAAAACAAAAAACAAGACCACCCCTCCACCCAAGCTTCTAGTAAAAGAGCAGATTTGTGGTTACCAGAGGCACAGTGGTGGAAGGGGAATTTATGTGTCAGTAGAGGACATAAAATTAAGGTAGATGAAGGTGGTTAAAAAGGTATAAACTGCCATTTATAAGATAAATATGTACTAGGGATATGATGTACAGCACATCCCTATAGTTGACCCTGTTGTATGGTTGATTTAAAAGTTGTTGAGACCAAATCCCAAGTGTTCTCACCACAAAGTAAAAAGAAAAATTCTTTTCCTTTTTGTATCTGTAGGAGTTGGTGGATGTTAACAAAGTTATTTCGGTAATCATTTCATAATAGAAGTCAAATCACTAAGTCAAGTCATATCACCTTAAGCTTATGAGCACTGTATTTCAGTTGTATTTGAATATAACTGGAGAAGAAAATCTCGAAGATCCCACACCTAAGAAAAGGAGCTGTTTATTCATATAAGCACATGGCTTGATAGTAAAATTTGCAACTACTATAAATGAGATGTACCTCCGTAACTCCGTATCTACATCTATTTATAACTTGTGCAAGTTATAACTTAAAAGGAAAAAGTAACCATTTAGAAATCTATAAATCAGAATTTTTCATTTTCTCATTTGCATTCTAGTTTACAAAAATATAAAGGGAAATTAACTTTATGGTTTTAAAATCCTGTTGCCAATGGTATTCTTAAGACCGTAAACAGTAGGGTTTAATGTTATATAAGAAATTACATTTTAGATTTAGGTCTTAAGCCAAATCCAGTATAAAAATTGGAAAGATGCTATGATGGATTGTGTATTTGTCCTTTGTTGTAGGTAGATTAACAGTACTGTAAGGATGTTCTTTTAATCCCCAGAGCTATAAATAGGTTACATTGAAAAGGGGAAATGAGGGTATAGATGGAATTAAGTTTACTAAGCAGGTGTACTTAAAAAGAGAGATTGTCCTGGATTATTCAGGTGAACCTAATGTAATCACAGAGGTTTTCAAAAGTAGAAGAGTTGGAAGAAGAGAGGAGTTAGAGGAGATGTGACTGGAAAAAAGGTCTAACAGATGCAATACTGCTGGTTTTGAAGATGAAGGAAGGGGCCACTAGATACTAGATACTGTAAAGACAAGAAAACATCTTTCAGGAAGAATTGTAATCCTATGAAAAACTATTTTTTGCCTATAGTCAAGACTATACTCTTGCTTTTCTGACTTATAGAAATGTAAAATAATATATTTGTGTTGTTTTGAGCCAATGAGTTTGTAATAATTTGTTATGGCAGGAACTAGGAAACTACTACACTTTAACATGAATGAGTTATAAGCTTAAAATAGATTTAAAATCATTAAAAAATTTAATTTCTACACCCAATGTAGGGCTTGAACTCATGACCTCGAGATCAAGTTGTATACTCTTCCAAATGAGCCAGCCAGGCACCCCTTGTTTTTAAATGTTTTAAATATTTTAAAAAAGTTACTTAAAACAGCCCAGACTTCCATTTGTGACTCTGACTATAAGAAAGGTAATATGCAGTATTACCTTTTTAGCATAAATAATTAGAAAACTGGATACAATACATGAAACATCTTCATGAGGCAGCACGATGGACAACACTGGACTGTGACAACCAGGAGATGGAAGACAACTGAGGTAAGCTTTATAATGATACTTGCTTTCTGCTGAAAAGAGCTGAAAACCCAATGAGGTAAGTCCTAAAAATGAGGAAGAGAGGATGTAGAGATGGGGGAGCAAGAACAAGAAATAATCCTTGCAATATTATCAGGTTGAGCAGATTGGAGAAACCAAGGTGGCTGGAATTTGTATAATTCCATCTTCACCACTACTCTGTCCCACAGAGAAAGAACATTAAGAATATTTATGGGGGTATGCTCAAATCTCTGGTTGAGTAACAATTTGCCCATGCTTAGAAGTTTTTATCATCAAGCTTTATGATCTACCCTAAGGAATAAATAATCACAGGGGAGCCTCAGAGTTAAAAATTCCCCAAGCTTAAATTGGGATAGAAATTGTTCACAATAACCAGAGTAAAAAATCCTTGTTGAATACATAAAATATTCTGTAGAGACTTCAGAAAGGCTATGCCTTAGTAGCAGCATCAAATTAACCTTAGAACAATGTCTCTCACGGGCCTATTAAACAAACAAAACTCAAACAAAAAACCCCATCAATTATAATTTTCAAACTCATTCACAAATAATTTAAATATTTTCCAGATCAAAGTCCAAAACTCTAAAGAAATCTAATACAACCATTCACTCAACAATGAAAATGCACAAATCTGGCATGCAATTATTGCACATACAAAGAAGGAAAATGTAATACATACATAACAAACCAACCAAAAACAACAAAAGACAATACAGATCTAGGTGATAGAAATGGAAGCAAAAATACTTAAAACAGCTAAATATGGTTAATGTGGTCAGACTTAAAATATGAACCCACCAAATTGAAATACTAGAGGAGAAAATGACAATAAACAAAATGGAAATGTTACTTGCTAGGATATCAGCAGATGAGACAAAAAAGATGAAAAGGTCAGTAAGCTTGTTGTAATGAGCACAGGGTGTTACATGCTAGTGCTCAATCACTAAATTCTATCCCCAAAACTAATACCACACTGTATGTTAACTAACTTGAATTTAAACACAGTCTTGAAAGGAAAAAAAAAAAAGCAAACTTGGAAGACATAGAAATAAAAATTAACAAAGGGAAAAGGAAAAAAAATATGAAAAAAAAGTGCTTCAGTTATTTGGGGACAATATCAAGAGGTCTAACATATATGTAGTTGAAGTCTCAGAAAGTGAAGAGAAAGAAAATATTTGAAGGAATGATGTCTAAAAATTTACCAAATATGATGAATCCTACCTACACAGATCTAAGGAGATGAGTGAAATCCCACAAAAGAAACCAAATAAGCCCCAAACTTAGCAAAAACTAAGAAAAATGACACCAAGATGTGGCAGAATCAAATTGCTAAAAATCAGTGAAAAATATAGTAATGTGGATTTTAAGAAAGTCCACAATATGTACAGAGAAACAACTTGTAAACTTTTCATTAAAAGCTATCCAAGTTGGAAGTCACTGGAATGACACTTCTGAAGTGTTGAAAATTTATGTTAATCTAGAATCATATAGCTGGTGAAAATGTCCTTCAAAAATGTAGTTGAATAAAGCTTTTTAAGAAACAAAAACTGAAAGGTTTTTTTTTAATAATTCAGGAAACTTTATTTTTCAATATTTTATTTAAGTTCAGTTTAGTAACATATAGAGTATTATTCATTTCACGAGTAGAATTTAGTGATTCATCAGTTGTATATAACACCCAGGGCTAATTATATCAGATGCCCTTCTTAGTGTCCATCACCCAATTACCCCTTCCCCCCTTTCACCTGCCCACCAGCTAAACTGTTTGTTTCCTATATTTAAGAGAATTTTATGGTTTGCTTCCCTCTCTGTTTTCATCTCATTTTTCCTTCCCTTCCCTTATCTCCATCTACTTTGTTTCTTAAATTCCATGAGTGAAATCATATTGTATTTGTCTTTCTTTGACCGACTTATTTTGCTTAACATAATACCCTCTAGTTCCACCCATTTGTTTGTCTTCTGCCCATTTCTTGACTGGAATTTTTTTTTTTTTGAAGGGGGCTGTTGAGTTTAATAAGTTCTTTAGAGATTTTTGGATACTAACCCTTTATCTGATAGGTCATTTGTGAATATCCTCTCCCATTCCATAGGCTGCCTTTGTTGATTGTTTCCTTTGCTGTGCAAAAGCTTTTTATCCTAACGAAGTCCCAATAGTTTACTTTTGCTTTTGTTTCCCTTGCCTTTGGAGAAATGTCCAGTAAGAAGTTGCTGTGCCAAGGTCAAAGAGGGTGCTTCCTGCTTTCTCTTCTAGGATTTTGTTGGATTCCTGTCTCACATTTAGGTCTTTAATCCATTTTGAATTTATTTTTTATGTATGGTGTAAGAAAGTGGTCCAGTTTTTCCAGCACCATTCGTTGAAGACCTGGTCTTTTTTCCATTGGGTATTCTTTCCTGCTTTGTCAAAGATTAGTTGGCCACAGAGTTGAGGGTCCATTTCTAGGTTCTGTATTCTATTTCACTGATCTATGTGTCTGTTTTTGCGCCAGTACCATACTGCCTTGATGATTACAGCTTTGTAACACAGCTTGAAGTCTGGAATTGTGATGCCTCCAGCTTTAGTTTTCTTTTTCAACATTACTTTAGCTATTTGGAGTCTTTTCTAATTTCATACAAATTTTAGGCTTGTTTTTTACAGCTCTGTAAAAAAATGCTGATGGTAGTTTGATAGGGATTGAACAGAATATGTAGACTGCTTTGCATAGTACAGACATTTTTTAAGATTTGTTTATTTATTTATTTAATTTATTTATTTGACAGAGAGAGAGAGAGAGAGAGATCACAAGTAGGCAGAGAGGCAGGCACAGAGAAGAGGAAGCAGCTCCCCGTTGAGCAGAGAGGCTGACACGGGCATTGATCCCAGGACCCTGAGAAAATGACCTGAGCCGAAGGCAGAGGCTTTAACCCACTGAGCCACCCAGGCGCCCTAGTACAGACATTTTAACAATATTTTTTCTTCCAGTCCAAGAGCATGGAATGTTTTTCTATTTCTTTGTGTCTTCCTCAATTTCTTTCATAAGTGTTCTATAGTTTTCAGCATATGGATCCTCTACCTCTTTGGTTAGTTTTATTCCTAGATATCTTATGGTTTGTGGTGCATTATAAATGGGATTGACTCTTTGATTTGTCTTTCTTCTGCTTCATTATTGGTGTAAAGAAATGCAACTGAGTACTATGTATTGATTTTACATCCTGCGACATTCCTATTACTGATAGAGGAATTCAGCACCTTTTTGTCAGAGCCTTTTTGGTTTTCTACAGAGCATCATATTGTCTGCAGAGAGTGAAAGCTTGACATTTCCTTGCAGATTTGGATGCCTTTATTTCTTCTTTTTTTTTTAATCTGATTGTTGAGGCCAGGACTTCTAATACTATATTGAACACCAGTGGTAAAAGTGGACATCCCTGTCATGTTCCTGACCTTAGAGGAAAAGCTCTGTTTTTCCCCATTGAGGATGATATTTGCTGTGGGTCTTTCATAAATGGCTTTTGTAACATTGAGGCATGTTTCCTCTGTCTCTCTATGGTGGGGAATCTTTATCAGGAAGGGATGCTGTATTTTGTCAAATGCTTTTTCTGGGTCTGTTGAGAGGTTCATATGGTTCTTGGCCTTGGATCACATAGTATATCACATTGATTTGTGGATGTTGAACCACCCCTGCACCTCAGGAATAAATCCCACTTGATCATGGTGAAAAATCATTTTAAGGTTACATTTGATTTGCTTGTATCTTACTGAGAATCAGGGATTTTTGTCTGTAATTCTCCTTTTTTAGTGGGGTCTTTGGCTGGTTTTGTGATCAAGGTGATGGACTCATAGAAGGAGTTTGGAAATTTTCATCTATTTCTATTTTTCAGAATTGCTTCAGAAGAATATATATTAATTCTTCTTTAAACGTTTGGTAGGATTCCCCTGAGACACCAACCAGCTCTGGACTCTCATTTTTGGGGGGAGATTTTTGAATACTGACTCAATTTCTTTGCTGGTTATGAGTCCTTTCAGTTTTCTCTTTCTCCCTGTTTCAGTTTTTGTAGTTTATACGTTTCTAGGAATTTATCCACTTCTTCCAGATTGCCTAATTTGTTGGCATAAAATTGCTCATAATATTCTCTTATGATTATTTGTATTTCTGTGGTATTGGTTGTGATCTCTCCTATCTCATTCATGATTTATTTGGGTCTTTTTTTCTTTTCTTTTTGATAAATCTGGCTAGGGGTTTATCAATCTTTGTATTTCTTTCAAAGAACAGCTCCTAGTTTTGTTGATCTCTTCTATTTTTTTTATTTCTATATTATTATTGCTGCTCTAATCTTATTACCCAATTCCATTCCGCTTATAAGAAAACCACTTTAAATATAAAGATCAGATTAAATAAAAATAAAAGCATAGAAATGATCCAAATCCCAATTAGAAGATATCTGGTATAATTTTATCAATATCAAAGTGATCAGGAAGACTATATCCAGAGTTAAAGAGGAAAAGGAGATGAAAAAGATAGCAAATATTTAAAAAAGGAAAATATAAATATGTGTGGACTTAACAGAAGTTGAAAAACTCAAACATCATAGATTTATGATTATAGCTGGAGAGTTCAATATTCTTAGTAGTTGCAAAAATAAGTGGAGATTTAAATAATTTTAATAAACAAACTTGACCCAACTTTCATATATAGAACTCTTTACTCATCAGTAAAATATGCATTCCTTTGAAGTGCACATAGAACATTCATCAAGGAGCGCCTGGGTGGCTCAGGGGGTTAAAACCTCTGCCTTCGGCTCAGGTCATGATCCCAGGGTCCTAGGATCAAGCCCCACATCGGGCTCTCTGCTCAGCAGGGAGCCTGCTTCCTCCTCTCTCTCTCTGCCTGCCTCTCCGTCTACTTGTGATCTCTGTCTAATAAATAAAAATCTTAAAAAAAAAGAGAGAAAAAGAACATTCATCAAAAGAGACTCTATGCTGGGTCACAAAAGAAGTCTCGGTAGATTAAAAAATAACTGAGGGACTATAGATTATGGTTTTTGTTTGCCCATCCACAGAATTAAAGAAAATTAGAGTATTTCCCAAATTAGGAATTAGAGACTGAAGTAACCAATGGATCAAAGAAGAAATCACAAGACAATTAAAAATACTTCGAAGAGAATACAAACAAAGTATCAAGATTTGTGAGAGCTGAAATAGTGGTTAGAGAAAAAAATCATAGCATTAAAAGCTTACCTTAGGAAAAAATAACTCAAATGATCTAAGCTTCCTTAAGAAGTTAAGAAAACCAGTTAAACCCAAAATAAAAAGATGGAAAATATGAAAGAGAAATATATAAAATCAAAAGTGAATAAATAAGTGAAACTCTGTCTTTTTTTTTTTTTTTACAGCTTTATAAACATATATTTTTATCCCCAGGGGTACAGGTCTGCGAATCGCCAGGTTTACACACTTCACAACACTCACCATAGCACATACCCTCCCCAATATCCATAACCCCACCCCCTCTCCCAACCCCCTCCCCCCATCAACCCTCAGTTTGTTTTGTGAGATTAAGAGTCACTTATGGTTTGTCTCCCTCCCAATCCCATCTTGTTTCATTTACTCTTCTCCTACCCCCTCAACCCCCCATGTTGCATCTCCTCTCCCTCATATCAGGGAGATCATATGATAGTTGTCTTTCTCCGATTGACTTATTTCGCTAAGCATGATACCCTCTAGTTCCATCCACGTCGTCGCAAATGGCAAGATTTCATTTCTTTTGATGGCTGCATAGTATTCCATTGTGTATATATACCACATCTTCTTTATCCATTCATCTGTAGATGGACATCTAGGTTCTTTCCATAGTTTGGCTATTGTAGACATCCAAATCGGCAAAGAAGAAGTCAAACTATCACTCTTCGCAGATGATATGATACTCTATGTGGAAAACCCAAAAGACTCCACTCCAAAACTGCTAGAACTTGTACAGGAATTCAGTAAAGTGTCAGGATATAAAATAAATGCACAGAAATCAGTTGCATTTCTCTACACCAACAACAAGACAGAAGAAAGAGAAATTAAGGAGTCCATCCCATTTACAATTGCACCCAAAACTATAAGATACCTAGGAATAAACCTAACCAAAGAGACTAAGAATCTATACTCAGAAAACTATAAAGTACTCATGAAAGAAATTGAGGAAGACACAAAGAAATGGAAAAATGTTCCATGCTCCTGGATTGGAAGAATAAATATTGTGAAAATGTCTATGCTACCTAAAGCAATCTACACATTTAATGCAATTCCTATCAAAGTAACATCCATTTTTTTCAAAGAAATGGAACAAATAATCCTAAAATTTATATGGAACCAGAAAAGACCTCGAATAGCCAAAGGAATATTGAAAAAGAAAGCCAAAGTTGGTGGCATCACAATTCCGGAAACTCTGTCTTTTAAAAAGCATAAGAAAATGTATAAAAACCGGTCAAAAGGTTAAAACATAAAAGACAAATTTTCAGTCTCAAGAACATAGAATAACACTAGAGATTCTCCAGACATTCAAAGGATAAGAAAGATGACCACATTTATGCCAATAAATTTGACAATCCACATAGACAAATTTCTTGAAACACAAATTATGAATTGATTTAAGTAATATAAAACCCAGTGAACCTTATATGAATTAGATAAATTGAATGTATATTTTGAATCATTACTATGAAGAAAATTCAGGTCCATAGGTTATCACTGGTGAAGTTATCAAATATTTAAAGAAGTAATACCAATTCTATGATAACTCTTTCAAAAATAAAGACTGTCCATATATTTTATGAGGCTAAATTATTCTGATACCATAATCAAAAACATTAGCAACATAAACAAAAATTTCCTCATGGAAATAGATCCAAGAATTCCTAAAAAGATAATAGAAATTAAGTCTGACAATACAGAATTTAAAACCAGCCATATAATAAAAGTGGGGTGCTATTTGGGAATGCAAGTTTGGGTTATGGTTGACATCCAGTTAGGAGAGGAAGAAGTAAAACAGCCACTATTGGCAAATGATAGGATATTACATATAAGAAACCCTAGAGAATTTGCACACACATGAACAAAAGAGAACTAATCAATGAATTCAGTTAAGATGTAGAATCCAAAAATCAATGTACAAAAAAATAAGTTGCATTTTTATACACTAACAATGAAACTCAGAAATTAAGGAAACAATCCATTTACAATGGCAAAAAAAAAGAAAAGAATACTTAATAAATTTAACAAAGGAGACAAATTAATGGATTGAAAGACTATTATTAAAATATCCATACTGCCCAAAGCAATCCACAGGTTTATCTCGGATTATCAATGGCATTTTTCACAGAAATAGAATAAAGAATTTTAAAATTTTTATGGAATTATAGAAGATCCTGAATAGCCAAAGTTTTCTTGAAAAAAGAAAAAAGCTGGGGGTATTTTACTTCTTGATTTCAAACTGTATTACAAAGCTATACCTATCCTGAGATTTTTATGGAGCCACAGAAGATCTCAAATAGCCAAAGTAATATTAAAAAAGAAAACCAAAGCTAAAGGCATCATAATTCCAGACTTCAAGTTATATTACAAAGCTGTGTGATCAAAACAGTATGGTACTGGCACACAAATAGATGCACAGGTCAATGGAACAGAATAGAAAACCCAGAGATGAACCTACAACTATATGCTCAATTAATCTTCAATAAAAATGAAAAATATTCAATAGGAAAAAGAGGGGTCTCTTCAACAAATGGTATTGGGAAAACTGGACAGCAACATGCAAAAGAATGAAACTGGACCACATTCTTACAGCAAATACAATAAATTCAAAATGGATTAAAGACCTAAATCCTAGAATCCTAGAGGAGAGCACAGCAGTAACCTTTTTGATATCAGCCATAGCAATTTTTTTCTAGAGAGGTCTCCCAAGGCAAGGGAAATAAAGCAAGAATAAATAATGGTACCTCATCAAAATAAAAACTTCTGCACAGTGAAGGAAACAATCAACCAAAACTAAAGGCAACCTATGAAATGGTGGAAGAGATTTGCAAATGACCTTTTCAATAAAGGGTTAGTATACAAAAATACATAAAGAACTTATAAAAACTCAACACCCCAACAATGAATAAGCCAATAAAAATGAGAAGAATAGACATTTTTCCAAAGAAGACATAAAGGAGACCAACAGACACATGAAAGTTGCTCAACCTCACTCATCAGGGAAAACACAAATTAAAGCTACAGTGAAATATCCCTTCATACCTGACAAAATGGCTAAAATCAGTACCATAAGAAACAAGTGTGAGTGAGGATGTGGAGAAGGGGAACCCTCTTGCACAGTTAGTGGAAATGCAAAGTGATACAGCTACCCTGGAAGGCAGTAGGAGGCTCCTCAAAAAGTCAAAACAGAACTACCTACAATCCAGCATTGCACGACTGGGTGTATACCAAAGAATACAAAATACTAATTCAAAGAGATGCATGCTCCCTGATGTTTATAGTAATATTGTCTACAACCTCCTCTAAACTATGGAGACAGCCTGTGTCTATGGACTGATGAGTGGTAATTTATATTTTATATAAGTAAATATAAAATATATACATAAAATATAAAAAATAGCACTCATCAGTCTATATATATATATATAGAATGGACTATTACTCAGCCATAAAGGAATGAAATCTTTCATTTGCAAGGACATGGATGGAGGTAGAGAGTATTATGCTAAGCAAAATAAGTCAGTTAGAGACAAATACCATATGATATAATGTATATGTGGACTTTAAGAACAAATGAGCAGGGGCACCGGGTGGCTCAATGGGTTAAGCCTCTGCCTTCGGCTTCAGGTCATGATCCCAGGGTCCTGGGATCGAGCTCCATATCAGGCTCTCTGCTCACCTGGAGCCTGCTTCCCTCTCTCTCTCTCTCCCCTGCCTCTCTGCCTACTTGTGATCTCTGTCTGCCAAATAAATAAATAAAATCTTTAAAAAAATAGGGTTGACAAGCTTTGGCCAGTAATTTAATAAAAAAAAACAAAAAAACAAAAAACAAATGAGCAGAGGGAGAAAAAAGGAGGCAAACCAAGACTATAGAGAACACATTGATGGTTACCAGAGGGGAGGTGGGTGGGGGGATGGGTGAAATAGGTGATGAGCACTGGGTGTTGTATGGAACTGTTGAATCACTGTGTTGTACACCTGAAACCAGTATTAATGCTGTATGTCAACTAAGTGGAATTTAAACAAAAAGTTAAAGAATTTTGAAATGTTTGCCTTAAAAAAACCTACATGATCATGTTGAAATAAATGTAGATATGAAATTCCAAGGAATAGGACTAAACAGCAACTAAAGTATATGAGGCTTGCAAGATCAATTTATGATAATCAATTGCATTGCTACATAGCAGCTGGAAACAACTAGAAATAGAAATTAAGAAATAATACCATGAACAATGACATCAAATACTATCAATCTTGATTATTGCTGATTGGATTGTATCAACTAACTGATTTCACTCTTAGGTATTTTCCCCCAAAGAAATGAAAACCTATGCCCACACACAAATAGAGTAAGAGACTTTTACATTAATGTTTATAGTAGAAATTAAAAATAAAACCTGAAGGATATAGAAGTATATAAAATAGAAAGGTCAAAAATATTGCCTCTTTTCCCAATCCTATTCTTTTTTTTTTTTTAAGATTTTATTTATTTATTTGAGAGAGAGGCAGTGAGAGGACAGCATGAGCAAGGAGAAGATCAGAGGGAGAAGCAGACTCCCAGTGGAGCTGGAGCCCCAAGAGGGACTCGATCCCGGGACTCTGGGATCATGACCTGAGCCGAAGCAGTTGTCCAACCAACTGAGCCCCCAGGTGTCCCTCCCAATCCTATTCTTTTGATATATTCACTATTAATAGTATGTCACATCATTCTGGACTTTTCAATGCATAATTAAGCACTATATAGAACAATAAAAATTGTTACACAACTGCCTTTATCACAGCATAATGTAACATGGATATTAACGGTCAATATCTTTTCAAACAGCTGATGATGGCACTATCGTTTACCTAATAGATTTCCTATTAATGGACAGTTAAGCCATTCATGTTTTATAATTACAAAGTTTTAGAATAAGTTTTATATACTTGTGTAATTCAGAATTTTAGATATGAAATTTTAAATTCTAATATTTACTAGCAAATAGCCCCTCAATATCTTGCCAAGTACACATTTATCAATAGCATTTTTAAAAAGTTACTTTAAAATAGAATGATGCATAAGCAAATAAGTTCATTTTTTCTCTTTCTGTTGCTCAACTTACTTTGAGAAAGCTCTCCTTTGTTTATAGCTAGGTTAGTTAGGGAAACCTAAAGAACCACACCAACAGCTTCTTTTTTTTTTTTTTTAAGATTTTATTTATTTATTTGATAGACCGAGATTACGAGTAGTCAGAGAGGCAGGCAGAGAGAGAGGAGGAAGCAGGTTCCCCACTGAGCAGAGAGCCTGATGTGGGGCTCAATCCCAGGACCCTGAGACCATGACCGGAGCCAAAGGCAGAGGCTTTAACCCATGGAGCCACCCAGGCGCCCCCAACAGCTTCTTTGTAGCTTCAAGTTTAAGATCCCAGTCTTGGAACACTGAATATGTGATTTGTAGGTATTATCTATACATCATTCTTATATAAATATTAGAAATATCTGGGGTTCCACTTTTTAAGTGGTGGAATTAACTCAAGTGTGAGACTAGTAACTTTTTTTTTTTAATTTTAATTTTATCCATATGGTTTCTTTTCTAAAGATAAAAGAATACATCTTGGGCACCTGGGTGGCTCAGTTGGTTGAGCGACTGCCTTTGGCTCAGGTCATGATCCCGGACTTCCAGGATTGAGTCCTGCATCAGGCTCTCAGCTCCTTGGGGAGTCTGCTTCTCCCTCTGACCTTCTCTCTCATGCTCTCTCTCACTCATTCTCTCTCAAATAATAAATAAATCTTAAAAAAAAAAAAGAACACATCTTTATAACCTATCTTTACTGATTAACTTCATACTAATGCATGTTCTCACCATGCACTGAATTCATTCACAATGAAATTCTCTTTTCTATATCTAAACCATTCCTAAGAGATAAAGCAGCTCCTATTCAAAATATCTTGGCTAGAAGAGTAAGTTTTCAACCAGGTAGGAATTGTAAAACACAACAAAAAAACTGTAGTTAATTTATATTAATGGATACTAACATACATATAAGAAATCTGTTACAGACCACTCTCCATCATTTAGTAAAACCCTACTATGTATAGAATACTGTTAGGCTTTAAATAAACTGTATACTTTATTACCCTATTAAACATTACTAAATGAACATCAGAATCTTTAGTAAACTAAAGCCTTGGAAACCACTTACGTGAGCCTTTCACCTTAAGAGAAGGTAACTACTTAAAGCTATGGCACAGCTGTTGTTAATGTGGGGGTCCTGTCTACATCCCTGCGAGCGTGCAAGACCTTTATGGGGCAGGTCAATTATTTGTTTTTTTGCTTGACCAATACCAGAAGGCATTGAGATATAGGCTGGGATACTTAAGCACAGTTTTTATTATATGTTCTAAATCCTCTGAGCCCATATTCATGCATTCCTGTAATATTAAATGGTGGAAATATACAAATTGTGAATGTAAAGTAAAGCTTGGGATTGGTCATCTCCTTTCTTCCACCTGACAACCTCACAGCCCAGGGGACCTGACACCCAGTTTCATCAAGGAAAAGTGCTATATTTGAATTTGAAGAACACTTACTATTAAGGGGAACTAAAGGCCACACAAACACAGCTGACTTTGACTATGGAAAGGTTGGAGTTCCTTGGCAGAATGAGGTGTGAGGGAAGAGGACTTTTCTCAGTGCCTGACCTGACAGTTAATTCAGAGTTGGTGCCCCGTAGTAGAATTTCCCAGTAATATCTTAAGGCTTCATAGGTCAGGCTGTGCACCAAGATAAGACTCTGAAAGAAAAGACCCCAAGCAAGTGGTGTCTAGGCACACACTTAACAATGGGTGGTAGTGGAGGGGAGGAGGTGGAGGGCAGAGAGGAGAGATCAAAAGAGTCGCAATCTGCAGAACTCGCTCATTTCTGTGGTGTGAATAAATACGGTCACCAAGGCAGATTTCAGGCTCCCAAAGTAAAAATAACTGAACACAAATTGAGGAAGAGACATATACAAGTGACTCTAGCACATGACTAGCTCCATGAACAACCCTGGAAGGGAGTGTTGAGTAAAGGACCTTAACCAGTTTGGGCAGTCACTTAGCAGCTCCTTCACAGACATATATTATCTCTCATTAAACACGTGCAGTAGCTCAGTGTAGAGGATTCTAAATTGGGGTCAGCAACACAAATGTAAAAACAATACTGTGTACTACAGAGACTTGCAAAATTCTTTTTTTAAAATTGTTTTTCTAACACATAATTCTTTATGAGTTAGAGGCTCAAATCACTAAAGCATTTTCTCTTTTATATATGCTCTTTATACTTTTTTATTTAACAATTATTTTTCATTCAACAAACACCTACCAGGTCCCTGCTTTATGCCAGGTTCTGGAATACACTATGGACATGGCCTCTGATCCCATAAAGCTAGAATCCAGTTTAGAGAGAGAACTTTTTATATATACAAATGCAAGTAAGTGCTATAAAAGAAAGTGCTATAAAAGAAATCTGTTAAGCAAAGAAGGATGAGCTCTCCACAGGAGTAATGCCTGAGAGAGATGTGAAGGAAGAAATGAAGTTAACCAAATAGAGAGGGGCTTAAGGGGAGGGGAGATATTCAAACATAAAAATAGCTGACAGCTGGGAGTGCTGGAGGCAAGGCTCAGCCAAAGGGGACAGGTCTGGCATGCAGCCCTGGTGATCGGGTCAAGGGTTTCAGATTAATGGAAAACCACTGGTTTGTTTTAAGGAGGGAGAGAATGAGGTCAGATTTAGCTGTAATGTAGGAGAATGCATTACTCTCGCATTTACTCATTTTTTCTCCAAACCTGTATGAAGAACTGTCTGGTTAGGCTCTGTAGTCAAAATACAGAGCATATAGTCATGCCCTTGAAACGCTCACAGTCTAATTGAGGAGAAAGGCATTTATTTGTATTAGTTTCCTATGGCTTCTGTAATAAGTTACCGTAAACCCTGAGCTTAAAACAACACAAATTTGGTACTTTACAGCTCTGGGGGTCAGAAGTCTAAAGTGAAATCGAGGTGTTGGCAGGATCATGTTCCTTTTGGAGGCTGGAGGAGGGAAGTGCTTTACCATTTTCCAGCTTCTAGCGACCTGTTTGTGGTTTGCAGTTCCGTCACACTCCTCCCGATGCTTCCATGGTCACATCTCTGACTCTCCTGCCTTTGCCTCTCCCTTTTAGAAGCTTGTGATTATATCGGGCGCACCTGGAGACTCTCGTCCTCATCTCAAAATCCTCAATTAATTCCACCTGTAAAGTCCCTTTTGCCATAGGAAGTTACATTTCACAGGTTTTGGCGATTAGAATGTGGCCATCTGGGGGAGGGGTACTATTCTTTCTATCAGAGCATGTAATTAAATGACAGACGTAAGGCTGAAGAGGAAGGTTGGAACCAAAACAAGAACATCTCTCTAATTTGCCTTATTTTTTCGTAGTTACCTAAGAGTTTTTACTCTGTAAAGGGCAGTTTGCTTTCATGTTTTTGAATCAGACTAATTCTGGAATATTTTTATATCTGAGTGAAAAAAATGTATATACAGCATCTTTCAAATCATCACTACAAAAGGGCAAGGCCGATTATTTGTTTTTGTGGTATGATAAACAGCAAATTTCATCAGCGTTTTTATCTGTCTTCTAGGTGTAAATTGAATGGGGCATAGAGTAGCATTTCCAAACTATGCATATACAAATCTGGTTAAAGTGCAGATTTTGCTTCATTAGGATGCCATCTGAAATTCTGCTTTCTAATATACCTACAGGTAATGTGGTGTTGCTTATCTGAGGACCACACTTTGAAGAGCAACAAGTGGGATTTCTGGCAAAAATCATCCTAACATGTACAAAGGAACACATGGAGTACATAATTTAGGGGAGAAAGTAGCCTGTGAAGAAAATACGAAGGGGTGTGTGTGTCTGTGTAAATGAAATAGTTCATTACCTAGTTGTGCCACGTCATTTAGAAAAAGAGCTTATCTACATATTTTCTTGGGATCAAAGATCAAGAAATGGACAAAAAGCTTTGCCTCTGAACTGAACTGGTCTGGGTCAGAAAATTGTGGGGCTTTCACTCTCCTAGGGAGTATTAGAGCTAAACTATTTATCTAGCCTGCTCAATAGTTAAGCCATGGAGCCAGTGATATGCCAGAGCTGGCAGGAACAAGTTATAGTGAAATATTCAGCAATTTTGTGAGCTGGGTTTTTTTTTTTTTTTTTTTGACAGAGAGATCACAAGCAGGCAGAGAGGCAGGCAGAGAGAGAGGAGGAAGCAGGCTCCCCGAGAGAGCAGAGAGCCCGATGCGGGGCTCGATCCCAGGACTCCGAGATCATGACCTGAGCCGAAGGCAGCGGCTTAACCCACTGAGCCACCCAGGCGCCCCTTGTGAGCTGGTTCTTAAATCACCGGTAGCTCGATACCATCTGTGATGGGAGTATTTACATCACGGAAATTGATTAAATGCTACAAACAGAAATGGCTTGCTTTCCTGCTTTCCCAGTTTACCAGCACAACACTGCCACAAATCTACTGTTTCATTAAATTCATTCATTTCGGCAACTAGTAGGTGGTATGCTGGGTCCAGATTCAGCCTTTTTCCCTCGTCCACCTGTCTTTGCACACTGCCAGTGGCTCCCAGTCTGTAAATGTAACTGTGTGTGTGCAAGTTGCTTCACATGCATCCTCTAACCCTGAACTTCTAGTTTCCTAGAGCTGAGTTACTATTTTGGGCAATGAATGAGTTCCTCAGAAGTAATGAAATGTACTCTACAAAGAACCAGACCCTCCACTTGAATTTTTAGATATTTCTTGTGAGATGTTCCAAGGGCATCTTGGAACAAGTCATTTATCTATAAACCATTCCTTTTAGAAAGTGTGTTGGCTCAGTTATGATCTTTATTCTCCATTAGTGGTCTAATCTGAAAAGGGACAGCTGAGAGAGAACATTCAAAAATCAAGCCTGATGGGTATGGGCGGGAAAAGAGGGCTCTAGGGTACAGTTGGAGCAGGTTGGAATACAGTTCTAGGGACATGGTTTGCACAGGCACATGTATGTGTGTGTGTGTGTGTGTGTGTAGGAGGGACTATGAACAGTGACAAAAAGTAGGCAACTGGATGGAGAGATAGAAACAAAAGGTGATAGTTTGTCAGGAGGTCCACTATTAGTTGGGTAAGCCTCAATGTTTGTGTATTAATTATTAAACAATTACTCTGGCACTAGGGAGTTTACGAGGTGATTTTATATAAATTATCTAATTTATCTAAGTTGATTCTTCCTTTTCATATTTTCAAGTTAGCTGAAATGGTAGTATCATCGTATTTGCTGTTGAAGAAAACAGGGTTAATAAAGTTCAAGTGACCCCTTCCCCCACGGTGACAGAGCTGGTGCGAGGTCAAACTTAGATAAGTGCACAATATAGACTTCAGGCCAAATATGGCTCACTGTATATAAAGTTTTATTGGGACACAGCTACTCCAAATTGTATACTTTTGTCTGTGGTTATTGTCACCTTACAACAGTAGTTGATTAGTTATGACAGAAAAATTTTGACAAGGACTGTATAGTCCACAAAGCCAAAACAAAATCTCCACACTTCATAAAAAAATCTGTTCCTTTACAGAAAAAAAATCTGCTGACCCCACCTCCAAATTCCATGTTCCACCTACCAACAGATTAATTCTGATGTCAGTAGTATATATAACCACAAACTTGGCATGACTTAGAAGTGTTACAGATACAAAACAATACCACAAAAGATGCAAAACAATACCACAAAACAGGAATGACTAGAATTCCTTTCCTTAATCACTTTTAGAAATTAAGGCATGAAAAGTCTTATTTAAAACATTATTTAGGGAAAAATAATAACTTAAGAATTAGCTTGTAACATTCTACCAAATAAACCTGATTGATTTGTTTATTACCCAAAGGGCAGGTTGATCCTGAGTGAATGGGCCATGAGACGGAAAGTTTTGGTAGGACAGTAGGTATTATCTAAAGCAGCATCATGTAAAGTTTCCAGTGGTTTTGCATTTCAGTCCCATTTTTGCTAATTACTAACTACAGTATGTGTTCATCAATTAAATTCTGATGTGTGAAGGTTTTTCCCCACCACCCAAGCTAACTTTCCAATGCCAGCTAGGTGTCCTATAATCCACTAAATTTTGACACTAACTACCTGGAGATGTCATCAGACCCCACGGATTCAGGGCTCAGTCCTATAAGAGTACCCTCCACCCACTTCGGATCCACCTGTGCTTTTGACCTGCCAACCATAGATGGGTGGTTCCAACAATCCCCTCTTGGCATTGATTACTTTGCTAGAGTGGCTCACAGAACAAAGAAACATTTCACTTCCTAGATTACTGGTTTATTATAAAAGAATATAAAACAGGACAGTCAGAAAGAAAAGAAGAGAGGAGCTTCCACACCTCCTCTGAGGTTCCACTCTTTCTGCATCTCTACGTGTTCTCTAAACAAGAAGCTCTCTGAATCCATACTTCTGAGTTCGTATTACATAGGCACATTGACTAAATTATTGGCCATTAGTGATCAAGATTTCCAGGCCCCTCTCACCTCCCTGGAGGTGTGTGTATGAGGGTGACAGTTCTACCTGAGACTGGGACTGAGAGTTCTAACCCTCTAGTCATGTGGTTGGCTCTTCTGCCAACAAGCCCTATCCTTAGATGCTTTCTAAAAGTCACTTTTATTCTTCTCATTATAGGAAATTCTGAGGGTTTTAGGAGCATTGTTCCAAGAATGATGATAAAGCCCTAATACATATTTCTTACACTAATAGTGGTGGTAGTAGTAGTAGTAGTAATAGTAATAGTAGTAGAAGAGGAGGAAGAGGAAGAAAGGGAAGAAGAGGAAGAAGAAGGAAGGGGAGGAGGAGGAAGAGGAGGAGGAGGGGAAGGGGAAGAGGAGAAGAAGAAGGAGGAGAATAGGAAGAGAGGAAGGGGGAGGGGTAGGAGGAGAAGAAGAAGAAGAAATAGAAGTAGGAGCAAAGCATTAGGAGAGGAGCACCTGAGTAAGAGAATTAGAAGAATGCTGGAATATTTGGGGGGCTCCATAAGAGAAAAGACAATATTGAAATTGGGAAACAAGGTAGCTGAACACAAACTCTACTCATTTGTCACTAAAATCAAAGATGTGGTTGATTGTCACCTCCTCAAAGGCAGGAGTGTGGTTTTGTCCCATTTGTATATCCACCCTTTTCACAGTGCCTAGCTCAGAGCTTTGTGTGCAGCGAGTACTTGGTAAATGTGAAATCGATGAAGCCAGATTGGCCCTTGGAAATCTATAATTTGACTTCTACACCAGCATTTCTAGAAATAGAACCATGGTAGGCCTGCTGAAATATCATAGGGTTTCTGATGTAGACTTCTTTATTGCACTTCAGGGAAGAATGGCCACCTGACAGACACAGGCTGGTGGTACACAGATGTGTTTTATATGGTTGTCAGCATTTAAAAAGTGAGTCATAGTGTATATATATATATATATATATATATATATATATATATACACACACACATACATACACACACATATACATAATATATGTAATATAATATATCATATATGCAACACTATATATCTATATCTATATCTATATCTATATATATATTTTTTTTTTGGAGAGAGAGAGAGAATGCATGTGTATAAGTGGTGGGGGAAGGGCACAGGGAATGGGAGAAAGAAAATCTTAAGAAGGCTCCATGCCTAGTAT
Source organism: Lutra lutra (assembly GCF_902655055.1). Lineage (NCBI taxonomy): Eukaryota > Metazoa > Chordata > Mammalia > Carnivora > Mustelidae > Lutra > Lutra lutra. The sequence goes on along the minus strand of NC_062280.1, from coordinate 55,783,918 downwards.
GAACCCAATGCAGGGCTCGATCTCACAACCCTGAGACCATGACCTGAGCTGAAACAAGAGTCCAATGCTTAACTGACTGAACCACCCAGGTGCCCCTATAGCTAATATTTTAAAATGGAAAGATACTGTATAAATATACAAATTTCCAAAATTGCTTGAAAAACTGGATAAGTTATGGATCTCTCCCCAAGTTCAATTTAGGTTAGAAAGTATATTTCACTAAAATTTTGTTTTGGTTAGTATTTCTCAAATGGATTATTTTAAAAAGTAGAAAAACTTTCAAATTCTGCATAATCTGTTAAATCCCCTTACGTCAATCAAGCAACGTGGCTCATTGTTTCTCCCTCATTTCTATTGTTTCATCTTACTAAACAAACAAAAGAAAATAACATGTTTTATCTATAGTAGAGAAATAGATTACTGTTTTACATTTCACAAATTGTGAGCAGTTTCACATATTGTAATATTTCTGTCAGTTAAACATTTTTTCCCTCTGAGATTTGTATGGTAGAAGAGAGAAAATTGCCATGGTTAAGGGGGGTTGGTAGGGTCAGAGATGAGGTGAAGGAATCTAGTATACCAGACTTATGATTTTTTTAATTTAAATTTGATTAGCCAACTTTTTAAAAGTAAAAACATCAAAACACTGCTTCCTGTGAAAATAGATTTCCCAATTTGATGTGATGTCCCTTACTTTCATATAATGTGGAAATTCAAATACTGATGGTTATGTGAAGTCTTCTAATTTTAAATTAATTATAAACCATACTTTGACCAAGTTTCTCATTTAAAATAATTCCTCATCACTGATTTCTTTCTAGGGGGCCTCTCATTCTTTCTTCTTTCTATATGAGATTATTGCATCTTCTGTTAATTTTTCTCTCAACCAATGTTGACTTACTTTCATCCATTAGAATCCCTCTTTTCACTGCTTCTGTGAGCTAGTCTAAAGCCATATGAACCCTCTGTCCCCAAACTAGACAATTTAGAACTTTCTTTTGTGCAGTGATGAGTTTGGATACAGAAAGTTTAAAAGTCCCGCAGATAGTCATAAAGAAAAATACAGCTTTTAATCTTTTAAAATAGCCGTTAAGCTTTTCAAATAGCCATTAGGTATGACCTTTTTTTAGCAAGTAGGAAAAGCTATTGAAAGAGCTAAATTAAAAAGTTATATTTACCATCACTGTAGAAAAATGTCTTAGGATCCAATAGAGAAAGGCCACTGGATCTCGGGAAAGAACCAGAACTAAATGCTGATAAGCTGTCTGTCCTCTGTGTTATCTTGGCCTCTCCCCACGTTTTTGCTTCCTTCTGCTTTCTCACAGCAGCCAACTTCCTGTTTCTCCAAACCACAGAACAGACAAAGACCACCCTAGCTCCTGAGTTTATGGACTATCATTCAATCCATCCAGAGAAGTTAGTTTGCTGTCACTGTCCAAAATCTCAACTCCAGAAAAGAGTGTCTGATTTGTTCCTGCCTGGTCCCATCTGCCATGCCCAGTGTCATGTCAGACAGACACGGCTACAGTTCAAGTAAAGGAAGTTTCCTAGAACAGAAAGTGATAATTTAGCTTGTGGACTGGGGGTATACCCGAAAGTATGACTTACTCAAAGGATCAAAGAGGCAGTATAGTAGAATATTTTCTCCAAACTTTAATATCTACGTACCATCATCACATTTTTCCCCATTTCTGAGTCCCAAATATCTCATTATTTCCCAACTATATTTCTTACATCAAATTTAAAGTACCACACTACCTTGCTTCCTAAATATTCCTGAAGTCACAGGGTTGGTGTTTTATTTTTTTCTAATATTATTCATTAATATAAATGTGTAATAACTGAATGAAGCTGTTTAAATTGGAAAAAAGTTCGTGGATGATCCACTAATGGATCTCTTGTCTGGACTACCTACTTAGTTTTCTAACTAGGCACCTAATACCCACCTTGTCCATCTCCGACCTATTCTCTATATTGCAGACAGAGTGATCTTTTGGACAAACAAATGTGATCATGCTTGCCTCTCCTCCTCAAATTAAACTACTTTAGTGGCCTCCTCTTGCTCAGCGAATGGCAACTTCATCCAACCTGTGGTTCAGGTCAGGGCCTTGGAGTCTCCTTGACTCTTTCTCTTTCTCTATCTCCTTTTATCCAATTCATCTAGGCATCATGCAGTTTCTAGCTTTGAAATGTATCCAGAATCTGACCAGTTCTTGCCAGTTCACTACCACCCTCATCCAAGTCACCATCACTTTTTACCTGGGTTATTACTGCAGATTCCCAACTGTTCTCTCTCTTTCCACCCTTCCCCTCTCTTACAGTCTTACAGTCTATGTCCACAGAGCATCCAGAGTGATCTTTCTTTTTTTTTTTTAAAGATTTTATTTATTTATTCATTTGACAGAGAGAGATCACAAGTAGACAGAGAGGCAGGCAGAGAGAGAGAGAGAGAGAGAGAGAGAGAGGGAAGCAGGCTCCCTGCTGAGCAGAGAGCCCGATGCGGGACTCGATCCCAGGACCCTGAGATCATGACCTGAGCCGAAGGCAGCAGCTTAACCCACTGAGCCACCCAGGTGCCCCCAGAGTGATCTTTCTAAAATCTAAGTCATATCACCTTATTTTTATGCTCCAAGGTCTTACCATCCCATTCAGAGTCAAAGTCAAAATCTTTACTTTAGCTTCAAAACCCTATAACCTGCTCCTTCTAAGATCTAATCCCAGGTTCTACTCCTCCCCTTGCTGACTTGACTCCAGGTACACTGGTTTTTCTGTTGCCCTATGAATATTCTAAGCATGTTCTCATCTTGGGATCTTTGCTTTTTCTGTTCCCTTTATTTGGAACACTCTTCCTTCTTATAGCTGACTGCCTCCTTTACTTCTATCTCTGTTCAAAATTCACCTTAACAAAGAATCTTTCCTAGTTATTCTAGCTTCCTGGCACCTATCATCATCTGATATATTCTATTTTTTGCTTATTTTGAGTGGCAGAATTACTTGTTTAAAGGACCTTAGCTGATCCAAGCTCCAAAGCCTACCAATGAAGGCACTGAAACCCAGAGAAACTGGGTGAATTGTCTAATGTTGATGAACTAGTTAAATGCAGAATGCGGAATGAAATCCTGGTCTGATTCCTAGTTTAATGTGTTCCTAGGAACACTTAGGTTCCTAGGAAACTCTAGGGACCTAACATCAGTTATCTAAGTTGATGAGGTGGGCATGACTAAGTTAATGCAAATCAGCACTCCCACCACCGAATTCAGCACTGAATTTCAAGGCCCCACATCACAGCGTGGGGTGTTCAATTATCTCTATTTTTAAGTATTCGAGAGTCAGATTGTGTTACAGACCAATCTGAATTTGGTGGAGGCAGGGTATTAGCACCCCAAAACCATTTTTTTTTTCAAATTCAAAGTAAATTCACTCTAGTTTCCCTCAAGGTGGTTCTTTGCTTAAACTTTTTCCCTCATAGCTTAGAGCTACCATATAAGGCTCCTAAATGCAAAGCTATTGGCTTCAAGGCCAAGTGTGTCAGAACCAATTGCCTGAGGAAAAAGATATATTCAACAGACAGTTCTTGTTTTAAATGGAAGAGCAACCTGAAGATTCAGTGGGTGGCTTCTTTTTGAGAAGGAGCTATGAGACTCCAGGTGGCACTTGATCAAGTATGTCTACAGTATGCCACTAAAAAGGGCTAGTTGTCTTTTTGAAGCTGGAAAAGCACAGCCTGGAGCCAGACTGTGGGATCCTGTCCTACTATTTCCAGTTACTAGCTATGTGGCATTAGGCTGGAAGTTAAATTGCTATCTGCCTCAGTTTCCATGACATCAAGTACAGATTAAAAAATGGTATATATTGTGGACATTGCTGTTACAAACATTGGGATGCATGTGCTCCTTCTTTTCACTACATCTGTATCTTTGGGGTAAATACCCAGCAGTGCAATTGTCCACAATAGCCAAACTGTAGAAGGAGTTGAGATGCCCTTCAACAGATGAATGAATGAAGAAGATGTGGTTCATACACACGACAGAATATTACTCAGCCATCAGAAAGGACGAATACCCACCATTTGCACTGACATGGAGGAACTGGAGGGGATTATGCTAGGTGAGGTGAGTCAAGCAGAGAAAGACAATTGTCATATGATTTGACTCATATGTGGAACATAAGCAATAGCATGGAGAACCAAAGGGGAAAAGAGGGAAAACTGAAGGGGGAGAAATCAGAGAGGGAGACAAACCATGAGAGACTATGGACCCCAGGAAACAAACTAGGGTTTCAGAGGGGAGGGGAATGAGGAGATGGTGTAACAGGGTGACAGATATTAAGGAGGGCACGTGTTGTGATGAGCATTGGGTATTATACACAACCAATGAATCACTGAGCAGTATATCAAAAACTAATTATGTACTCTATGCTGGCTAACTGAACATAATAAAAAAATAAATAAAAAGGAAAAAAAAGTGGTATCTACCTTAAAGGGCTGTTATGAATTTTAAATGAAATTAAAACATGTATGGTGCACATAAAACATAATATCAAGTGGTTTTGCCACTATAGTCATTGATAACATTCCTCTTCCCTTCCTTTCTTGTTTTGAAGTCACTTCAGTAAAAGGTGAGTGATCTCTAGGAAAGGACTGCCCGCCTCCCCCCAGGACTTGCATGACAGCAGATGCCACATGGGACACTTGGAGGATCCATACACTCTTCAGCTCCGCTCCTGCCCCGGGCCCAGAATTGGCAGAGACATTGTTGGACCTGCGTTCTAGTTTGACTTCTCATTCTGCCTAATCCTTTTTTTTTTTCTCTCTCTCCCACAGAAATTGATCCTCAATAAGTACTCTGCACATAAACTCCAAATCAGCAGCTGGAGAGCTAACCCTACAAAAACTGATTTCTGAAAGATGTTAGTAACATATGATAGACTTTAGAAGCACTGACAACACATGAAAAATTGGAAAAGCATATAATCTCTCAAGATTTCCATATCTCTCTCAGTTTCCATATTTAAAAAATGAAGGTAGTTAACTGTAACTTGCAGAATGTCACAAGAATTCAACGAAATAGGGGCGACTGTGTGGCTCAGTGGGTTGAGCCTCTGCCTTCACTCAGGTCATGGTCTCAGGGTCCTGGGATCGAGTCCCGCATCGGGCTCCCTGCTCAGTAGGGGAGAGCTCTCTCTCTGCCTGTCTCTCTGCCTACTCGTGATCTCTGTCTGTCAAATAAATAAATAAAATCTTAAAAAAAAAAAAAGAATTCAAGAAAATAGAAAGGTACCAAGCCCATAGCAGTGAGTCCTGTAAGAGTTAATTTGAAGCACTCTTTTTACTCTCTTGTTTTCTTCAATTTTCTTTTCCCTAAATTGGTCATAACTTTTTTGCCTCTTATTTCACAAGTTTCTTTTTCCTCTTTTTTTCTCTCTCTCCGTTTGTCACCCTTTAAAATTTTAATTTAGTCTTATAAACAATGTTGAGGTATAATTTACATACAATAAAATACACACATTTTAACTATGGAAGTGATGAGTTTTGAAATATGCATACGCATGTGAATTCACACCACATTCACAATATAGAGCATTTCCATAATCACAAAAAATAGCCTTGTACCTCTTTCCAGTCAATCCTCACTTGCAGTCCAAGCCATTGAACTGTTTTCTGTTCCCACAGATTGGATCTGTCTTTTCTAAAGTTTCATGTGAATGTAATCCTAGTGTATGTATTCTTTTCTCTCTGGCTTGTTTCTTGAGATTTTCTGTGTTGTTGTGAGCACCAGTAGTTTGTTCCTTTTTATTGCTATGCAATATCTTATTGTATGAATGTATTACAAATTCTTAATCCATTTACCATTTGTTAGACATCTGGTTGTTTCCAAATTTTGGCTATTATAAATCAGTCTGCTCTGAACATTTATGTACAAGTGTTTATGTGGGTATATGTCTTTATTTCTGCTGCAGTAGAATTGTTGAGTCAAATGTTAAGTTTATGTTTAACTTCATAAGAACATGCGAATATCACATTGTATTCCATCTAAAAAGTATGCAAGTTTCAGTTGCCCACATTCTTTCCAACACTCTGCATTGTCAGTCTTTTATTTTAGCTATCCTAGTAGGTGTGAAATGAAAGTATTTCATTGTGATTTAATTTGCATTTCCTTGATGACTAATGATGTTAACATTGTTTCATGCTTTAAGGACCTTTTGTGTATTTTTTTCCCTATGGGTTTTGTTAAAATATTTTGCCCACTTTGTTTTCTTATTACAGAGTTGTATAAGTTTGGTATGTATTTTGGATGTAATGTCTTTCTTAGATATGTGAATTTTCTCCCAATTTGTGGCTTGCTTTATATTTTCTTTAGTTCATTTTTCAAGGAGAAGTTTTAAATATTTATGAAGGTTAATTTGTTACTTTTTCTTTTATCATGCTTTCTGTGTCCTAGCTAAGAAATCCTTGCCTACTCCAACATTACAAAGATTCTCATATATTTTTCCTAAGAAGTAGTATACTTTTAGTTTTTGCATTTAGGCCTATAGTCCATTTCAAATTAATTTTTTCACGTGATGTGCGGTGCAAGTCTCATTTTTATCCATAGAGATACCCAGTTCTAGTACCATCTGTCGAAAAGTCTTTCTTTTTCTCCACTGAATTACTTTAGCACCTTGGTCAAAAATCATCTGACCATATATATGTGTGTTCTATCTCTATTCCATTATCTATGTGTTCATTCTTACACCAATAGCAAACTCTCTTGATTATTGTGGCTTTATAGTAAGTCTTAAAGTCAGGTGTATGTCAGCCTTCAAACTTTTTGGTTTCTTTCCCCCAATATAGTCTTCTGGCTACTTTAGGTCCATTGCATTTCCATATGAATTTTACAATCTGCTTGCCAATTTCTAAAAACAAAAAATGCCTGCTGTGATTTTCATTGGGATTACATTGAATCTATTTGGGGAAAATTGGCATCTTAAAAATATTGAATCTTTCTATCTAAGCATGCTATATCTCTTCATTTATCTGGATCTTATTAATTTCTTTTAGTGATATAATTGAGTTTTTAGTATAGATATCATGCATAACTCCTGAAAAATTTTCTCCTAAATGCTTTAGATGTTATTTTTTTAAAGGATTTTACATCTTAATCTTTTATTGCTGGAATATAGAAATATAATTGACTTTTGTGTATTAATAATGTTTCCTGAGATGTTGCTAAATTTATTTATTACATGCAGGAGATTTTTATTACCATTCTTTTAATATGTATACATAGAAAATACTATCATCTGCAAATAAAGACAGTTTTACTTTTTCTTTTCTAATACATATGCTTTTATTTATTTTTCTTGCCTTACTGCACTGGCTAGGACCTCTAGTGTAATAATTGAACAGAATTGGTAAGAATGGTATTTGTCTTATTCCTAATCTTAGAGAGAAAGCATTCGGTCTCTTAACATTAAGTTAGCTGTAGGTTGTTTGCAAATGCCTTTTATTTAGCTCCAAAACTCCTTTCTATTTTAGATTGCTGATTTTTTATTGTGAATGGTTATTAAGATTTATCAAATGTTTGTTTTCATATCTAGTGACAAGATTGTATGTTTGTTTACTTTATTCTATTAATACAGTTATTTGTGTCAAATGTTCTGCATTTCTGAAGTGAATTTGTGTAATAATACCACTCAGTCATGGTGCATTATCCTATTTACATATTGCTTGATTCAATTTAATAATATTTTCTGTTTAGAGAGGTTTTAAATTGGAATTCAACTTTTTAACTGATACAAGGCTAGTTTTTAAAAATTTCTTCTCGAGTTGGTTTTGGTAATTTGTGCCTTTCAAAAAAGTTTTTAAAAAATTTTAAAACATTTTATTATTTATTTATTAGAAAGGGAGAGGGAAGGGAATGAGGGAGAAGGAAAGAGAATCTTAAGCAGGTTCCACGCCCAGCACAGAATTGCACACAGGCTCAATCTTAGGACCCTGAGATCATGATCCGAGCCAAAGTCAAGAGTCAGATGCTTAACTGACTGAACCACCCAGGTGCCCCTCAAGGATTTTTCTTAATTTCCACGAGTTTATCAAATCTATTGGCATAAGTTTTTCATAATATTCCCTTATTATCCTTTTAATGTCTGCATGATCTATAATAAAGTCCCCTTTCATTTCCAATGTTGGTAAGTTGTATCTGCTCTCTTTTTACTTGTTTGGTTTATCTAGGAGTTTATCAATTTACTGGATCATTTTAAATGACCAGCTCTTGATTTCATTGACTTTTCTTTGTTTCCTAGTTCATTGATTTCTGCTCTTAACCTTTATTATTTCCTTTCTTCTACTTAGTTTGGGATTAATTTGCTGGGGTTTTTCCTAGTTTCTTAAAGAATACTTTTAGATAATTGATTTTGGACATTTTGTTCTCCAAAATAATTATTTAATGATTGATCATTTCCTTTAAGACAGTGCTGGGCAATAGATCTTTTTGTGATGGCAGAAATATTCTATGTACTGTTCAATAAGGTGGCCATTAGCCTCAAAAGGTTATTGAGTTTTTAAAATATGGCTACTGTAACTCAGGAAATGAATTTTTGATTAATTCTAAATAATTAAAATTAAAATGTAAATAGTTAACATGTGGCTGGTGGCCACTGTATTGGACAGCACATCTCTATATATCACCATATCTCACAGATGTTGATATATATTTTCATTTTCATTTAATTCAAAGTATTTTTTAATTTCTTTGTGATTTCTTCTTAAATTCATAGGCTATTTATAAATGTATTGTGTAATTTCCAAATTTGGGTATTTTTATTATTGAGTTCTAATTTAATAGCGTTTAACCTAGTAGTGTCTTTATATGAAGGGGAAATTTGCTGAAGAAAGCTTATCATTGAATCTTGCCATTTTATCCAGTCCAACAATCTCTGAATTTTAATTGTAGAGTTTAAAATATTTATACTTAGTGTATTTAATTACAAATTTGATGTTAAATCTAACAATTTGCAACTTGTTTTTTTTTCTATCCTGTTATTTCTTTTCCTGTCTTCTTTTAGAATTCATTATTCTTGTTCTTCCATTTTATTTTCACTAGTGACTTATTAGCTATATTTCTGTTTCATCTTTTAAAGTGTTTTCTAAGCTTTACAGTATACATTTTAAACTTAACACAGTCTATCTTCAAATTACACAACAAAATTTCACAGATAACGTAGGATGCCTTGGCAGCTCAGTCAGTTGAGTGGTGGGTTCAGATCCTGCTCTCAGAGTCCTGAGTTGGGCTTTGTGCTCAGCAGGGATTCTGCTTGAGGATTCTCTTTCTCTCCCTCTCTCTCTGCCCCTTCCCCTGCTCATGTGTGCATTCTTTTTCTTTCTCTCTAAAATAAATAAATAACTCTTAAAAAAAAAGTCTTCATGTATAATTAATGACTTTACAATGGTATAACTCATTTCCTCTCTTCTCATTTGTGGCATCATTGTCATACATTTTTACTTCTACATATATCATAAGACTCCAAATACATTGTTTTCATTATTATTTTAAATAGCTATTGAAAAAAATTTTAATGAGAAAACAATATCTTTTCGATTTATCTACTCATTTACCATTTCTAGTTCTATTTATTTAAGTTGTCTTCTGGTGTAATTTTTTGTTCTGTTGGCAATGCATTCACACAGCTTTCACTTATATGTAAGTGCTTTCATTTTTAAAAGATATATTTTTCTGGTTATGGAAGTTTAGATTGAAAATTTCCCCCAGAACTTAAATATATTATTATTTTTTAATATTTTATTTATTTATTTGATAGAGAGAGAGAAATCACAAGTAGGCAGAGAGGCAGTCAGAGAGAGAAACAGGCAGAGAAAAAGAGACGGGCTCCCCGCTGAGCAGAGAGCATGATGCGGGGCTTGATCCCAGGACCCTGAGACCATGACCTGAGCCAAAGGTAGAGGCTTAACCCACTGAGCCACCCAGGTGCCCCTTAAATATATTATTATATTAACTTCTGGATTTCATAGTTTTTGATGAGAAACTTGCTGTAATTTTTCTTTGTTCCACTTTTTATAATTGTCTTTCCTTTTCCTCTGGCTGCCTATAATATTTTCAACTTTACCATATTTTTTAAACACTTTTATTATGATGTGCTGTGGTTTTCCTTATGCTTGTCCTGCTTGAGGATTATTAAGCTTCTTGAGTATTGGTTTATAGATAGAGAAAGAAAGTAAGTGGAAAGTGGGAGGGGCAGACGGAGAGGGAGACAGAGAGAATCTTGAGCAGGCTCCACACCCACTACAGAGTCTGATGACATGGGGCTCAATGTCATGACACTGAGATCATGACGTGAGCCAAAATCAAGGGTCAGACACTTAACTGACTGAGCCACCCAGGAATATGATTTATAGTCTTTCTAATTCTGGAAAAATTGTTGGCCACTATATTTTCATAAGTCTTCCCTCCTTCTCTTTTGTTTCTTTTCTCTTCCTGGAATTCCAGTCACATGTATGTCATGTTAGATTCCTTGATGTTATTCTATATATCACTGAGGATCTTCTTCTTCCTCCTCCTTCTTTAATTTTCATTCTCTTTATACTTCATTTTGGCAAATTCACATTGCATTGTCTTTAAGTCCACTATCTTTTTCTTTTCATTTTCTATTGTGAACTCAAAATATTCCCAGTCATGTGTAAACCCTGGAACTGTTTGCAGCTCTCTGGCAATTGTTCTCCTCTTAGAAGTGGTTCTTTGCACAGACTTGTAGAATTTCACCCTATGCTTGTCCAGATAAAGGGATAAAGGGAACCCTCTGAATATTTCTGATGCTCTTTCTTTCTCTTCATTACTCTTTCCTGAACTTGCTAACTCCCTCAGCCTCCTTGAACTCAGAACTCTGTTTCCTCTACCCGATGAGAATGAGGGGTTCCTTCTTTTGTACTGAGTTTTGGAAATTACCTCCAGGCATAACTCCTAGGCACTCACAGGATACACCTTACTAGTTCCCTATCACTCAGCCATCACAGGCCTGTGCTACCTTTTGTTCAATGTCTGAGAATTGTTGTTTTATATATTTTTCAGTTTTCTAGTTGATTATGAACTGACAGTAAGTCTAAACTTTGTTTATTCCTTATGTATGGAAGCAGAAATCTGCATTTTAATTTTTACCCACAGTTATACATGCACAATTTAAAGAGCCAAAAAATTTTTCAGTGCTTTTATAAAGCAAAACAAAGCAATGCCAGTTCCCTGTTCTTGACCCATTTGTTTACTTTCAAAGGAAATTACTTTCAATCTTGCTGTTAATTGTTCATATTTACTTCTATTTTGCTATTTCCTTAGTCTTTATATTTTAAACATTGACTTTGCATGAGAGAGTACAGCAATTTGACTTTTTATTTATTCCCCACCATTACTCTATACATAAAATTTTCCCATATTCCATCTTTCCAATATCATCATACCATAATTTTGATTCAGTAAATATTCAATAATATCCGAGTATATGAATATTTTTAGCTGGACCATATAATATGCTATTATTATTTATTGCATGCATTTTTTTAGTTTTCTTAGAGTTCACAACTACCTTGCCTTTTTTTTTTCATCTCCAAAATAACCTCTAGTTAAGTATTTCTCTTTTTATTATGTTTGAACACTTCGGGTATTCTATCTCTACCATCTTATTGAAGAAGTTTCTAGAGCCTAGAGGATCTAATCTGGTTTTGCTACCATCTGAGGTCTGTGTGCAACCTTCTTCCTGACATCTCTTTAATCATCATCTTAGGGTTACCTTTACCTGTCTCTTAGATTAGGTTCCCTGTTTCCTGCATCCCATGTTTTCTTTTTTCTTAGTTTACCATTTCATTTTTTGGTGGAGCAAATCCTCTGGTAATTACCTGAGAAAGGATACATGAGAGGTATTCTTGTTTTGTTTTATTATTTACTTGCTTTTTTTAAAGTCTTTGATTGATAGTTTTGAAAATTATATTTTATACCATATGTATTTATATATTATAATTATATTATATTTTTATAAATATATTTTTAATATATCTTATTTGTTTGACAGAAAGAGAATGAGAGAGAGAGAGAGAGAGCACAAACAGGGCAGAGAGAGAGAGGCAGATGTGGGGCTGGATTTCCGGACCCTGGGATCATGACCTAAGCTGAAGGCAGATGCTTAACTGATTGAGCCACCCAAGTGCCCCTATTTTTATAAATATTTTTATTTGATTAATAATATTTCCTCTCTTCCTTGTTTGGTAAGTTTTTTTCATAAATGGATGTTGAATTTAATCAAATGACTTTTGGCCTCTGTTTATAGATTTAAATATTGGAAAACTGTTTTCTCAGAACTTGGAAAGCTTTGCCTCACTCTCTTCTAGCTTTCTTCTGTTTTTGTTGTTATATTGATCCTTTGCATATGACCTACTTTTTTTTCTTTCCAGAAATCTTTAGGACTTTTTTTTAATTTCTAGAGTTCAAAAATTTCATGATGATATATCTTAGTATGTTTTATGTTGGTTTCCCAGAAAGTGAACTTGAAGCAAATGCTTATTTGCAGTTATTTTACTGGTAGTACAAGTCTAGAAATCATGGTGAGAGATTAGAGGAGTGAAGGAGAAAAGAAATATGGCCAATATGAAAATAAACTACTAATGGTTTAATATCATGGAACTATCCTCTTGGATTAAATGCATCTCAGGATCATCCATTTCAGGTAAGGGAAAGGAAAGAAGTTTTCCATGAGGTCCCATTTTTTACTGGTGAAAGGCTTGCTCTGAGCTTCAAAATAAGTATATGTGTGCATGTCAAATAGAGTTTGGGGCATCTCACTCTTTAGTGCCAGTGGAAAGCCTCAGGGCAGGAGTCAAGAAGCATGCAGATCTGGCTCGAGGTGAAACATATGTGAAGCTTGTGGGAGCCTGGCAGAATCTTGCTGTTACAGCAGTGACTGAAATAAGAGACAAGGGAGACCAGAAAGATTTGATGTATTACCTAAGAGATGTCTGATAGAGTGTAGGTCTTTTTGCTTCCATCATGCTGAGTTTTTCATGAGCCCATTTAGTCTGGAAAATTATGTTGTTCAGTTTTGGAAATGTTCCTCAAATTATTTTTTCATAGTTATCTCTCCTCTTTTTTTATGTTTTGTATTTTGTATTTATGTTTGTTTTGTATTCCCTTCCTGGGACACCTGTTAATCAGATTTTGGACCATCTGGCTTCTCCCTGAAATCTTGTTTTCTCGCTATTTCCATATTATGTCATAATGCTTGACTTTTGGAGAAAATTTCTCAACTCTACCTTTTGACTCTTTGAACTTTTTAATTTCTTCTGTCATTTAAATTTCCAAAGAACTTGAATTGTTGTTTCTGAATATATGTATGCATGTGTATATGCACATACACATATACACACACATGTGCACACACACACACACACACACACACACAAAATGTTCCCATTCATATTCAATGGTCACAGCATTTGTCTTTGAATTCTCTGGATATTAATTATAGCTCATGTATTGTTTTCTTTTCATGAAAATGAATCCCTTGTTTCCTCTATGTTTTCCTTTTTCTTGTTAGTTTTGACCTCTATATTCATATTAGAGTTGTTTTCCAGGTGTTTGCTGATTATATGTAAGAGTGGAACTCTGAGAAACCAACTGAAAGTTCTCTGTGTATGGGGTGAGCCATTTAATTAAACAGCTCCCAATGTCTTTATCTTGATGACTTTTCTTTCTGGCTGGTCAGATTCCTTAGAGAAAACTCTTATAATCTTTGACCTGGAGGGGGTATGACAGGCTGCCAATACTCAGGAATCCAAATGGTACAAAAGGCTAAGAGTCACAACATTTAATATGCAATCTTTTACACATCTGTTTTTTTCCTTTTTCAGGTTAAGACACCCGTTTTCAACTGTGCCAGAGTCCCCTAGCTAGACTTCCTCTTTAACCTTCTCCAGAGAATAAACCCTTATCTTCTGCCAACAGGGAGAGGGGATCTTGGAAGTAAATTATTTCTTGAACAGAACAGGAACCAACCATTCTGATTTTAACCCCACCTGCACATTACCTCTAGAGGTACCTAGTGGATAGCCCCTGAGTCTTTGGGGATTTTGTAGTTTGAAACAAGTTACTTCTCTGCTCTCCTCACTACCAGTTTAAGACTTAGCTTCTTGGGTCCACTAGGTCATCCATCTGTTTTCCACCTTCTACAAATTTGGGGGTGGACTCTCCTCTCCTGTTCTCTTTGTGGTATTCTTTTCCAAATCTCTTTCTCAAGGAAAGTAAATGTACCCCTGAAAGTCTACTTTTCCTCCCACCATAACAAATAGAAACTTTGTCCAAATTAAGTCTAAAGGCAATTCTACTGTTCATTATATCTTGGAAAATTTATGTCTTCACCACGTATTTGTAGCACAATAAAATTTGTGTTTCATGTATCAACTCTGGCTTACTGAGACATTATAAGAGGTTGTACACTTAGTACAGTATATGAAATGAGACCTCATTCATGAATTTGTACTCCATCCAGAGTATAGTAGATCTGCAAATCCTTCAATAGATTTGATTGTTTTTCTCTACACTTAACTTCTAGGTGAGAGAAACAAATTCAAATATAACAACCCTATCAGGAATTTAAAAATAAACATAGAGATGTGGGCCCACACTCTACACTTTGTTTGTAAATGACAAACAGAATTGATATTCCAAGTGATAACCTTAAGACACCATAGTATTTTCTTTCAGATAAAAATTATGTTCTATCTTTATAAGGTGGAACTTTAGACAGTTCAGAAAAGCTTTTAATGATGAGAGTGGAGCATTAAGAGATTTCAAGTTAACTGTAAGTCATTCATTGGAATGTTTGATTCTGCAAAGTTATTCTAGCTTTATGGCACAGAAGAAAATAAATGGACAATTGCCCAGAATATTTAACTAAGGAGTGTGCTTAGTTGGAAGAAGCTGAGTCTACAGAATTGTAAGCTTGAGCCCACATCAATAGCACCAAACTATTTTTCACTCAGATTCTGTTTTAGCAATCACTTTGCAGTTGCTGCTTATAATGAAACTTCCAGAATCACAATAAATAACTAAAGCAATTTTCTATGGAAAATTAATACTTTATGTGAAAATTTTAAAAATCCCAAGAAAACAATTTCGAGACAGACCTTCATCCCTGAGGTTCTCTGGGGGAACTCAAAGTAGTGTGAAATGGAGTCCTTGTCCTTAAGAATCTTAAAATTTAGTCAAAGAGAAAGACATTACATACAAATGTGAAGTAAGAGACTACCTGCCATGTAATGGTAGGGATGTTAGTGGCTCCAGGAGTAATATAACAGAGATAGGAAAACTTCATTCAAGAGGCAGGTGAAGACACGAGACCAGAGGAGGAATTAATTAAGATGGTTCTTGCTTTTTTGTTTCTTAGCTTATGCTTAGGTCTTAGGTATAAGAAACCCAGGCGAGTAGTTTAGATACAGCAAGTTGGAAGACAGTGGCAGCTCCAATGAGCATATTTTAATATATTTATATAGAATAATTTTATATAAATATTTTTATATTTATATAATATATGTTTTATATATTATAGATGATATATTTATATTTATAGAAATATTTTTATATAAATAATTTTTATGAAATACATTTTAATAAAATATAATATATATTTTAATGTATAAAATTTGAGTTTCTCAAATTTTAAGGAGATCATAGGTCAGATAAATAATATATATTAAATATATGTTGTATATAATAGCTTCCTTCTGGTCACGAAAATCCATCTGAAACTATTTTAAGCAAAAAAAAAAAACATTCTATTGACTAATGTGACTGACAATGTCAGGGATAGAATGGATCAGGTATGCATGGATTTAGAAAGCTCAGATAATGTCATCAGGCATTTATCTCTTTTTGTAGGAGTTATAGTCATTAACTTGGGTCTCTTGTGGCTAGCACAGCTTTCTATTTCAGATTAGAGAACCTTCATTATTAGTACCTAGACATAAGATGTGTCTGGGAAGGACTCCATGTTCTTACTTTGTGGACCAGTCATGATGAACAGAGGGTGACTGGCTGAGTCTTAATCACATGGGAAGCAGGGCTTGAGTCTAGTGCCTTAGACCACTTGACAATTTTGAGAATCTCACTTTTAATCACATGGGCTAAAAGAAGAACAGTTTTTCAGTGAAAAGGTGCCCTGGGAAGGAAGAGTCAAGAAGTGTTGTTACAGACCTGAAATGACTCATTTTGTATTAATTTATGCCAATAAACAAATGTGGCTGTTTCTTGACTTTCAGGTTGTATATAATAAGTTGGTTTTGCACTACTAGACATGAGTGAAAGAATGGACATTGCAGTTGGGGATAGTATGCATCTTAGATTTGAATTATCACATCTTTTAGGTATTTACCATCATCAAAGAACCCACTCTTGAGATATGTTATCCCTTTGGGACCCAGCCCCTATCATGACCATTAAAAAATTTGGCACTCACAAGGATAAAATGGTAATGAAAGGGGTGAACAGTATATTCAGTAGAAACTCAGAATTCTTTCTGGGATTTTTTTGTTCATGCTTCACAGCATGAGCATTTAGACTCTTTTTTTTTTTTTTTTTTTTTTGCCTGAAGATTCAGAAGCACAGGTAATTGTGTTTACTGAAGGGCAGTGGTAAGACCTTGGTAGCTTGAGGTGAAGAATCAAATATTCTGAATACCATGTCATGAGAAGAAAAAATACTCATGAAGAGTAGTCTCTCAGGCTAGAGACCAAGACTTTGAGATGTACAAGAACTCAAAGGGCAGGGGAAAACTTCAAGGCCTGGGGCCAAGAAAGACCTTGACAAGCGTTGTAGCTTTTCAGATTCAGATTTCATTAGGTAGTTCAGGTTTGTATGAGTGAGTGGGGCAATGTCTGGGAAAACAGCTTGGAAGGCAGACCAATGGGCAATTAAATCCTGGTCATTAGAAATGCTGCTTAGGGGGTACCTGGGTGGCTCAGCTGGTTAAGTGACTGCCTGGGGAGTCTGCTTCTCCCTCTGACCTACCATCTCATGCTCTCTCTCACTCTCTCTCTCTCTCAAATAAATAAATAAAATCTTTTTTAAAAAAAATAAATGCTGCTTAGGCTCATCTGGTTATTTAGTAACAACTATCTTGAGAATGTGTTGAACTCTCAGAAGGTACAGGGAAGAGAGCTATAATTAGTTCAAAAGATCTGCCAGGGGCTGAGTATAGTAGAAGTACAGTCCTAATAATTCCCTCAAAGACATTTGGTAGAATGGTCTAAGGAAGCATCTAGAACTCAAATTGCAATGTTATTTACAATAGACAAGATATGGAAACAACCTGTGTCCATCCATAGATGAACGGATAAAGAATATGTGGCATATATACAATGGAACATTAGTCATAAAAGAATGAAACCTTGCCATTTGCAACAACATGGATGGACCTACAAGGTATAATGTTAAGTGAAATAAGTCAGTCAGAGAAAGACAAATACCATATGATTTCCCTCATGTGTGGAATTTAAGAAACAAATGGACAAAGAAAAATAGAGACAAACAACAACAGCAACAATAAAACAGACTCTTAAATATGGAGAACAAACTGGTGATTACTAGAGGGGAGGTGGATGGAGTGATGGGTGACATCGATGGAAGGGATTAAGAGCACACTTATTGTGATGAGCACTGAGAAATGGATAGAATTGTTGAATCACCACATTGTACACCTGAAACAAATATGACACTGTAGGGTGATTATGTTAGAATTTAAAAAACAGACTTTTAAAAAACACTAAACACAAATATTTGGATTGCTGCATGGAATAGGAAATCAGAATTATAAAATATTTTAATCTGTCAAATACTGTAGAAATTAAAATGAGAAATATATTAATAGATTCCCCAAGATTATTGATGGGACTGGGGTTTGCAAGAACCTATGGAGGATTATATTGAAAAAATTATGTCAATGACTTAAAAAATCACTTGTTTTTTTAAAAGGATTTGTGCTTGGTAACTAGACAAATTCAAGGGCTATTATAGCAGACTGCTTCTTAGCAACCAGCCATTGCCTAATCTTGATGTACTTGTCAATTTCAGTTTCTACACAATCAACTTAAGGATGCTACTTTATATACAAAATAACACAAAATTTCCAAGCACCTCTAAAAGTGTTTTCATTCCTTCAGCAATCAAATATGTATTTAGCACCTACTTTATGCCAGGTATGCTAAGCTACGGGATACAAGGCTAGTTATGACACATTTCCCCTTATGTAGGCTTAGAAATATAATATTTCAGTGTAATAAATGCTAACATAACTCATAACCACAGAACTGTAAGAACAGAGGAAGCAGAGATTCATCCAGCTTTGGGATTTAGGGAATACTTTGTAAAGGAAGTGACATTTGAGACAGGCTTTTAAGAATTGACTAAATGCTGTTGGTTCCATAATTTCTCCCAAATCACCTGTGGGCTTTAACATTATTTTTTCATAATTGCTTTAATTCTGAGCTTCTTTATAGATAAAGTATGATGAGGAGTTAAACAGAGGAAGAATGAGATAAAAAAGAGAATTTGCTTATTGTAGTTTAGCAGATTACTGAACATCAAAGGATGAGACAAAGCTTTGAGTAAATGGAATTATCTAATTATATGTTGTGTGATGACAGCTTCTTTCTCTTTTTTTATTACTGTGGTAAGAACATTGAACATGAAATCTAGTGCTCGCTTCGGCAGCACATATACTAAAATTGAACATGAAATCTATTCTTTTAACACATTTTAAGTGTACAATACACACTTTGTAAACTATAAACACAGTTGTACAGCAGATCTCTAGAAATTACTCATTTTGCGTACCTCAACCTTTATCCCTTTGTACGGCAACTCTTCCTTTTCCTCTCCCTGCAGATCCCGACAACACTATTCTACTCTCTGGTTCAATGAGTTTAACTATTTTAGATACCTCATATAAATGGAATCATGCAATAGTTGTCTTTTGGTGACTGACTTATTTCACTTAGCATAACGACCTCTAGATTCATCCATGCTATTGTATATGGCAGGATTGTCTTCTTTTTATAGGCTGGATAGTATTCTATTGTATGGATATGCCACATTTTCTTTATTTATTCATTCATCAATAAACATTTAAGTTGTTTCCATAGCCTGGATATTGTGAATAATGGTACAATGAACATGGAAGTGCAGAATTCAATTCTTTTAAATATATATCCAGAAATGGAACTGCTGGGTTCTCTAATAGTTCTATTTTTAACTTGAGAAAACTTCATACTGTTTTCCTTAGCAGCTGAGCTATTTCCCTTTCCCACCAATGTGTGCAAGGCTTTCAATTTCTCCACATCATCACCAATACTTATTAATTTTTTTTAATAATAACAATCCTAGTAAGTGTGTGGTGATATCTTATTGTGGCTTTTATTTGCATTTCCCCATTAATTAGTAATGCTGACTATCTTTTCATATTCCTGTTAGTCATATGTATGTCTTCTTTGGAGAAATGTCTATTCAGCCTTTGCCCATTTTTTGATTGGGATATTTTTGTTGTTGTTGCTGTTCTTTTGCTATTGAGTTTTAGGACTGCCTTATATATTTTGGACATTAATTCCTTATCCAAAATAGGATTTGCAAATATTTTCTCCCATTCTGTATGTTATTTTTCACTCTGCTGACTATTTCCTTTGCTGTACAGAAGTTTTTTAGTTTGGTGTAGTCCCACTTGTCTATTTTTGCTTTTGTTGCTTGTGCTTTTGGTATCATGTCCTGTGTGTGCTTTAGTTAAATTGCCAAATACTGGCTGCATATTTAGGAAGTACAATCTGGAGATCAAATGAAGACCTGAGTGTGGAAGAAGCAAATCCAATGTTTTTCAATAAAAAGACAATATTATAGTTCTTAAGTAAATTTGGATTTCTTTGGAAATGGCCATTTTTGTTGAGAGACTATATAGTAAAGTGGTAAAAAGCACAGTGCTCGAGCCAATCTACCCAGATAGACTATATCTTAGACAAGGTACTCTGTCTCAATTTTTTTCATCTGTAATATGGAATAATAATACTACCTATATTCCAGGGTTATTGTAAAGATTAAATGACTTAATGCATGCTAAGTCCTATATTCCTCACCACATGGTAAGCACTCAGTAAATGTTAACTAGCACTATTATTTTTTTGAAGACCAAGAATGAAACTGTATTAATATCATTATTCAGACTTTATTTTTTAAGATGTGATAAATTTCCAAATTCTTGTAACTTTAGGCTTCTGGTTAATCAGGTGTGAGACATGAGTGTGTGTGGGGGGGTTAGGGGCACATGGGGTATCACGGGTGATGAGATTTGCTTATTTTGTCAATAAAATGTAATTTAAACTTTTTATTTCTCCCACCAAATGCTTTCTCTGACAACGAAGAACAATTCTTTTTCTAAAAAAATTGAGGTCTAATTAACATATAGCAAAATGCACAACTCTTAAATGTTCAGCTTGAAGATATTTTTAATTTTTTTTGATTTTTTAATTTTTTATTTCAGTTTTTTTAACTTAAATTCTTGTTAGTTAACATGTATGGTAAAATTGGTTTCAGGTATAGAATTTGTGATTCATCATTTACATATAATACTCACTGCTCATCACAACAAGTGCTCTCCTTAATCCTCATCACCCATTTAGCCCATCCCCTGTCTACCTCCCTCTATCAATCCTTAGTTTGTTCTCTATAGTTAAGAATGTCTTATGGTTATGCTTCCCTCTCTCTTTTTTCCCCATCCTTCATTTTATAATTAAGGAAATTGAAACACTAATATGATATTCAGCTTGTCAAGGTCACAAGCTAGAAATGAGCCTGCAAGTCCCTACTTATGAGATTCACAGGGACAATTTTGTTGTTTGAGGTGTATTTTTCTCAGCAGCATTTAATATTTAGTGTCCACTGGGTTTCTCTCCTACATAGTTGTTTTTTTTTCCTATGCACATCATATGATGTCCATCCTGATACCATATGCTATGACGTATGCCAGGGATTGGCACAACACTCTGAAACCAAAGGCTTCTTTAATTTAGCAAAATTGTTCTTTCCTACAAGTACAAGGACAAGGTTAGCAAAAACATAGCAGGAAGAACAATAAAGAAGAAGATAACATAAACATCCTTCTGTTCACCCATTCTCCCTTTGTGTAACAAATATTGAAGAAATCTTATTACCTATCAGGCACTATACTTGGCCTTGGCCACAGCAGTGAATGAGTTGCAGTTCCTGCCATTGAAGACTTCCAGTTCATGGGGAAGATGGCAAGGAAATACATGATACAGTACAGAGTGGCAAGTGCTGGTATGGAATTACATTTGTGTTCTGAAAACAGATAAGAGGGGGTTCTCCAATACAGACTGTTAAGAGGGAGAAAAGTTCCTAATTTTGTCTTGACAATCTCAGAGGTCACACTCATTTCTGGAAAAATGACCATTTTTTCACTATCTCTGTTAGTAGAAGTTCTAGGTTGAGCGTGGTTGGGTCCATTGCTAAGAATCATACATGGTCTGGTGTCTGCTGGCATGAGATACAACAAGAAGACTGCTAAGTGCCAGGCTAGGCCAGTGCCTTTTGTAGAACATGCACTTAACAAATGGTTAACTATTTATAAAGGAACATACTCAACCAAGGTTGCTTATCTCAGTGGGAAGAAAATGTAATACAATGTTTCCCAAAATTAAGGAAGTTAATGTTTTTTCATGCTTTAATCTAGGGCCTATAAAATTCTTATCTGCTCAGTCTTAGGCCTTTCTTTTTCTCATACTGCAAATTCTACATGGAAATTTATTATTTCAAATACTACTTACAAGGTGATGACCATCCAGTCATATCTCCAGCCTGATCTTTTCTCATGTGTTTCATATCCAAATATGTAGCCAATTGTCTACTGGACATTTCCATTAGGATAGTCCACAACCTCTCAAGCTTAGTATATACAATAACTTCATTCATAATTATCCCACCAGGGGCGCCTGTGTGGCTCAGTCAGTTAAATAGATGCCTTTGGCTCAGGTCATGATCCCAGGGTCCTGAGATCAAGACCCGTGTCGGGCTCCCTGCTCAGCAGGGCTCCCTGCTCTCCTTCTGCCTGTTGTTCTGCCTACTTCTGCTCTCTCTTTATCTCTCTGTCAAGTAAATAAATAGAATCTTTAAAAAAATAATTATCCCCCAGGTCTATAATGACTTCTATGCTTCCCAATGTTGAATGTTACTACTATGAATATATTTGCGTACAGTGGAGACCAAGAGTTCATCCTTGACTCCCCCTTTCCTCTTTCTCCTTGCGACCTCCTCCAGTGGCCAAACTAATCAATTTTGGGTCCTGCAGATTCTCAGTCCCCCGTAGCTCTTCCCTCCATTCACTTCTTTCTGATATCATGGCTCTAGTTGAGGATATCATTATCCCTCACATGGATATTGTAGTAGTTGCCTCATGATTGTCCTGCTTCCAATTTTGGTATAATGTGGCTGGAATAATTATTTTGAGACACCAATATGGCTGTATCACCATTTGTCCTAAATATTTAACAGTTTCCTATTGCACTTGGATACAAACCTATCTCTTTCATATGGTTTATTTATTTTTATTTTATTTTTTCCTTCATATGGTTGATAAGTAAGCTGACCATATATCCACTTTCCTGGAATAGTCTCAGTTTATGCTTGTTATTTCAACATAATTCACAGTCCTTCCTTTCACTCACAAATGTGTTCTGCTTTGACTGATAGATTATAAGATCACCCTGCTTACAAGACTTTTTATTATTTGGGTTTTGCATACTTTTTCATCTTATCTCTCACTACCTCCTATTTATACTCTGTTTGTCTTACTAAATGCCTTTCATTTCTTCTGACATACATGGTTTCTTTTGCTTCCATACACTACTCTCCTCCTGAGCCTCCTTGCATCTTCTTTCAACTCTTGCTAACAGCTGCTCATTCTTCAGGTCACAGTTTAGCTATGTGTCTGTCCTATTACTGCTCACAGCACCAGAATTCCTGCCCTCATAGTTCTCATCCCACTGAAGCTTAATTACATATATATTTGTCTGAAGCTACCACTATACAATTAACACTGAGGGTTAGGATTAGGTCTTCCTTGTCCCGTTTTCTTCAGGATTACTGTTATCCCAGTTACAAAATTGATGCTCTGTTAATGTTTGAAGAGTGAATGAATTTGGGCATATGAGCATGCCTACTAGAGTGTCAACACATCTAGGTTTTCAGATGTGGAGTGGGTAAGCACAAGAGTCAGCAAGACAAAGGGGAGGGCCACCTGTGTTGCTTTTACAGTCAATTTACAGCATATTGGGAATATCTTTTCTCCTCCTGGCTGCCAAAAAAGATTTTTTTAAATGTGATTTTACCCGTATGGACAAAAGGCTGGTGGTAGGGGTATGAGCTCACAGGGCATAAGATTACTTTGTCTCTTTCCTACTCTTAGGTCTCTTTTCTGCTAGGGAAAACCCGAAATGAGCATGAAGCAAGTTACACGTTAACTTGTGAAGTGGTAAGTGGTTTGGTACACTTGTATCTCCATTGCTCATGTCCTGTCTGTTTAGAGCACTAGGCTAGGCTTCTGGAGGTGATTCCAAGTTTTCTATGAGGATATTAAAACACATGGTTTTGCTTCCTGGTTACTCTCTTGTTCTCATTCTGAAATTTTTTTTTTCTTTGCCTTGATTAGGCATGGGTAGAGCAGGGGTCCACAAACCATGGCCTGTGGGCCAAATCTGTCCTGCTGCCTGTTTTTGTAAATAAGGTGTTTTTCAAATACTTTATTAATAGCCGTGCCTACTTACTTACATACAGGCTATGGACACTTTCTTATTATAATGGACAAGTTGAATGGTTGCTGTGAAGAGCCTGTAGTCCACAGAACCTAAAATATTTACTATCAGTCCCTTTATAATAAAGTATTGCCGACCCCTGGTCTTATGTCCCAATCTAGGAGACCTTGAGAAAAGTCTAGGAACTTGCTACTCCAAGTGGGGTCTACAGGTCAGCAGTAACTGTGTCCAGGGATGTATTATAAATACAGAAAATCCTGGGCCCAACCCTAGACCTAGAAAGTTTGGTTGGTGAGCTACTTTTTATGGGTTTCAAGAGTATTACTATGCTAACAGACCAAAGGTCGTAACCCCAAGGAATAAAACCTTAACAATGGAATCTAAGGACTAAAGAAATTAACAAGGTAAACATTTGGGGGCCAGAGAGACTCCAAGTACTCCTCAAATGATACCATTAGGCAGCTACATAGTTTGACTGTCAAGGAGGAGGCCAACCTGAGTAGGTTTTGAATCTGAGAGTGGCTATGGGGGATTAGTGATTCTGGTCAAAAGCAGTTGCTGTTTTATTACATGCCTCAGTGGTTCATTGGTTGAAATAACAAAAATACCCAGTCTCTCTTTGTCCTCCTCACTGTTTCTGATTTATTTCCCTCCATGGCTGCAGTTGGTTCTAATAGCTTTGATGGAGAGAAGTTTGGTAAGTTAAAAAAAAAAAAAAGTAGTTATTTGTTTTAGTGGCTGTAAAATGGAAAAAAAAAGAGTCATGCAAAACAAGGCTATTTTTCTATTGCTCTTGAGACATCACACTGGGCACAATTCCTGGAACCCTGTAAAAATCATACTGAACAGTGGGACAACATGATAGGGACTGTTCCAACACATAAAAAAGTTGATTACTATCAAAGAGTGCTTCTATGTGGATACCAGTAAGACCTGTAGAATATTTTGGAAATTATTTAGGTAGGGAAACAATGAATGTCTCCAACAGCACATGGTGTTACTCTTTAGGGCAGGAGAGGTGTTTACCCTCCCCAACAATCCAAAATAAAGTCTGGAGGACACAGAGTGCTCTCTTGTTGTGGTAAATGAGTGGCTCCTGTGTGTCATCCTGGGAAATTTAATCAATATCATCAGCTTTATCACCGTAACCTTTTGTCACAGTGAGAAACATATAAAAAGTTGGTTTCTCTGTTTTTGTTGCTGTTCCTTCGCTAAGATGTTTATTTCACTCACCTTGGGCTAGAGTCCTTTATAAAGGAGGAACACTTTATACACTCTAAATTTATTGGTTTATTAATTGGATAAAAGCATACTTTGACTTTTGTGAAACCTGAATAAAGTAGTCCTAGCCACTTTCAATTCACCACCATAACAGGGGACAGAGTTGCTTTAGAAACCACTGTTTTGATGTCTCCCTTTCCTGCCCACACTAAACCCATTACTATAGCTATTAAATAATAAGAGTGATGGATTTTGATATAATTTTCTTTATCTGACCTTACCATTTTCTTGATGCTGTTGTAAATGAGTCAGTTAAAATCAAAATTGTGCCTAATAGAAAAAAAGAGAAACAAGAGAGACATGGATACTCTGAAATGGATATTTAAGCCCTTAAAAATGAAACTGGTCATACAGATTCATCAAAGTCATCCCTTAGCTGAGCTGGGTTGGGGTCGCTTGCCCAAGGGGGCTTACAGATCGAAATTTCAATTGTGCCCTTAGTACTTCTGAATGATGCTGTGCCCCGTAGCTCAGGGTACAATTATACAGACTTAGGATTCTGGTCTATTGCAAGTTGTTCTTACCAAATCCTTTGCTGTTACTAAATACGGTGTCCATAAATAGGGAATGGAGACTACCTACAAATATTCCCCACATTGAGGGAAAGTCCACCCCCTCTTCTTATAACAAGTTGTTCTGATCTACACGAACTCTCTGAATGGGTGAATGCATCCTCACTCTTTGCCTATTAACTTATTTTTAAAGTATCTAAGATTCCAGTTCAACAATTAGTACCTGCTCTAGGCCAGGTCCTGTATCAGCATGGGTCCTGCAATTACCCTCTTGATTATCTTGTAAGACTCAATTTACACATGAGAAAAGAGACTCACGATGGGTAGATATTCCAAACATTACACCGTATCGCACTGTGTTATGTGTCTGTTAAAAAGACCTCCTTTATCCACTCATTACGAACAAGTAATGATTAAGGCAACTACTATATAACCTGCCAGACACTGTACTCAGTGTCGGGGTAAAAAGGTAAATGAGTCACTATTTTTGCTCTTATAATGCTCTATGCCAAGCTGGAAGATAAGGATTTTATTTTTCATTACCAGTTTGAGTTGCTGGTGTTTTTAAAATCTCTTTTTATTGCTTTTACTTGGCATTAGGACTGTACTTGCTATATGGCCCATGCCTACTAAGACCTGTGTGGAATGGCTTTGGCAGAGCCTTTGCTCTTTCAGTGTTTCTATTTCATGACCGAAATGACATGACTAAATGAGATGACTAAGTGACTCTAAGGCAATGATACATGTGCTCCTTAGGGACACCAGCTCACTAATCTAAGAATTTCAAATTTAGAAAAATAACATCCATCAGTAAGTTAAAATGAACCTCTAAGTATCCAAAATAGAAGTCACTGAGTCTATTTACTAAGCTCATGTACTTTATTTGCAGGAAAACAATTCAGGCCCTCACTTAGAGCCAATTTCCTCTAATCTTGTACAAAATTTTAACCTGATTGGATATGTTTGCAGTTTACAGTAAATTTAAAAAGGAACTTGTGTATCCTTGGGCATTGGAAGGACAAAAGAAGAGATTAGATTACCCCCCCAAAAACTTATTATAATTTTGCTGAGGGCTGATTTTGTCCCCCTGAACTGGGAGATACTATAGAAAATGTATTTAAACAACACAAACACACTTGGTTGGACTTTCCCACTGAGTGTGATTGACTTTAACAGCTTGTTTTTAAAACCACTGTACTTTTTCTTGAAAATAACTCCATTCTTAACCATGTTGCTCTATCTATCATCTCTCACTGGTTGGGGGCCACTGACATGGCTCTAGGACATTGCTAATAACTCCAGTCAGTTGCTAACTACAGTGTTTATGCAAACCAAAAGAGAGTGGTTTTCAACCTTACAACCCCTGCCTCACCCCCAGTTTCACAGGGACATGGACTGGAAGTAGAAAACATCAAGCTAGTTTCACCATCTTTTGGCAAAGCAGAACTTCCTGGAAGCCCACCTAAGTTGCTGCATGTTGTCAGTCACTAGACTAGGTTTCTCCAGGGAATGGCTGCACTGATGAGAAATGAGCCCCCATGAATCAGAAGAGAACAATGGACCAGCTAAATTCAAGAGTGAAACTGCTAGCCATCCGGGCAGAAGGATTATGGATTTAGGTATTAAGAATTTCCATTTCCAGGTGGTACATGGATTAATTTATTCACGTGTCAAGAGTCTTTTTCTGTAGCAGTATGGGACTAAATGTTTCTGAGAGTGGCTTTATAAAAGGCTGGTGGCTTGGAATGGTGACTCTGTTCTTAAGAGAGAGAAAAAAAAGGAAATGGAAAAGGGTACCAGGAACACTTCCTTTTCACATTTCAAAGAACTATAATATGTTTACCTAAGAAAAAGTAGATCTTAGAATCTAAAGATGAAATATCAGGTATAAATTCTTGTTTTTCTTTGAATGATGTAGAAAAAGGATGTATTGTGTTTTTATAACTTTTAAGAATGTCATCTGTGGACAGAGAACCATTCAGAATCTTGACAGAGCAAGACAAAATGGAAAGAACAAGAAAGACACTGTTGATCTCTTGTTTTGCATGCACATGTTCTACATGCTAGTCTCATGTTTTTCTAACTCATTTGGATGAGTTGGCCATTCTGCACAGATTAACATCTCATGACCAAATGACTGAGAAACAAACATCTCTTGGCCAGGATGGTGAGAGAAGCATGGTCTGATGGATACCACTGGATGAGAATAAGACAAGGAATAATAGACTTGGATCACTCTCAGTGAGCCTCTATGTCTAATAGGAAACTTACATTTGACTGTTTTTGAGTCCCTATACTTGAAATCAAATATTTGGGTTTAATGTAGTTTGGTATTTGAAGAAATTAGTATAATTGGGGATTCATCTACCTGATGATTAAGTATCTAAGGCACAAGTTGCCTTAAAAAATGATGAATATATATGATACTTATATAACAAAGTTTCTCAACTGAACTTCTCCTTTGACTAATATATATCATCATATCTTGTATTTTCTGGGATTTTATAAAACTTGTAGCTGGCCCAAATATTTTTACCTTACCTTCTCTCTTAATGCTCATTCCATAGAATCCTCACCATCACCAGCAGCAACACCGCCATTCTCATCTTCATCATTGCCATCATGATTTTTGGAGAGGGTTTGGTTCTTGACACATATTAACTCATGGATAACTACCAATAATCCAATGCGGTGTACATTATTATCCTTGTTTTCCGGATAAGGAACTGAAACACAAAAAGTTAATAATTTGCTCAGACTTACACAACCCATACATATCACTGAGGACAGTCTTTTAAACATTATTCTATATTGCCTTAGACCTGGTGAGACCTTAGGGAAGGTTTAATGTTAACCCTCTATTTTGCAAAATGAGGAAACTAAGGACCATAGAGTAGAACTGACTTTCCTTTGGTGCTCAGCCTGTTCTTGAGAGAGATTTGACTAGAACTCACATTCCCTGATTTCTAGTACTGTGCTCTTTCTAATATTATAATTTTCCTCCTGTTTTATAGGTAGTATAATCTTCACCAGAATGTCCATTTCATAGGATAAAAAGAAAGAAACTGAAACTCTTCATTCTTCTATAAACAAAATATTTGCTAGGGATGGAGACTTGGGCTGGGAGTATTTTTACATTCATTGCTTACAATGAAGTCCTGGACATTTCATGTATGGCATAGAATATCATTGATCTTTTTGCCTCTTAGGAAAGCCTTTTTGTCACCAACGTACTTAATCATGCAGGGTATAGTCCAGTATTCTTAAACCCATTCTCTCTCTCTCTTTTAAAGATTTATTTGTTTGAGAGAGAGAAAAAAAAATAAGAGACACAGAGAGAGAGAGACAATGGAGGGAGGAGGGGCAGAGGGAAAGGGAGGGAGAGAACCTCAAGCAGACTCTGTGTTGAGCATGGAGACTAACATGGGGCTCATCTCACAACCCTGAGATCATGACCTGAGCTGAAACCAAAAGTTGCTTGCTTAACTGGTTGAGCCACCAAGGCGCCCCTACACCCATTTTCTTTACTGTCATTTGTAACTGAGTCATGTTGAGCTATGGTGCAAAAGCATATGTAGTATGCATTCTTCCTATCTAAAACAATAAAGTTAAATATCCACATCCCTAGAACAAAGTGGAACAGTACTTGAGAAACTCTGGACAGAACTTGATTTGCCTCGTTGAGTCCTTGGAGGGTTTAATTCCCAGCCAGGACTAGTTCTTTAGGCATATGGAAGATAAGTGACTTTTTTTGAAAATGGAAAACTCATTGTTGGTTAATATCTGTTAAATACAGCTAAAGATTCATGTATACTAAAGAACACGTGGAAAACGTGCTTTCTGTGCATTAATAGCTGGCATTCTAAAAAAATCTGAAAGTGAAGGTCTTCCAGCATTTTAGAGTGCCAGTGGTTTTAATTGTGAAGTCTGTTTAACATGGTCCTTCTTATAAACTTTGTTAATTACAGAACTGAAGTTCTGTATGAAATTGAATTCATTTTAATCCTTCTTTGTGGTGGGAAATTTAGATTATAAAGTACCCAAAGGACTTCATTAGGAGGTAACTTCACTTATAAGCAGGGCATCAATCTACCCATTTTACTTTGAGCAAGATTCAAACTTATGGGTGAAACGTTCCCTTGAGGTAAGGCAGACGCCTTGAGAAGTTGCATTAACAACTATTTAGAGTAATTGCTTATGATTCATGAGCTAAGTGAGGTTATTTTCCTGTGGCTTACCAGACCATCTGTAAATTGGCCTGACACAGGGCTTCAAAAGAATAAATACATAATAAGAAATTTGGAGTTAAAATTGAGGTTGTTTTCTTTACTTAATTTGAAACCTCACTTTGTTTTTTTTTTAACCCAATCAAGTAACTTTCTAGCTTTTTACCAAATACTTCTTTTTTTAAATTAACACATAATATATTATTTGTATTGAGGCACAGGTCTGTGATTCTTCAGTCTTACACCATACCAAACACGTCTTTTTATTGAGCTCTCAGATGTTGATTATAGGTTAATTTCAACATATAAATCTTAACATATTGTAAACAAGCACATATTTCTCATTTATATGTATTTCTCAATATTTGAGTATATCAAGTAGATAAAGTAGAAACTTCATGTCTGGGAAACTCAGAGGAAAATAATAAAATAACTTAGTATTATATAACCACCAGGTCCTTGACTTCTCTATCCTCCTTTTACAAATAAGCTCTCAATGACTTGATTTGTAAGATTAACAATAAGTGGAACACATGGCTTTGTATAGTTCAAACAACACAGAAGTGAATAAAAAATTAGAGCAATTACCCACTGCCACCCCTTATTTTCTAGGTATTTAACAAATGTAAAAGTCTAGACCCTCTTTCACAAACACACCTAGATTTGTGTATACACATACATATGCCTGGTTTTTGTCTTATAAATATTGGGATCAGATTACACTGATTGTATGTGTTTTTTAATGTTAAATGTAAACATTTTTAAAGACTAAATTAATGTTTTCACAGCTGCACACTATTCCATGTACCACTTATAAAATTATTTTCTTGTTGATAGATATCAAGGTCATCTTCGATATCTTTTTTTCTGTAAAAAATGCTTCCTGATGAAGACATCCTTGTGAATTTCCCAATAACATTCATCATTTCATTCTTAATAGGTATCATTTATACTTGATTCAAAATTCAAAAGATGCACCCAAGCATATGGTGAAAAATAATTTTCACTCTAGCTCCTCTATTTCCCAACCATTCAGTTTTCTTCCTGTTCCTCTGAATTCTTCCAGAGATTTTCTGTGTGTGTGTGTGTGTGTGTGTGTGTGTTTATGTGTCTGTGTGTCAGGAAAGGGGGAAATGTATACAAAATTTCCCCCCCACAAATATTACCATAATCTATATACTCCTCTGTATTTTGGTTTTTAATTTAATAATAGAGTTGTCTGTTTAAGCTGCTTATTTCTTTTTACTGATTCTGAAGTATTTCCTTATATGGATGTAGCACAATTTATTCATCCTTTAAATATTAAATAGTCTGTTATTAAGTTGTTTTCCATCTTTGCTATTATAATGTGGTGAATATCTTTATATGCATACCATTTTCATAGGTGATCATGTATCTGTAGCACCATACTTAAGTGTGGAATTGTTGGATCAAGGAGTATGTGCAATTTTATTTTTGGAAAATTAAAAGCTTTAAGGTTCTTCTATAGAGTGATATACTAATATAGTTTTCAACCAACAATGTGTAAGAAATACACATTTTCATAATTTATTTTACCTAATGCATTTTCCCTTCAATTCTGTCGAACATAATCTCCCCCCCTCTCTCTCTTTTATCATGGCCAAACTGGTAAATGGAAATGAAACCTCATCATAATTCTGTTTACTATTTTTAAAAATTATCAGTGAGGCCAAACAATAGTTCGTGTGTCTAAGAACCAATTTTTAAAAAATATTTTCTATTAATGTTTGACTTCTTTTTTTTTTTTTTTTTCAGTTTGGTTCTTGGACTTTTCTTACTGAGTTACATAAGTTTAAGGCTTTTGTTCTTTTATTAGTGACATTGGTTGCAAATTTCTACCCGCTCTTTCCCCAAAGTTATCATTTGTTGTTTGAGTTTTGGTCATTTTTGCAATGCAGAAAGTTCTTATTTTTACATAGGAGAATCTAACATCGATTTTTAGTGATTTCTGAGTTTTGTTTGATATTTAGAACATTTATTTCCTCTTCCAAATTATTTGAAAAATCACTTGATCTTTTTTAGTAGTTCTATGAATTAATTTTTTAATCACAGTTAGATCTTACATCCATCTGGAAATTATTCTATTTCTTTTTTCTCTGTCAACTCTTCATTCCACTTTTATAGATTGAACACTCAACTTAGATGACACAAACCCCTACTTACTAGGTTTGAGGACCTCAGCCACTTCATTAGTCTTCCTCAATTGTCTTTTGGATATACTTAAAGGCTCATTTCATGAATCATCTAAGTATGAGGCAGGATAATTCCTTGGTTATAATCAGAGCTTCTGGAGTCAGACAGATTCATTTAAATTCTGGCTCTTATAGTTACTAGCTGTGGCACTTTCAGAAAATGTGAGTATATGCTAATGGTCATAAGTAGCAGTAATGCCTGCATCATAAGGTCTCTGAGAGTGTTAAATGAGATGACAAATGTCATCCCTGCTACATCGTAAGTGCTTGGCAATGTTAAACATGAAAATCATCATCATCACTATTAATGTAGTTATTAATAATTAATGATTTTGTTGTTTTTAATATTATGACCATTAAAATCAGTTTGTTAGGTACAGTTCCATTGAGATAGCTGCCCTTGCTGGTCTGGAAAGGAGCCTGAGTGATGACAAAGGTATATAGAGTGGGAATGGCATTATCTCAGAGGCTGTATGTGGACATGCCAATATCCCAGCGTTATAAGGTTTTGGTGCTGGATTATGTTAAAAGGGAGGGAAAGGGCCTGTTTCTAATTGCACATTGCCACCTGGGCCCTGAAGAGTCTTGCTTATGCTCAGTGTCTTGCCACATTTCCCTAATTATGAGATTCAAACCCATGTCAGTAGGCCTGGTGAGTAACATATATAGGAAAATAAAAGAGAGTATATTTATGACCCTCCAGAGGGTAAAACCTTCCTGGGGATTCACAAAATTCATAATTAGGAAGGAATTCATCAACTGATTTATATATTTAAAAGTAGAGAATTTTTGTTCAGACATCAAAAGCAGAGTTAAAAAACAATTGTCAACCTGACAAAAATTTTTGCTACATGTATACACAAAAAGATATCAGCCTAAGGTTTCTAAGGTTTCATGTATCTAAGGTTTCATGCAAATTAAGAAGGAAAAAAACAACTTAATACAAATCTTATAAAGTATAAATGGTTAGTAAACATGTTAAAAATGCTCAAACGCAATTTCAAACAGAGCCATATTTTTGCCTTTCAGAAAGACAAACCCTTAGAATATTTATAAGTCAAGAGGATGGGTACATTCCACATAGAAATGTAATTTGGGAGTACCGAAAAAATTATACTGTAGAGACACTTTGAACAGACAAATGCCACTTCTGGATATCTTTTTTACATACATAGGTGCACTAAGACATATGATTAAGAGAATTAAAATTACCACATCAGAAAGAAAAAGTAGAAATAATCAAAATATCTATTGATAGAAGAATGGTTGATATGGAGCATTATAGAATGGTTAAACATCATGTGGTTAAGTACCGATGAAAGGTTTCTCAAACATGTTATTATATAATAATAATATATATAATATTTAACAATATTATAAGCAAGTTACAGAATAAAATGCATAGTATAATTCCATAAATGATAAGAAATCCTTCAGACAAAAGTATATATCACATATCTAACTATATAGAAAAATGTCTGGAAAAAAAGCACACCTAAATGGTAATGGAGTGCTTCTGATAATGAGAGTGGGGTCCATGGTGCCGGGAGCAGTGGGGAGGTAAGAAAGTAAGAGAGAGTTACACTTTTATTCTCTACACCTCTCTCTTGTTTATTATTTTTTTAAGATTTATTTATTTATTTGAGAGAGAGAACGGCACGAGTTGGGGGGAGGGGCAGAGGGAAAGAATCCTCCAGCGGACTCCCTGCTGAGCATGGAGCCCCATATGGTAGGCTGGATTCTACCACCCCAGGAGATCACAACCCAGCGGAAACGAAGAATCAGGTGCTCAGCGAACTCAGCCACCCAGGAGCCCCCTTCTCTATTTAAATGGGTTATGACTAGAATATATTCACTTGTACTTATATAACAAAAACAAAAACAAAACAAACAAACAAAAAAAACCCACATCAAAGTTATCCTTAGACAGTCCTGCTTGCTATGAAGTTTACCAGAATGAGTACTTTCAAAATTTCACCCAAGGTAATTTATATTTTCACAATACAATTGGAAATTCAAATACAACATCACAAATAATCGGGACGTGTAGCAGGGTGATTCATAAAGCACTAAATTCAGGACTGGCTTTGGCACAGTACATATTTTAAGTTAATGCCGAGCGCCTCATTAGAGCAGGAGCCAGTTGGGTCGAGGTGGTTTTGCGGACACACGGCGTCCAGCCCCGTCACACTGAATGCGTACTGCAGCAAAGAGTGTGACACTCTGAGATGGACCTTTCTCCTCTGCTGCGCTCTACTGAACTTTTGCTCTTTAACATATGAGAAAAACAGTGCAGAACGAAACTTCCCTGGTATTATTAAAATTGTGAAACGGACTTCAAACAGTTGTTTGGCAAAGTTGTTGCACAAGGACATCGTTAATCTTTCTTGAAATTTCATGAGAAAGAGATTGATGCCCTAATATCCCTTAGTGTTCTGCCTCTAAGACTGACCTCTTTGGTCTGTCATTTGTTTTCCTGCTTTTGACTAAGACTGGAGTCCAAAAAATATTTCACTTTCCTCTTCTCTGTACACACTAGCCATAGAAGCAAAATAAAAGTGAAAACACGGCAGTAAACAGCAGTGTTTCTCTGCAGCAGCAGGAAGCATCAAGGCAAGAGGAGGACTGGTTCGGAATAGTAAGTGTATGTGTGCCCCATCCCAGGGGGGCAACTCCATTCCGCTCCCACTGGTAGTTTTCTTGTTGGAATAGAAATCCAGAGCTGCAGATGTTCTCAGTGTCAAAGAGCAAAAAAAAAAAAAAAAAAAAAAAAAAAAAAAAAATCCTGATGATATGTGATTTTTACCAATTTTTAAATATTGAGAAGTAAAAAATAGAAATATAGGACATAACATATAAAAATCATTTAGCCATAAGACACATGAAAGACAAATTTAGTGTATGGGCTGCCACTCTGTGATTTTGGATATATGTTGTTCCGTGTTCTGAATGTGCTGCATCACAGGTTTCCAAACAAGGCAGTGGGTAAGAATTACCTGCGGAAGTTACAAAAAAAATACAGATAGCAGGCCTCATTCCGTGTGCTAGATTTGAAACTATGTTTTTAACAAGCTCCCTTGTCTTCTGTAGACAGCTAGCCCAGTAAGACCTTCTGACTAGTGGCTCATCAGCCATAACTGGAATGGCAGATGGGATCCATAATGAATGCAGATCCAATCCCTTAATGGTGCACGGTTTAGGGCAGGGATTGGAGGAGGACTGCCACATTGTGACCAGATGCAGTGGGAAAGGATTGGTGATCTTTTAGTGATGCCTCCTTTGGGCATAGAGGGAGGGAAATGAGAACATGTGCAATTTCTTTGCTGATCATGACCCATGGGGTAGGAGTTACGGTTTCTAAAATATTTAAATTCCTCCATGATGTGCCCCACCTTCTTCTCTAGTTTCATTATCCACTATATCCTGCCTCTTACGTGAGGTTCCAGCAACATACTTTTACTTCCCTGTGGCTTTGCTTTTGTGGGTTCCCTCACCCACCTTTCCCTTACTGGCTGACTCCTATTCTCTGTTTAGGGCTCAGCTTGGACATCTACCTTCCAGAGGTGGATTTTTCTGATCTCTTCTTTCATTTCAGAATGGATTAAGTGCCTTGTGCTTCTTTGTAAAAGCATCCTAAGACTATCTCCATCATAGTGTGTGCCTCATATTATTAAAATGATCAGTTTTGGGGCACCTGGGTTGCTCAGTGGGTTAAAGCCTCTGCCTTCGGCTCAGGTCATGATCTCAGGGTCCTGGGGTCCAGCCCCGCATTGGGCTCTCTGCTCAGTGGGGAGCCTGCTTCCCTTCCTCTCTCTCTGCCTGCCTCTCTGCCTACTTCTGATCTCTTTTTTTTTTTTTTAAAGATTTTATTTACTTGACAGACAGAGATCACAAGTAGGCAGAGAGGCAGACAGAGAGAGAGGGGGAGGCAGGCTCCCTGCAGAGCACAGAGCCCGATGTGGGGCTCGATCCCAGGACACTGGGACCATGACCTGAGCCGAAGGCAGAGGCTTTAACCCACTGAGCCACCCAGGTGCCCCTACTTCTGATCTCTTAAATAAATAAAATCTTTAAAAAAAAAGAAAGAAAAGAAAAAAAAAGTCAGTTTACACTTGCCATTTCCTCCCTAAACTGGAAGCTTTCCCATCTTGAATATCTTCTTCATACATGTGTGACTTCACAGAGTATTATCGATTGTATATCTAAACTACATATGGCACATTTGCAGTGCTCAATTAATACTTATTAAATTGAACTTTGCCATTTGTATTATATGTATAGCCTTGTAGTATATATATTTGCATTGAAGACACTTCTTGCTGAATTATATTTTGTTTAAGGACAAGGTATCTGGAAATGCAGATGTAAAAAAAATGTTAAAGCATAAAAGTCCCTTAGAAATTATCTTATCAATATGTTTTTCATGTAATTATGTCTAAGAGGTTTCAGGAATCAGACTGGGTTCAAATTCTGACTCTGCCACTTCCTAGCCATGTGCACTTAGATATAAATTCTAAGCTTCAGATTCTGATGTGAATATGAGGCCAATAATACTAGCTACCTTATAGGGATAATACGTTGGTTCAAAGAGAAAACCTACTTTCAGGGCTTGATAAAATTCTTATCATGTTGCAAAGATTGAATGAATGTTAGTTGTCATAATAAATTAAGTAATTTACCCTCAAAATAAGAGTCTTAGTGGAAGATCCAGAAAGAGAACCCAGTTTGTTATTTTAAACAGTTTGATTGGACCTTGTTTCCCAGGGGACCCCACAGGTTTGTCCCACTGAGCAGGGCTCCAGCCAGACAACATACTGGATCCTCTCACAGGGCAGAGTTTGACATTCCCCTGGATGCACAGGGGACTGTTGCTAAGTCGGGGCAGAGGACTGGACCAGGAAAGGACACCTTTGGCCCAGGGAATCCTGGTCTGCACACTGCCCACAGCATTCTCGCTCATTGCTCACTGCCAGGCTGCAGGGGGTGGGGGCTTGACGGGAAGCCCTTCCACTGGCCCCGTGGGCTTGAGCAATGTGCGTTCCTTTGGGAAGCTTCTGAGCATG
Organism: Lutra lutra; assembly: GCF_902655055.1. Lineage (NCBI taxonomy): Eukaryota > Metazoa > Chordata > Mammalia > Carnivora > Mustelidae > Lutra > Lutra lutra. The sequence goes on along the minus strand of NC_062280.1, from coordinate 55,746,784 downwards.
CCCTCTGCACCCAGGCACTGTCCAGGTCTGTGCTGGGAGAGGCCTGGGAGTTGCATTCCTGGGGGTGGGAGCCCAGCTTGTCAGGTCTGGTGAGTAGGAGTGGCGTCCCCAGCAGGAGAGGAATACAGAAGAGGAAACCATCATCTTGTCCTGGAGTGGATCTCAATAGAGAATATCTCTAACAGTTGGTCTTGAGGTATGAAGCAGGGAGCTGTGTTACTGTGGGCAGGTATTGGAAGATAAACAGAAGGGGGAGGAAGTCTCCAGGATTCTGCCCCATGTCAGTGCAAAAACCACCCAGGCTGGAGACTAGGCACAGACTTGCAGACCAGTAGTGGTGGGGAAAGGACTTTAGGGCAGCCCCCCAGACTAACCCTGGAGCTAGTGGGGGGCAGGTGTGCGAACTGGGGGCAGCTTGCAGTTTTATTTTATTTTATTTTATTTTATTTTAAAGATTTTATTTATTTATTTGACAGAGAGATCACAGTAAATGGAGAGGCAGGCAGAGAGAGAGAGGGAAGCAGGCTCCCTGCTGAGCAGAGAGCCCGATGCGGGACTCGATCCCAGGACCCTGAGATCGTGACCTGAGCCGAAGGCAGCGGCTTAACCCACTGAGCCACCCAGGCGCCCAGCTTGCAGTTTTAGGAGCACAAAGGGCAGAGACCTGCCTGGCCCTGGGAGTGTTGCTGGGAGGCGCACCCCTCAGGATGCTGTGGGTTTTAGCACCACAGACAGAAACGGAGGCAGTGTGGCCTGGAGAGCTCAGTGAAGAGCAGACTGTGATCTCTCTGTTCTGAGACAGAGATTTGGATATGGCCACTTCTGCTCTGACTCTTGGAAGAGATGCAGAAAGCTGCCAGAGAAAGCTGCCAGAGAAAAGAGCCCCCACAAAACCAGTTTTCACCGAGCCCATCCCCCTCCCACAGAGGGCAGGGCAACTCTGCCTAAACAGGGTTACCTAAGTAACAGCATGGCAGTCCCCTCCCCTAGAAGACAGGCTGGAAGAACAAGAAGCTGACAACCCTAAGATCCCTATAAAACAGGTGCATATTGCTTGGGTTGTGGTCAATAATTTGGGTTCTGCACATTTCCTCAACCACTCCTCAACAGAATGACTAAGAGGAGGAACCCCCAACAAAAGAAAGAACCAGAGAATGTGGCCTCTGCCACAGAACAAATGGATATGGATATAACCAAGACGTTAGAAATGGGCTTTAGATTAATAATTAACAAGGCAAAATCTAAGTTTGAGAAAAATATTAATGACAATATAGAATCTCTAAGGGCAGAAATGAGACCTGATCAGGCCAAACTTAAAAATGCTATGAATGAAATGCAGTCTATACTGGATACTCTGACTGCCAGAATAAGCAAGACAAAAGAATGAATAGTGAGCTAGAGGATAAGATGATAGAAAAGAAGGAAACTGAAGCAACATGGGAAAAACAAATTAAAACACAAGGAATCAAACTGAGAGAGATTAGTGACTCAATGAAACATTCTAATATCAGAATTATTGGGATCCCTGAGGAGGTGGTGAGAGAGAGAGGTCTAGAAGATATATTTGAGCAAATAGTAGCTGACAACTTCCCTAATCTGGGGAAGGAAACAAGCATTCATATCCAAGAAACAGAGAGGACCTCCTCAAGATCAAGATCAATCAGGACAGACTGACATCATGACATAATAGAATTTACAAATCTTATATCCAAGGAAACAATCTTGAAAGTGGCAAGGGAGAAGAGATTACTTTTTTTTTTTAAAGATTTTATTTATTTATTTATTTGATATACAGAGATCACAAGTAGGCAGAGAGGCAGGCAAAGAGAGAGGGGTGGAAGCAGGCTTCCTGCTGAGCAAAGAGCCTGATGCAAGGCTAGATCCCAGGACCCTGATCATGATCTGAGCTGAAGGTGTAGGCTTAACCCACTGAGCCACCCAGGCACCCCAGGGAAGATATTTCTTATGTACAGAGGGAAGAATATCAGAATAACATCAGACCTGTCCACAGAGAACTGGCAAACCAGAAAAGGCTGGCAAAACATATTCAGGGTACTAAATGAGAGGAACATGCAGCCAAAGATACTTTATCCAGCAAGGCTGTCAATCAGAATGGATGGAGAGACACTTTCCAAGACCAGCAGAAACTGAAAGAATATGTGACCACAAAGCCAGCCCTGCAAGAAATATGAAGGGGGCTTCTATAAAAGGAGAAAGATCCCAAGAATGATATAGAACAGAAATTTAGAGAGAAAAATCTGTAGAAACAAGGACTTCACAGGCAACATAATGACAATAAAATCGTAACTTCAATAATCATTCTCAATGTGAATGGCCTAAATGCTCCCATAAAATAGCATAGAGTTGCAGATTGGATAAAAAGACTTCACCCACCCATATGCTGTTTATGAGAGATCATTCTGAACCTAAAGATACTTCTGGACTGTAAGTAAAGGGATGGAGAACCATTTTTCATACCAGTGGACCTCAAAAGAAAGCTGGGGTAGCAATTCTCATATCAGACAAATTAGATTTTATGCTAAAGACTCTAGTTAGAGATACTGGAGGACACTACATCATTCTTAAAGGACCCTATCAGACAAATTAGATTTTATGCTAAAGACTCTAGTTAGAGATATAGAAAGACACTATATCATTCTTAAAGGGTCTATCCAACAAGAGGGTCTAACAATTGTAAATATCTGTGCCCCAATACGGGAACAGCCAACTACATAAGCCAACTGTTAACCAAAATAAAGAGACATATTGATAATAAGACCTTAATAGCAGGAGACCTCAACACTCCACTCTCAGCAATAGACAAATCATCTAAGTAGGAAATAAACAAAGAAATAAGAGCTTTGAATGACACACTGGACCAGATGGACCTCATAGATATATACAGAACATTCTGCCCTAAAACAACAGAACATGCAATCCTCTTGAACACACATGGAACTCTCTCCAGAATAGATTACATACTGGATCACAAATTAGATTAGAAGCTGTTTAAAAAAATAGAAACAGAAGGAAAACTTCCAAACTCATTCTATGAGGCCAGCATTACCTTGATCTCCAAACCAGGCAAAAACCCCATCAAAAAGGAGAATTACAGCCCAATATCCCTGGTAAATATGGATGCCAAAATTCTCAACCAAAGCCTAGCTAAGAGGATCTAACAGTACATTAAAAGGATTATCTATCACGACCAGGTGAGATTTATCCCTGGGATGCAAGGGTGGTTCAACATTTGCAAATCAGTGTGATAGAATTATTATTAAGAGAATTATTATTCTCTTAATATTAAGAGAAATATTAAGAATTATTATTAAGAGAAGTGACAAGAACCATATGGTCCTCTCAACTAGTGCAGAAAAGGCATTTGACAAAAATACAGCATCTTTTCCTGACTAAAACTCTTCAGAGTGTAGGGATAGAGGGAATATTCCTCAACTTTATTTAAAAAAAAATCTATGAAAAGCCCACAGTGAATATCATTCTCAACGGGAAAAAGCTGAGAGCATTCCCCTTAAGATCAGGAACATAACAAGGATGCTCACTTTCACCACTATTGTTCAACATAGTACTAGAAGTCCTAGCAACAGCAATCAGACAACAAAAAGAAATAAAATGTATTCAAATTGCCAAAGAGGAAGCCAAACTCTCTTTTTTCACAGATGACATGAATTTTTACGTGGAAAACCCAAAAGACTCCACCCCCAGATTACTAGAACTCATACAGCAATTTAGTAATGTGGCAGGATATAAAATCAATGAACAGAAATCAATTGCTTTCCTATACACTAACAATGTTACTGTAGTAAGAAAAATTGGGGAATTGATTCTATTTACAATAGCACCAAAAACCATAAGGTGTCTTGGAATAAACCTAACCAAAGTGGTAAAGGATCTATACTCTAGAAACTACATAACACTTATGAAAGAAATTGAAGAAGACAGAAAAAGATGGAAAAACATTCCATGCTAATGGATCAGAATAATAAACATTGTTAAAATGTTTATGCTCCTCCTAGAAATCTATACTTTCAATGACATCCCTATCAAAATACCAATGACATTTTTCAAAGTGCTGAAACAAACAATCCTAAAATTTGTATGGAACCAGAAAAGACCCCAAATTGCCAACAAAATGTTGAAAAAGAAAAACAAAGTGGGGGGCATCACATTACTTGATTCCAAGCTCTATTACAAAACTGTGATCACCAAGACAGCATGTCAGTGGCACAAAAACAGACACATTGATCAATGGAACAGAATAGAGAGCCCAGATACTGACCTTCAACTCTATTATCAAATAATCATCGACAAAGCAGAAAAAAATATCCAGTAGAAAAATGACAGTCTCTTCAATAAATGGTGCTGGGAAAATTGGATAGCTATCCACAAAAGAATGAAACTTGACCATTCTCTTACACCATACACAAAGATACACTCAAAATGGTTGACTGACCTCAATGTGAGACAACAATCCATCAAAATCCTAGAGGAGAACATGGACAGTAACCTCTTTGACATCAGCCACAGCAACTTCTTTTAAGACACGTCTCCAAAGGAAAGAGAAACAAAAGAGAAAATGAACTTTTTGGACTTCATCAAGATAAAAAGCTTCTACACAACAAAGGAAACAGTCAACAAAACAAAGAGGCCCTAAGGAATGGAAGAAGATATTTGCAAATAACACTACAGATAAGGGGCTGGTATCCAATATCTCTAAAGAACTTCTGAAACTCAATACCCTAAAATCAAATAATCAAGTCAAAAATGGGCAGAAGATATGAGCAGACACTTCTCCAAAGAAGACATAGAGATGGCTAACAGACACATGAAAAATGTTCAACATCATTTGTCATCAAGGAAATTCAAATCAAAACCAAATTGAGATATCACCTTACACTGGTTAGAATGGCAAAAATTGACAAGGCAAGAAACAACAAATGTTGGAGAGGTTGTGGAGAAAGGGGAACCCTCTTACACTGTTGGTGGGAATGCAAGATGGTGCAGCCACTTTGGAAAACAGTGTGGATGTTCCTTAAAAAGTTAAAAATAGAGCTACCCTATGACCCAGAAATTGCATTGCTGGGTATTTACCCCCAAAGATACAGATGTAGTGAAAAGAAGGGGCACGTGCACCCCAATGTTCATAGCAGCAATGACCATGACAGCCAAACCATGGAAGAGCCAAGATGCCCTTCAACAGATGGATAAAGAAGATGTGGTCCATATATGCAATGGAATATTACTCAGCTGTCAGGAAAGAATATTACTCAGTCATCCAACATTTGCATCAACATGGATGGAACTGGAGGAGATTATGCTAAGTGAACTAAGTCAAGCAGACAAAGATGATTGTCATATGGTTTCACTTATTTGTGGAACATAAGGAATAGCATGGAGGACATTAAGAGAAGGAAGGGAAAAATGAAGGGGGAGGGTATCAGAGGGGGAGACAAACCATGAGAGACTATGGGCTCTGGGAAACAATCTGAGGGTTTTGAGGGGAGGGGGGTGGGAGTATAGGTGAGCCTGGTCATGGGTATTAAGGAGGGCATGTATTGTATGGAGCACTGGGAGTTTTAGGCAAACAATGAATCATGGAACATTACATCAAAAACTAATGATGTACTGTATGGTGACTAACATAGCATAATAAAAAAATGAAAAAAAAAAAAAAAGAAAATGCCCTTGATACCCACAAATAAACAAACAAACGGTTTGATTGATTCTCTTCTATGGCAGACTAGATGTTCCCTAGTTCTGGCATTGGCTTGCCTCCAAGCGCCTAATACCTAGCATGTTTTCTCAGATGATGGCTTTTTGCTAAGGCTTTTTACTTTGACAAGTAAATTCTAGGTACTGGGAAAGTGTTCTCTACCAAAACCAAAATGAGACCAATAAAACAATTGGGACTGAGTGAATTGACAAATTCTTTTCCTCACATGTAATGTATTATGTAAAGCATGTACATAAGCTACTAAATACATTTGAATCAAGTTTGCTTATGATCTTTTTTAAAGTCATCCATTGTGAAATGTTGAGAAACATGTCTGACTGTGTCCTCTCAATGATGTTGTGCTTATAAAATGTCTAGCATATACAAGTCCTTGCTAAAATCATGACAAGTACTTAAGTCCTAATCATTGTAAATAGTGAGAATAAATTATTCTTCTAAACATTGTCTGTAGCACTTCAAATTGTTGAAGTTCTTGTTTTTAAATCAACTGTTCAAGATTCTCATTAATCTGAAGAAACCAAAGAATTTTGTACCATTGCAGTGGGGCAACCAATTGTTTATCTCTTCAGCTTCATACAGGATGTTCTGTTTGACGAAGTTTCTGGCATCAATTTCCTTGTCTTGCTTATGAAATTCTCCATCTAGGCTCCTAGACATAATTTCATATTAGCTATACTCATTGGAAACTGATTAATTTGATCATATGTGTATAAACTAATATATGATGCATATCATATATGATCAAATTAGTCAGTTTTAATGCATATTATTTTTAAATTAATCAGTTTTAATAGCTATCAAATATCTTAGAATAATTCCAGCTTTGAAGCTGACAGAAGTTATTCTGTTTTTACTGTAAAAAATAATGCTTAATTATAGATTTAGATCAATGTATGGTAGGAACCTAAATCTTTTTTTTTTTTAATAGGGCATATGTTATTTGTGCAGAGTTGAAACTGACATGGAACTTTGGTTCTTGATGACAATGTGATCTACCAAATGAACACCAAGACTGCCTGTCTCCAATTTCCTTATTAATGAATAAGAACTGGGCTATATGCCTATCACTAGACTAATCATTGGCAGAGAGAGACTTGGGCCAATGATAAATCACCCTTGGGGCTGGACACATTGAAACAAACAAATCAGAAAGAAGGGGATAATGAGTGTTGAGAAAGTAACCATCATTGGGTGCTATATCACACATAGAAACTAATTCAAAGAACAGACCCTAGTGCTACAATGAAGAACATTATCTCACACCAAGGCTGGCATTCCTAACAATCAGGCATTCATGTTCATAAACAGCTTGGAGGAAAAAAGGTATGCAAAAGCAATAATTATTATGAATTTTGTTGTGGTAATAAAATGTACACTAATCTATCTAAAGACTGCTCTAGTATCTATGCATATTGCGGTATATTTAGGAAAACTTTTGTTATTTTAGGCCCACTAACTGGTGCTACTTAATAAAGAGGTTTTAGGTAATAAATAAGATTAATGTTATACCAAAAGGGTTAGTAATCACTAGTTGTAACCCAAACTGGTTATGAATCTGAATTACCTGGGCTTTAGAAATTCCAAGGTTCTATGGGATAAATGAAGAGCATTAGTGTGAAAAGTGGAACGGTCCAAGGTATTTGTGATTTGAGCAACAAAGATATTTGTAGACATTTTGTGACCTACAGAGTTTAAAGTGACAATATATAAAATAAACATGCCTGTTCTGAGCATATTAGTATTCTTTTTTTTTTTTTTACATATATATTTTTTTTATTTTTTTTATCACTTTTTTTTTAATTTTTATTTTTTTCAGCATAACAGTATTCATTATTTTTGCACCACACCCAGTGCTCCATGCAATCCGTGCCCTCTACAATACCCACCACCTGGTGCCCCCAACCTCCCACCCGAGCATATTAGTATTCTTAAAGGGTGAATAAAATGTAGTTAAGTGTGAGTAGAAACCTTTGTTTAAAAAAAAAAAAAAATGAAACAAGCCTACTTGTGTTTGCCTCTATCCAGTGGTTTTTTAACTTTCTTGGTTTGAGGGCCTCATTGAGAATCTGAACAAGATTATGGAACATTTCCCAGAGATTCACATTTGCATATTCATGTAATGTTTTGAATATTAATAACCCCTTCTCTAATGTTCTTCTTGATCCTATTAAAAAAACTGAAGCAGCATAACTAACAACTAACAATAGATACCATTAATCCGGTCCTTACCAATTTTCCACGTTCCACCTAGATCTCCTGAATTAGAAGATTTGGGAGCTCAAAAATTCACAATTTTATAAAGTTCTTTCATAGGTTCTGATGAATTCAATTGGATCCCTCTTTATTAGCCAGAAAAACAAGGGCTTTAGAGTCAGACATACTTCATTAAAAATCAAAACCTTAGACTCGGGGCGCCTGGATGCCTCAGTGGTTTAAGCCTCTGCCTTTGGATCAGGTCATGCTGTCATGGTCTCATGGTCTCAGGGTCCTGGGATCGAGCCCCGCATGGGGCTCTCTGCTCAGTAGGGAGCCTGCTCCCCCCTCTCTCTCTGCCTGCCTCTCTGCCTACTTGTGATCTCTGTCAAATAGATAAATAAAATCTTTAAAAAACCAACCAACCAATCAACCAACAAACAAAAAAACCTTAGAATTAGACTCATTGAGCTAGGGCAAGTCACTTAAAACCTTCTGAGCCTTATTTTATCCACCAATAAAATGGGAATGGTAGCTGTCCTCTCACCAGTGTGGCAAAGAATGTATAACAGCATCAGCGCACCCCTAGCATATAGTAAATACCATAAATATCTGTTATTTATTGTGGGTATTCATAAAGGACCTGCTTCATTTGAGGTGAAGATATGGTCTATTAATCAATTATTTGAGCTAAGAGATTCATGGCTGCAATATTTGCAAATTGTAAAATTTGTAACTGTTAAGAACAGAAATTGGGATACTAAAATAAAGATAACCATAGCAATGGCATGAGCTGGAGAAGGCTTTTATTTGAGCCACATAATGTATAAACACATCAGCAAGTCAAAGGTCTCAGAAAACAAAGCTCACTGACCCTAGAACCACATGCTTCATCTTTAACCCTAATTTTGCAAGGCTTTTGGAAGTGTTCCACATCTTAAATCTTTAAAATGTTCATTCCTATACAGTACATTCTTGATTGTATGGAAGGAGACTCTTTCAAGCATTCAAAATAGTTCTGAATTGGGAAAAAAATAAAACAAGCCGTGTTGTATGCCTAGCAACAACAACAACAAAAGAATCTCTGAGCGTGATGCAATGAACTGCAGAGAAGAGTTGAGATTTCTAGATTTACCCTGATTTGTTGTTTAGTCAACAGAAAGGCTATTATTACAAATGCTAGCTTTTAAAAGTACAAAATAGGAAGTCTGGGTTAGGAAAGAAAACAAATAAAAGGGCAGCAAAGGTACAAGGTGAAATTACTCAGGGAATGGGAGAAAGTTGTTCTGAACAGGAGAAGCAGTGACGATTGCTGGCAATTTTGGAGAGATTTTAAAGTAATTTTGTACTGCTCAGTAACTTACCTGGGAAGTTTTCTGTCATTTCTTATGTTAATGCATCCTTGACATATCCAAGGGGCTGTGGGGTGGGCTAGGCATATTCAGGTCAATGACAGAGTGTCCAGAAATAGAATCAGATCAATAAAGGAGCTTAGTGACAGTTAGTGAGCCATGAGGCCACTATTATTTTTTAGAGAAACAGCTTATAAGATAAATATATTCTCAGAACTCATGAGTGTCCTGTTGAAATGGAGACTGGGGAAGAGTGATTGTGAGTCAGTACCTTCATAAAGAACCAAGCCAACTCATGTTTGCCTTTTTGCAGTAGTCTCCACATTTTTCATTCATGGACCGTATTGAAAATCTGAAAAATGATTCTATCTACCCTTCCTAAGAAATAGTTTTCATTTACATATAAGCATAGTGTTTTGTAGATTGATTACCACTTCTCTAATGTTGTGGGTCTATTTTTTTTTAAGATTTATTAATTAATTTGTTTGAGAGAGAGAAAGAGAGAGAGTATGAGCAGGGGAAGAGGCAGAGGGAGAGGAAAAGGAGCAGACTCCCCCCGCCCTTAGCCCAATTGAGGACTCCATCTCATGACCCTGAGATCATGACTTGAGTCAAAATCACAAGTTGGACGCTCAACTGACTAAGCCATCCAGGTTCCCATCTGATGTTCTTGGTCTTATGGGGAAATGGGAACAGTGTAACTAAAAATGATAGCTTCAATTCATTGATTAAATTGATTGATTAAACTAATGATAACTAATAGCTACTATTAAGTCCTTACTATGTTAGAGACATTATGCTAAGCCCTCTATATGCATTATCTCATTTAATCCTTACCTTGACCCTATGAAATAAAATATATTATCAGCCTCATTTTATAGATGGGAAAACGGAGGCATAGGGAAGTTACACAGCTTGCTCAAAGCTCTCCAGCCAGAAGGGGCAGAACCTGGAATTAAACTGAGTTCTGTTTGATCCCAGAGCATTTACTCTTAAGCAGTTTCTCATATTACCTCTAATTATTTATGTAATTTTTTTCAGGTACTTCAGATCCTGTATTACAACCTAGGTTTGGAAAGATTAGTGAATCTTTTGAATTTACATGCTACTGTGTTTGTGTGTGTGCACACACATGTGTGAGCAATATTTGTTTTGCTGGAGATCCATAGTTTTAATCAGATTCCCTTAGGATAGCTCATCTAAACAGTTAAGAGTCAGTCATCCAGCTATGCTAGAGTTTAGCTATGGATTAAGTTAGGCCATCACAGAGCCACGTATTTGGGGCACATGGGTCATCTCCCCTCTACTTTCTCATTTCACAGAATTGCTGTTATGGGTTTGGTTTTGGAATTAGGTCCTAATCTTGAATTGAAGCATACTACTAGAAATAGTGGTACAAAATCTACTATTGCATTTTATTCTAGAAATATGTTTGAACGTATTTTTAAATATATCTTTTGGAGCCCTTTAGAGAAAACCTCAAGCAATAAATTACTTTTGGAAGAAAGAAAATACCTTCTTGTGTATAATAAAGAATGTAATGACATATCCCTTTATTCAAAAGCCGAAATTTCAGACTCAAATCTGCAATCCAACCTTAGTACTTGTGCAGGGGTCTTTGGCCTATACATTTGCATTTTACCTTTTTCCCTCAGTAATAACCATCTGCTCCAATTTGTATTTTTCTATGTTTTGAATATATAGATTTCATATGTTATTGTAAGGCGTCTCAAATTCTTCATGGAACACAGAGAAATATAAATTAAAAATTTAACTTTTGTTACTTTTGCCTTTTCTATTACTCTATGCCTAAGAAGAGGCAGAGTTTTGAAATCTTGCAGAAATTTGTTCTTTAATACCTTAACCTTCACAGACATATGAAAATGATCCTCACTTAGGAAAACATAGCAGATTAAAATAATACCAAGACCTTCAATGGCAAACACTTTCATACTGATAAACCTAGTAGAGGATTAGATCTTTTTTCCCTCTTCCCCTACAAGTACTTCTCTCAAACAAAAAAGAAGACTTTCATCCATGATTGAATTTTACAAGAAGTAGCTCTATTGTATGTATTTTGCATTGTGAATCAAGTGAAGGCCATATGCTTTAAACCCTAGATTCAAAGGGGGCAAAGTTCTTTCAGTTGTGTACACTTGGGTACACAAATGTGAAGTCTATCCCAGTCAAAAGATCAACACACCTACACAGGAATTGGCCAATATAGTGGTATCTATGCACAGAGTCAACATTTTTCTCAAGGAAAAATTTTGGATTTTCTTTAGTTGCAGCAATTGGTTGAGAGTCCATACCTTGGTGCCACAGAGCATAGCTCTTGAAAACATTGTAAGTCAGGTTGAACCAATCGAACTTTGCTGGGAGTCTATAAAAAATCAGGAAAAAACTCTAGACACTTTCACTGGATGTCTCATTTAAAAACATGTATCCAGAAAATCTTATCCACAGCCTTGGTTTTAATTACCTCTTGCCTACCAGGAGAACTCTCAAAGTTTTGCTTCTAACCAAGACCAATATTCTGAACCCTAAAGCTATTTTTTCTAATTACTGCCTCCTCAGCTGCACTTGGGTGTTTCACATTCATTTTAAACTCAAAGTCCTTAGTGGAATTCATACATATCCAACCTGAATCTTCACAGTGTTCCTTTTTTAGTGAATGGAATCTTTGTTCACTCAGTGCAGAGATCAGAACCTTGGGGCATGCCTAGAACATTTCTCTCTTTTCCTGCCTACTCTCAACAAATAACCCTCCTTTCCATCTCTCCTGCCCAAGTGGGTTCTTGACAAAAATCCTTTATCACCCACATGATTGAATAATCCTCCCAACTAGTGACTGAGATTTAACTTGTGCCTAGGCACAACCCATTCTCCATACTAGTATCTGTAAGTGATATTTTAATATTTCAGACTATGGCATTCTCTTTCTTGGAGTTTTTCAGTGATTTCCCATTACCTTAAAAATTGGGACCCAAATTTTTAATGTGGCCTAAAAGACACCCACCTGATCTAAATATTTCTTCTGACTCATCTCTAGTACTTTTCCATCTTGTCACATTGGCCTTATTCAGGTCCCTTTAAAACCACATGCCTTCTTGCCCGAGTCCTTAAGATCACACTCACACACAAACAACATCTAGCTAATTTCTGTTCTACTTTCAAGCCCTGGTCGACATACTTTGTACTACAAACTTTCCTTGCTATCTCCAACAGATCAACTTTATCTTTTTGTGTTTTATAGATACACAAGGATTAGCATCTCCCACGTTGTAGGTGTTCAGTAGTATTTTTAGACAGCTATGTTGATTTACTTAGACTCTTATTAACAAAAGGAGTGGCTGGACTCTAAGTCTGTTTGACTTCTACGTCAAGAAACCATTTCCATAATGGAGTGACATAATGGTCACTCCATTTCTGAAAGAATGAGGAAAAGACAGCTATTAGCAGTAGTGCTTTGATATATACACTAAAGATGTATTAATGGTTCAGAAAACTTAAAACTTAAAACTTGGGGGCTTTGTGGAAGTAATCTTAATCAAACCTAGATAGAAAACAGCAAGTTTTCTATCTGCTTCTTTGCCATGTGTTATCAGAAACTTTGACCTCTGAGGTTTATGAAAGCATCTAAAAACATTCTTGTTCTCCATTTCAATTATCCTAAGTCCATCAGAGCTTGCTAGATGTGTCTGTGCTATAGCATGACATGTTTCAGGAACTTGAAGAGGCAGATGACAACTAGTTGTCCACTTCCCTGTCCCTATCTTACTTTCTTAAGAGATAGCTGCAACAGGGTAACAGAACTGGCCACTCTCTTCAGGGAAACTTATCTTTGGTGTTTTTGATTTCAAACTTGACTGCCAGTCATCCCCATAGAGTTAAATCTGGTGCTGCAGAGAATTGAGACCCTTGCTACTGTGTGTGTGTGTGTGTGTATTGCACTCATGCATGTGTCTCTTTGGTGCTTTTTTGCTTTGGATTCTGATATGGTTATTCTGTGAAGTGATAAAGCCATGCCTATGTGGGTGGGAGGAGAGTGTACTTTCACTTTAAAGAGTTGGATTTTCCTGGGGTCAATGATGTGGTGAAAAGGAGGATTTGTGGAAAAGAATGAACATTGAGATGGTGGGCTTAAAAGTGCAAGAGGAAATACCTGTTGCTCTCTGGGGTCAGCCTCCATCTTGTTAAAGATGGCCCCTGCCAAATAGACCACAGGAAAAGGGAGAAAGGCCTCTCTAGAGACAACAGGATAAAATATGAGTAAATGATATTTTGCGAATTATGTTGCCTAGTTGTATGGTTTTGTTTTTATCTGGTTTGTTTCCCTTTTTATTATATCTGAGCTTTAAGTGGAATTTATTTAAGTATTCCATTCCTGTCAACTCTAGTACAAGAATTTAGAGAACAGTTGTGTTCCACATTTGAGCCAGAGTATTAGAGGTGAACATTTTCTTCTACTTGACTACCTCATGTCCTCTCTTGCTGGGACCATGTAGTGGTGTCAGAATTATTAGCTATCTATCCGTCTACCTGTTCCCCACCTGACAATATTCTCTCCATTGAAATCACAGAAAATATTAGACTTAACTTATTGAGTACAATTCTGGTCTCCTTAGAGGAATATCTTTAGACTCTTCTTTACAGTAACATTTCAAGTTTCTTCATAGCCCTCAGATTTCTCCTGAATCAGGTTGCTGTTCTTTGAAAGTCGTTGAAGAAAAATACAAGTACTCAGCTATAGTAGTACCTGACAGAATTTTGTTCATTCTGAATTATTATGTATTGACCAATAAACACATGATTTCATAACATTTCTTGATTGAATGAGAGGAATGGGCCAAAAATAGAATCCTTTTGTACAGGGAAGAAGGAAATAAGAGAAGCTAGAAATATCAATGGCAAGCTGGGGTTACTTGCCTTTTTTCTTGGAGTGAGGCATATTTACTTTCAAGTAGATCTAGATAACGGGCTGTGCTCTGAGTCCTTTTGCTCTACGGGGAATGTGATAAGCGATGAGCCAATCTGGTTTTGAGCGATGGGTCAAGTACTGGGTGAGTTTTTCCCCAACCACAGGAGTGTTTCTTAGGAAGAATCCAACTCCCAGAGAATGCATAATAAATAGAAGTTTAAAATTTTACATTTCTACATGACAGGAGGAGGGAACTACCGAGAAAATAATGTACCCCACCATCCCAAATGTCATAGTTTGCTATATAGTTAAAGGTCTTGATGTAAGAGTCATCTTAAAAGAAATAGGTGTGTTGATAATGGCTTATGAATTTCTAAGAGCAGAGACACATTTAGGGGACCTTACCACAAGACAAATACCCTACTTTGGCAACAGAATGGTAAAAGCTATTGGGTCACATAGAAAATCTAATAGGAAACAGTTTGGATCCAAACACTATAAAACCTGTTGGGTTTTATTGAGATGGCCCACCATCCTTCTCCTCAGTCTCATACCTGCGCCTCTGCAGCTTCAGACAGCAGTGCTTTCCATCCTTGTTCTCTTCAGTTTTTTATTTTTATTTTTATTTTCTATTAGGTTCTAGAAGAAGCCCTCATTTCTGAGTTTAGGGATAAGTGGCTTAGTCCAAGGGAATAGAAAGTGATTCTTTTTGGGGTGTGTGTGTGTGTGTGTGTGTGTGTGTGGCTTTTGTCATTTGCAATCCTTTTTTTATTTTTTTACATTTTATGTTTTACATTTTGTTTTGAAAAGCATGGAGAACCAAGCCCCTGCCAGACAAAGAAACAGGCAAATAGGAACAAGAATAAATACACAGTCCCTTTAATTTGGAAACAGGTCACTCATGCCAACCAATATTTATACATAAACTTCATTTACCATCAAAACAGCAATGGTAGAAAAAGATCCAGTATTTTTCAAAGAATTTTAGCAACAATGTAACTTGCAATTTTTAGAACTACATTTAAGTATTCTACTCTTTTCTTTCTAACACAAGTGATTAAAAATCTGTTCCTTGTGTTTGTCCAACTTTTTTGGGAAATTCAAAAAGACTCCACAAGATCTTATCTCATTATCAACAGTTCTATGCAGGGGAAAATATTATCCCGATTTTGTGATAATGATATTATTACCACTTTATACTTGCATAGTAGTCTAAATAAACCTTGGAGGTACTTTTCCCATTTTATAGAAGAGTATAAAATGTTGTAAAGCTGTCGCTACATAAAGCTTACAGGAAAATCCTCAATTTCTGACTGTAACTTTGGAGAGCTTAGGTAACTAGCCTAAATTCTGGAAAACTGAGACTAGAATCCTGGATTTCAGGATTCTAGCTTGTCATTCATTCCTTTTGGACCACCAGCACCGTCCAGTATTGATCCAGTTTGGGGGGAATTCCTGACTTTATGAATGCTTACTCCTCTATAAAAGCCTGATGCTTGGGTCCCAAACCTCATTTGAAACTCCAGTTAGGGTGAAGAAAACTGGCTAGTGTCCAGATGTAGCAGTCGGAAATGCTTTAGCTGAATCATGCACTGTCCAGCCTCAGGGTGTTAATGGTGCAAGATGTACTGTCTGTGCTTCGTGAAGGAAGGGGGGCAGAGCATCTCTGAAACCAGGTCTATGGCGGGATGGGCATGTTGTCCCTGGCCCTGTAATTTCCAAGCCTCTTCCTTTCTTTTCTTTCTCTTTTCTTTTCTCTTTTCTTTTTTTTCTTTCCCTTCCTTTTCTTTTCTTTTCCTTTCTTTCCTTTCCTCTTCTTCTCTTTTGTCTTTTTCCTTCCTTCCTTCCTTCCTTCTTTTCTTCCTTCCCTCCTTCTCTTCCTTCCTCTTTCTCTCTTTCTTTCCTTTCTTAAGATTTTGTGTATTTATTTGTGAGAGAGAGAGAAAAAGAAAAACCACAAGCAGTGGGGCGGTGGGTAGAGGCAGAGAGAGAAGCTGGAAGACTCCCTGCTTATCAGGGAACCTATCACAGGGCTCAATCCCAAGACCTGGAGATCATGACCCGAGCCAAATGCAGACCCTTAACCGACTGAACCACCCAGGTGCTCCTACATGGACTTTTCTAGAGAAGGTATGAGCTATTTAATATTCTTTAATAAGCTTAATTCCTGCTTAAACTTATTAGGATAGGTTTCTTTGTTTGCAACTAAAAGCTTTGACCAATATGCAGCTCAAGTTTCTTTTGTTGGGATGACTTAGACCACAAGCCAAATAGTCTTTAGTGAGCACTCTTTTGTCCTTTTTAATGTTTACTTGCTTTTAGCTTTGGCCTTCATTCTCATTATCTGTACTTTACCCAAATCACTGTCTCTGGTTTGGCAATATGAATATAAAGGGAGCAAATTTTTCATTATAAAAATGTTGCTGTTGTTCAACTAACTCATTTATTCAACAAACATAGTGTCAGTTTGAGGGGAGCAGAGGGGAAGATGGACATACTCTTGGAAAAGCAGGTTTGGGACAATACGGTTGAGGATCTTAAATGTCATTTATTCATTCAACAAGTATTTATTGAGTACTTATTATGAGCTAAGCTGATTTCGAATGCCAGTGTTAGAATTTCTGGTGTTAGAAATGGCAACGTGTCTTAGATAGCTTTCAGTGCTATGATCACATCTGTGCTATAAAAAGATTCCTCTGGGTGAAGGGTAGTGGGAATAGATTGGAGAAGAGTGAACCTCAAGGAAGGGAGATCAGTTAGAAGGCTTTTTGACATTTCAAGTAAAAGAAGATGGTTGATCTGAGGTAGGGTGGTGGCAGTGAAGTGGGAAGAAGTAAAAAAAAAAAACATTGAGAGATATTTAAAAGAGTTAGAATCCATAGAAACTACTGATTAATTTGATGTGAAGGAGGAGAGAGAGAGGAGAGCTAAGGGAAAAAAACCAAGGTATCTGACTTGAGTGGTGACAATTACCAAGATAAGTAAGACAGGAAGAGTAGGTTTGGGAGCAGGTTCTGTTTTATACATATCGGTTTTGACCACCTTTGCACTATATAGGTAGAGATGACAGTAGCATATACAAATCTGGAGTTCATGGGCAAGGTCAAGGCTAGAGACAAGGACTTGGGAGTCTTGAGCACAAAAAAACAGAAATAAACATTGAAGTCATGGGAAAGGATTAGATCAGCAAGGGAGAGTGTAGAGAAATGAGCTAGTCCATAGGTCTCAAGGTACGGTTCAGGGAGACCTGTGGGTATTCAAGACCATTCTGGAGGGTCTTTAAGGTAAAAATTTTGTTTGTAAGTCATGCTAAGATGTAATTTGTCTTTTCCAGTATCATTCTGACACAAAGATACAATGGAATTTTCCAGAAGCCACAAGATATGTATGATGTTATTGCTTTGGAGGCTAATAGAACATGTGCTTGTGTATGCCTGTGTTTTAAAATTTTCTCAATTTAAATTTATAATATGATAAATGTTGATAGTTATAACCCACTTAAACATAAGCTCTCTGGGGTCCTCAGAATTTTTGAAGTGTAAAGGGATCATGATAATCAAAATGTCTGAGATCCAGTAGGCTAGAGAATTTAGCCTTGATTCTGTATGCAAGGGTGATCACTAAAGATTTGAGGGCAGGGGAAAACATAATCAGAGTCATGTTAATAAAAAGTTATTCTGATGGCAGTCTTGAGGAAATATGGAGATAACATGAAGTCTTGAGGACATGATGGGGATAACATGAAGTCATGGAGGTGACTTAGTTGGTAATTACAACTCAGGTAATGAAGATGTTAGGAGCTTGAACTTCGGAAATAACAGTGTGAATGACAAGGACAACACAAAAGGAGAATAAATGTGATTTTATTATTGACTGAATGTGAGTCATGACTGAAGAATGAAATGAGTAAAAGATAGCTGGTGTTGTAACTACGTGTCTGGAAGAAAGGTCTTGTTTCTCCTACCATTTTAAGTGTAGGAAAATTGACAGTTCCTTGACATCTGATGAAGATTCTTGAGGTAAAAACTGTCTAATAAAATTAGGATGGAAGCCATCCACATATTCTAGATTTCCTACTAGCATTTACAGGCAAAAGGGGTGAAATTAATTTTAATAATATATTTCATTTAACCCAATATACAAAATACTATCATGTCAACATGTAATTAACTTTAAAAATTATTGAGACTTTGGGGGTATTAAGTCTTTGAAGTCTTGTGTATATCTTACACTCACAGTACCTATGAGATCAGACTAGTCATATTTCACATACTCAAGAGCCACAAGTGGTTAGTGGCTGCTGCCCTCAACAGAGCAGCTTTAGATTACTCTTTTGCTTGAGTCAAGGTCATCGGAACACCAGCGTTGATTTGGCTGGGATTGAAGTAACTGTGTTTTGTTTTTTTTTGTTTTTGTTTTTGTTTTTAGTTATTTACTCAGGAAGGGATGGATTTGTACTGAGTCCTATAACTCTCTCACCTCCTTGTCACCTCACTCTGGTAGAGTATAATTAGTGGTCCTTCCTAAGGAAACGCTCCAGGTAGTAGTGGTCTGCTTCTTGGAACTGAATCTTTGACCTGCATTTTACAGAGCCTGTATTGAATGCAGCTAATAAGCCCAGCACACTGACATTAATCAGTAGAAGGGAAAACTGAGACAAAGTTTGAGTTATTTGGAAAGACCATATTAATAGTGTTAGGGATATTAATAGTAACAGGGATATGAAAACTCAGGGAAGGGATGCAGCCATTTTGGAAGGTGGTGAAAAGAGATAATGTAAGTACTTAAAGACTTGAAGCTTTTAGCAGTGGCAGTGGAAGAAAGAAACTGTTTGATGCCCCACTATCATGTCCACGGAGATGCCATTATTTTTCTTCTTTATGAGACTTGAACTGTCCTTGAGGTAGATGGATTAAAGGTACATACTATAGAACCTTAATAAAGGTCCTAAAAAACATGACTATTTTCATGGAATGGAATGACCAATCAAAAGGAGAAGGAGGAGAATAGAAGTGAACCCGGGTTCTTTAATAGAAAGATTTCTGGGATTACAAGATGAGAGGAGTAGAAATGAGTTTATCATAGGCTCCTTTAGGGAGAATATGAGTTTAGGGAAGGAAAAACGCAATAAAATAAGAACAGACTAGACCTTGATAGTATATAGCAAATTATTGTAGTATGCCTCCTCACCATATGCTCATTCCATGATAAGTTCATGTTCCAAGATGAAATGAAAAATTAAGATGCATGGCATGGGAGATTCTAGAAAGGATAACAAAAAAAGAAAAATGTATGATTAAAAAAAAATCCCAAACAACCAAACCCAACAAGTAGTCATTTTCAAAGTTCAATTATTATACACATTTGTTTGCCTTATTAATTCAGAAAGTTAGTTTGCAAATGTGTCGAGTCATTCCAATTTAAACTTCCTATACTTGTTTTTCTTGGTTATGTAAGATTCATTCAACCAAAGTCTATTTCACTGGTGGGTTATGAACTCCTTGATTATTGCTGTTGTTTTCTTTTGATTATGAGGATCCAGGAGTCATGATGTAATGTTGCTATGGTAATGAATATGTACAAATAGATGATTAAGGGTGGGGGGGGAGGTTAAGTCCTGAGAAACGCATTTGCATATAAATTCTTTCCAGTGAATTAAAAAAATAAGTCACACATGAGTTTTTTTCTGTTATGTACAAAAAATATAAAAGATGTGTTATATCATATCATATATTCAACAATGCATTGCGTGGCTTATGTTGAATGATAGGAGTCACTCAATATTCTCCAAAGAATATTTTCTTTTCTTTTTTTAAAGATTTTATTTATTTATTTGACAGAGAGAGATCACAAGCAGGCAGAGAGACAGGAGGAAGCAGGCTCCCTGCTGAGCAGAGAGCCCGATGTGGGGCTCCATCCCAGGACCCTGGGACCATGACCTGAGCCGAAGGCAGCGGCTTAACCCACTGAGCCACCCAGGCACCCCAAAGAATATTTTCTTAATAATAGTTCACACAAGGGGTGCCTGGGTGGCTCAGTGGGTTAAGGCCTCTGACTTTAGCTCAGGTCATGATCCCAGGATCTTGGATCGAGCCCCGCATTGGGCTCTCTGCTCAGCAGGGAGCCTGCTTCCCCCCGCTCTTTCTGCCTGTCTCTCTGCCTACTTGTGATCTCTGTCTGTCAAATAAATAAATAAAATCTTTAAAAAAAATAATAGTTCACACAAAAAGGTATTGGATTAAGACTGGATTAATTTCTATAGGGATGTGTGTGTGTGTGCAAATAAAATATACTCTTCTAAATAAAAATTGGGACACATTATGAGGATTGAATTCTTTTCTTGGTTGCCATGAAGGTGGTGTTAAGAACACAAGCATATCAGCAATATTTATAATTATCTAAGAAAATACTTTGCCAGCTATTGGGCTTCAATACATTTAGAATGACTAACTCCTTACTTCAAAGCCTCTATAGTATTGGTGTTGGAAGGAGAACATGCACAAGAGCACAGAGGGAAATGGTGTTCGAAGATGAAGTTAAAAATACTTCTACAAATTACGTACTTAGCTTTTGACATACTAACCTTTTTGTGTGTGTGTATGTCACAGAACTTTGTGCCAAAATTCAAAAGATCCTGATTCCTTTATTGGCTGGCCATATGTTGACTGGCAAGGCACCCAACAACTCTATTTTTTTTTTTTTTTTAGTACTCTGCCTAAGACCTTGCCATTGATGAGGATTCATTAGATCAGCACTGCCCAATAAACACATAATACAAGCCATATGTATTTTAAAAAATTTTTAGTAGGCATGTTAAAAAGTAAAAAGAAATAGGTAAAATTAACTTTAGTAATATATTTATCCCAATACTTTCAAAATATTATCATTTGAACATAAACAATAGAGAAGCTATTAATGATATATTTTACCTTCTATTTTTATATTAAGTCTTTGAGATCCAGCATGATTTGATACTTAGAGCATGTGTCAGTTCGGATTAGACACATTTCAAGGGCTCACTACCTACACGTGGCTAGTGGTACCATAGCATGTGGCCAGTGGAAACTATAGTGGACAGGGCACCATTAGACGCAGAAGACAGTGTTGGGTTTGTTTAGAATATTAAAGTTACTCGATATTAGACTTCTTGGGTAATAACCTTGCTTTTTTTTATGTTGCTTACCATATTCAAGAGACAAAATAAATATTGAAAGTAAATACCTGACATTAGTATAATGCCTGATGGCTTAACAGTGCTTTCACAGTCATTCCTCTTTTAAATCCCAGTCATGGTTTCGAGAAATAGGGGGGGATGAAGTTCCATTCACTTTTGAGGAAGCAGGCACAGACACTAAATCCTGCTCTTTCAGCTCCAAATCTCATGATCCAATGGTAGATCACAATCTAGGGTTCAGTTACCAAATAATGAGCCAGCCGAGTCAGCCAAAATATAATGTGTCCTAGCATTTTCTTGTCTTTTTTTTTTTTTTTTTAAGCATCTGCTTTGTGGGTGTCTGGAAGGGCTCAGTCTTGTCCCACATCTCCACTTTTTTTTTTTTTTTTTTTTGCTTGGATCCAGAATAAAATTAGATCAAAGTCTTTTTACCCTTAGGAATGTTTTGATTCATCCAAGGTGGTGATGGTGGGGGTGAGATCCTGAGGACTGTCACCAAATCCAACAAACATCCCATCCCCATTACTGTGATCTTTCGGTGGTGAAATCAATTATATACATTATTTCACCAGAGGACTTTCGTAAACCTCAGAAAGAACACTCTATTTAAAGCTGAGGGGGTGAGGAAGCAAGTAATACCTCTTACTCTCAAGCAATTAATATATATGTCAATCGATTTTCAAGGAGCCCCCTAACAGTAGCAATAATACCAATATCGGCTTTTGGGCTTTGTGTGTGGTTCAGGTTAAAATAATCCCATTCACTTTAACGTATAGGCTACATATATGAATTAAATTTGGGCTTTCTGTTAATTGGTAACTATGCCCTTAAATTTTCAATCACAACCTGCATGGGAAGCTCACCCGTTTGATGAGGGGGCTCCAGGAATTAAATTCAAACAAGTTTCCAACACATTATTTTAAATGACTCTTCACCTTGCCTTAATCCTTGTGTACGATTCCCCTCTTCCAGCCCATATTTTCACTGCTGAAATTGTTGCAAGATATCTTCCATAGCGCATAGGACGACGGGTCTTTTGCTTCCAAATGTATCAGATAACCACACGGCCTGGCGCTGGTGGTCCGGCTTTGGTCGCCATTCTTGGGGGGGTGAGGGTGGTCACCGGAATGCATCGCGTAAGAAAGTTTATTAAGCCCAAACTATGGGTAGCCAAGGCAGTTGGGGAATTGGTTATTTCCAGGGCTGAACAGAGAGGGCGCCCTTCTACAGACGCGCGCACAGCCAGGACATGGTGGTGGGACGAGCCCCGCGGGAACACCTAAGGGTGTCTCAAGGCTCAGTCTACTTAGAAAACCTTTAGCCCACGGGACTACAAACAAATGTCAAGAGATCTGGACGAGTGGCTCTTCTGTAGGAGGCTGTAGAGCGACCACCAGGAAGCAATTGCGGCAGGGTTTAAGTTTTCCTAAAGCCTCGGTGGGGGTCTTCCTCGCGTCCTGACTCTTTTCCCAGCTTTCGGGTCCTGTGGGTTCCGCGCTACCCAATCCCCTCTCTTGCCCCCAGCTCTGGGCGGTCTCACTGCCCGGCCTTTGGGCTCCCTTTGCCCGCCTGGCCGGCAACGCCAGGCCCCGGGCGGCTGGAAGAGGGCGCAGGGGGCGGAGGCGCGGCGGGGGCGGGCTCTGTCCCCCCCCCGCCTTCAGCCGGCTGCTGAGGCCGGTGGCAGGAGCGCCGCGCACCGCCAGCCGCGGGGGGCAAGGGATGGGGGAGGCACGAAAGGGGGGCGCCCGCATGGATTAGAGCCAACCGCGCTCTTTAAAAAGGTGACGGGGCTGTGCTTCCATCCCGCCCGCGCCCCGGGAACTTCAAAGCGGCCCAGGCGGCTCGGACCGCCTAGCTCCGCTCTGGGACCTCGCAGCCCCGGCGCGGCCGCCTGGTGGCCATGACCCGAGCGCAGTGCGCGACGCTCCGCCAGGCTTTCCTGTTGCTCGCCACCGCCGCCGCGCTCTCGACAGGTAGGACGGGCGCTCCTTCTCCAGAGCAAGCGAGGGTGGGAGTCGGGGGAGGTCTGCGGGTGGGCACGCGGGTGGGGTAGAAGGTGCTGCGAGTACATTGACTTTCCACTGGGCGGAGTGGGAAGCGCCAGTTGGATCGAGAGGGCGCGGGATAGGGCGCAGCGTGGGCACCTGACGTCTGGTAGCCATAGGATTAGACAGGTGTGTCGGGGACGAAGCCACCAGGAGGAGCGGAAAAGCGACAGGGACGTGGGGGTAGCAGGGGTGAGGTGGGTGACAAATTTGGGGGCAGTTTGCAGCGGAGGGAGTGTGTTTGTGGGTGTGCGCTGGGCTGGGGAGTTGAGTGGCACCAAGAGTTCACTCTGCAGGCTCTACGGGGCACGCTCTGTACTGGGCTCGGGAGAGCTGAGCAAAGATTGTGGCGTGGTGGTGGTGGAAAGGTGGGGAATGGTGGTGGTGATTCGGTCTGAGTTTTAGGAGGCAAGGGATCTCTCAGAAGCCGCTGGTGCCAAGCTCTGTAGGCGGGAGAGGGAGCTTAGAACTGCGTGGTTTGCAACGCACATTGCTTTCGAGGTACGATCTTTACCAAGAGTTGCAGGAGAAAAAATTCTGGCAAGCGCCCCAGCGTTTTTAACAGGTCTGTGCCTTGATAGGCTAAATAGAGCCCTCGGCCCAAGCTGGAAACCAAACATTTCTTATAACGTTTACTAGAAACTGGGGCAAATGCATCTTCGGTAAAATCATAGTGTGCTATGATAAAAAACCCTTTAGCTCTAAAACTGTTTTCGTTATAACATTATCTTAGGCTATGGAGAACAGCGGCAGATTCCTTGCTAACTCGTTCTTTAAACATTTCAATCAGACATTTAAGACATTTGCACACAAAAACCTGGTGTTTTTCCATAGAGCTGTACTTTGTCCGAAGCTGATTTTTATGCATTTTTGTTTTCCCAGATGACAATCTGTTTGACATTAATTGCTATACTCCAGGGTGGGTAGTTTTCCTTTTAGTGACATGTGCAGGGGAATGTTTTGAAGAGTATGATTTCTGTCAAGTGCAGATTTCATGTTTCAGATGGCCTGAGAGAATCACTTAATACAATATTCAAATGAAAATTGATTATTGGGAGTGATTAATACAATATGAGGATTGAAACATTTTAGTTATCTTTGGAAAAGCACAGGCTTTTAGGAAAGCTATTACTCAGAGACTGTCCAGAGAATGATGGGATAAAGTGAAATATTTGCATTCAGAGTTAGTAAATTCATCAGTGGGAAGAAAACTGACAATGGGGAAGTCTTTATGAGACATGAGCAGAAATTCCACTAACTTGGAATACTCAAAGTACTCTTGATGAATTTAACAGAATTAAAAAAAAAGAAGAAGAATTAAATAACCTTCTAGGTATCACAGTTTTGATGAGGCACCTGTGAAATTACCTCCACAGATTGTCTGTACAATACTTTTTGTTTTAGGGAGCTAATAAATTTGCCACAGACATTTAAAAAAGATACTCAATTTTTTTTTAATCTAACATATATTTTGTTATATGTCAGAATCTTCAGAAAATTTTAGAGACCCTGGGCATAGCAGTATTGATAAACATGCAAGGCTATGTTCTTTAAAAGGCATGGAAAATTTGACATTGAAATGTACGAAAAAGAAAAAAAAATAGACCATCCATTCAAATTTTATTTTTCCCTCAAAATATGAAGGCTAAGAAAAATGACCGATATGGAGATAATGTGTTAGTATAGTAAAGAAGTACATACCAAAATTAAATTTTTACAATAAACTTTTCTATGTCAAATGCAATCATTTTCAAATCTCTTGTAAGAACTTTATCTCTCTTTGTGTCCCACAGAAACAATGTCTATTGCTGTCTACTTTCTTGAATTTTACTTTTATACCCATCTTTGATTATATGGCAGAGGTGGTCAAAGTAGTTTTTTTTAAACTTCATCTTTTAAATTGTTTTTCTCATGTGGTTACCTGTATCATTTTTTTTTTTACCTGTATCACTTTTTTATCTAGTTACTTTTATAAATTACATGGTTCGTCATAATGGTCAATTTTGAAAATGTAGAAGTTGTTGCTGACACTATAACATGGCTGGGTGGCAGAAAATCCCACCTTCCAATCTGACTCCCCTGAGCACCAGGCCTATGACTTTAAATACCTGAAGACATCGCTAAACCAATAAACTCCTTTTGCTTGGCTGTTATTCCCCAGCATCTCTGTCCCCTAAAGCATGCCATGCATTAGTAGTAGAGTAGAAACCATTGCTCCTCGATGAGACTCTCAGAGGGTAACCATTGATGGAAAAAAATGAGAAAATATTTATTGGGCTGGGCTGGCTAAAAAATTAGGCTGCTCTGAGTTACACTAATTATCTAGTGTCTGGGTTCCTTTGGGTTCCTGGGTTATTTGGTAAGAAAGACCTGAGATGATCCCACATTTATCAGGTATACTAAACAAAATGTTGGCACAAAATATCCTGGAGTTCTAGAGTTTGAACTCTGTGATTGGGATATTATATGGATTTACACATTGTGCGTTCTCTACTAATTTTATGAAACTCCTTGGTCTTCTGGTTGGGAATGGATTATTAAGAGTCTGGAAAGCTACAATAAATAAATAAGTAAGTAAGTAAGTAAGTAAAAGTTCAGGGGCTACCTAGTTGGGTTAGTCAGTTAAGTGTCTGCCTTCAGCTCGGGTTATAATTCCAGGACCCTGGGATTCAGGCCCCCTTCTCCCCTCCCCTGCCCAGGGCTGGGCTCACTCCTGAGTGGACAGCCTGCTTCTCCCTCTCCCTCTACAGTTCTTCCTGCTTGTGTTCTCTCTCAAATAGATAAATAAAATCTTTTAAAAAATAATAAAATAAAGAGACTGGAAAGCTAGATGTAGTTGCTCTAAGAGTGAGAAGATAACTTTTCATTTAATAAACAGGATAGGGGTTTCAGATAGGGAGATGTTTCCACTGCCACATTTGTTTCCACATTTTAAGGTGTGCTGGAAGTGAAAGTGAAAGCCTTGGGCTGGTTGAGGGTACAAATGCAGAAGACTTTGCCACCTCTGCCCTTCTTTAAGCAGGGTCATTTATTGGTTGGTTGACACACATGTGACAAGACACAGATGCTTCTAAGGAAGAGACTTCTCTGGCCCAGGAGAAACTGTGCAGAAGTCCTTGGTGGCATATATCTTCATTAACTGTAGTACCTCAACTTGTTATCTAGCCTCAAGTTTACAGAAATATAAAATAGAGTTCCTCAAATAAATGTAAGTGTAAGAGAGGAATGGGGATGATTCCAAATTTTTGATTCGTGCAGTGGAGGAGTAGTACCGCGCTGTGGGGTCAGGTTGACAACCGCAGGAGGAGCAGATCTGGCCCCAGGTGGGGGTGAGGATGATGGCCCAGAGCTGGAACTAAGTTTCGGTGTGGAGAGCTTAAAATGCCTAGTACACACCAAAGTGGAGATACCAAGTAAGCAGTTGGTTTTTTGGGGCCTGGAACAAGTCTAGACTAACGCTAAAAAATCGAGAGTCAAAATAATTGGTGTTTGATTCCGATTTAATTGAGTGTTCTGTACTTTTAATGGCAGTCCTACATGAAAGAGATAATTGCGGTGAGCTAAGCTGCTCTTGTTTCCGGTATGCCCGGATCTTAGGTTAGAAAGAGAAGCACAGACCTCTTTTCTAGTCCTTTCTCTTACCACTTGTATTTTAACTCTGCCGCCATCCCTGTATGTGTCTCTGAATGGTCACCTCCAGCACTTGGGGTCATGCGTTGCGTGGCTCTACTGTTTCCGGTGAACGGAGAGACAGCCTCTCCTAACCTTACATGGGTTCTTGACCTGAAAAGGTGGTGAGAAAGTTAGAGCTCTCTAGACTCCCTGGTCAGTGAAAGCAGGTGGTTTTGCCCAACTATTTTCTGAATGTGATTGTTATTTTCAAATGCATTTTTAGAGTATTTGCCTTCTGAATAAGCATTCCTAGGTTTCTCTTTTAGGAAAACTACTTCCAGGCAGTAGCCAAGATGCAGTTCATTGTATTTTTCTTGACAGTACTTGTATCTCTTATTGTAAATAAGAGACGGATAAGGGGAGTGGAGAATGGGCAGAGTCAGAGCTGGGGAGGGGGTACCCTCACAGGACCTGTTCATTGGAGGCATATTGAGGTTTAAGAGCAGGTGCCTAAGAGAGTGACTGCTCATCCTTTGGGGAACAGACAGGGATACATTAATTTCAACTATGGACTTTTTAATTCTTGCTCTGAGCTAAGTCTTGGCCAGCTACCAAATGATTAGTATGGGCTTCATTTTGAGATTTGTAGAGGATGGTGGCCTTTAAATGAACAACTCTATGCATGGATCATTAACAAGATTAAACGGATATGTTCACATGTATATAAAGGGTTTATTTTAATAAAATGAGAGAGTTAATTTCTAAATATAAATGGAAAACAGAACTAAACGGGGGAAAAGAGGGAAAATTCTAAGCACCAAGAGTGTCCTCTATATTGTTCCTTATCACATATCTGTGAGGCCACCTCTGGATTTTTCATTGTTTTGGCTGTCTCTGTTTTAAATTTTTGTAGCCAATTCTCAGATCTCAAGTTTTATCCTTACATTGTTTACGAAACTGGGATAATAAAGGGATATATTTGTAAGTGAGACAGATTTTCCCCTTTTCCTAGGAGAAATAGGAATACCCAATACTGTCCTGTCGCAGCTGTGCCTCTCCAGTCTAAGAGGGGTCATTCAGGGTGATATCCAGAAAAGAGAGGCAAAATAAAGCAAAGTAACTGTTCTTTTGGTTACCTGGTACTTTGTCCCCTAATTGCATGGCAGAACTCTAACCTACTCCTCTTTGCAAACTTTGTAACAGTTAAACAGCATAAGGATAAAGGGGAGGAGACTGTGGTACCTCAGAATCCTGGATCCTGACACTGATTGAAAGGCTGTGTGATGCCTGCCAAGTGAATCAGGACGGCGGAGTGGGGACCTCTTTCTCCATTACCTCACATTAGTCCCCAGCCTTCATGGTAGCTGACAAGTTTCAGGCGATAATATGGGGCTACTGCTCAGGCAGGAAAAGGTGGAGAGTCTGTGGAGAGAGATGGCTGGTTCTCTTCTACTAGGAAGCAGGTCCTGCCCTTCCCACATTTGTTAACTCTGTAGAAAACGGGACTGTGGTCATGAACCTGGTGCCTTTCACATTCTTTGGAAGCTGCGTCCCTAAAGCACATGGGCCTCTTTGTTCCCTGGAAGGGGGACAGTAAAACCACTACTCCTCACATTTAGGAATCCAGTAAAAAGTAAAAGGGAGGGAGGAGGTGAGTAGGAGTGTGAAGCAGGCATGAGGAGACTTCATTTCCATAGAAGCCAGCACTCCCAATTGGGAGGGGTTGCTCTTTGCTTTACCACATGGCTCTTGCATTCACTTGCTCTGATTGGCCAACGAGAATCATAAGGTTCTAGTCTGTCCTCATTTTTTTGCTTTTTGTCCTCCAGAGTAATTTCCCTTTTCTGTTGTTCTCTGCTGTGTTTTAGAGTATGTGAATATACTTATGTTTCTTTGGAACTGTTTTAAATTAATCCCCTCAAGAATTCATGGGTGAATCATTCAGTATGACTCAAGAGCTTGGCTTATTATTTTTTTAAACAATTTAAATTTGCCAGTGACTTAAGGATCCCAAATTAGATCTATCTACTTTTTCATTAAACTTTTCACACCAAGAAAATTATTAGGATACTTTAGTTTTGGAAGCGAGACACGTATATTTTCTTCTAATTTGTTTTATCATCCTTATCTCATGATAAGGTACAATGATTGAGAAAAGCACCGTATCTCTGTAAGTGGCTTGAGTTCTTTTTAAATATTTTGTTTAACACCATGATTGACTTGGTCAAAAACAGGATGAGAAATAAATCTAACCCATTATCGTCCAGACAATGAGCATTTTAATGCAAAATGTTTAGTTTCATAAATGCATGCTTATCCAAGAGATGTTAACTCAGAGGTGGTAATCCAGATTAACACAGCTTTAAGGAACCAGATTGTTTTAAAACAGAGCCAAAATATATTGAAGAGTATTAATGCATCACATCTCATAATTTTATCTGATGACATTTTTCTGGACTGCTCCCCTAAAAGTGTGTTTATTTCTTTTCTCCATCCCCATTATTGCTTTTCAGGAGTATAAAAATCTGCTCTGTGAATATTTGTCTGTTCTAATAATCAAAGTGAGGCTTTGTTCTCACTCAAATTCCACCTATTACCTGTAGTGTATTTCTCGGAAATAGATAATACATTGTAAATTTGAAACACTAAATAAAGAATAAATATATGATTAGCAGAACGTTTCTTTTTTTTTTTTTTAAGATTTATTTATTTATTTATTTGAGTGAGAGAGACACAGGGAGAGAGGGAATACAAGCGGGAGGAGTGGGAGAGGGAGAAGCAGGCTTCCACTGAGCAGGAAGCCAGATGTGGGGCTGGATCTCAAGACCCTGGGATCATGACCTGAGCTGAAGGCAGACACTTAACAGACTGAGCCACCCAGGCACCCCTAGTAGAACATTTCTTACAGGATAATAAATGTGTAATTAAATGAATCTCTCTTTATTTTTAAATTTTTTTCCCTACGGCTGTTCTCTAGCTGTATATTAACTACATTAAAAGGTATTACTTTTTGCACAGAGGAGAAAATTGATTTCATTAAGACAAATGGACTTTAAAGAATGAGATTTATTGTGTCAAATCAAGATGAAGATGCTCTTTTAGAATTGTTTTTACTGAACTCTGCTTTAGATATTGTCATTATCATAAAGTTTTTCCTAAATTCCTTTATTATGTTTTTAATTTCTATAGGAGTTATAGTGCTGTCTCCTCTTATATTTCTGAATTGGGAATTTGAATTTTCTTTCTTTTTCCCTTGATTGGTGGGAGTTTATCAATTTTATTAAATTCTTTCAAATAAATAACTTTGGCTTTATTGATATTCAGTTTTTTTTTTTTTAGTTGTTTTCTACTCTTAACTTAATATTTCCTTCCTCTACTTACTTTGAGTTTAATTTATTCTTTTTTATTCTAGCTTCTTAAGTTGGTACTTTTGCTCAACAGCAGGCAAACTTCTTCTTAAAGGACCAGATAATACATATTTTAGGCTTGTGGGCCAAACAGTCTGTGTTACAATTATTTGATTCAGCCATTTTCATGTAAAATCAACCATAGACAATGCATAAACAAATAGGTGTTGCTTTATTTACAAATGGGACAGCCAATGGGCCATAGTTTGATGACCTTTTCTTAAATCATTCATTTAAGACCTTTCTTCTTTTCTAATACAGGCATTTAAGGTTTCGCGTTTCCTCCTTGGCAATTATTTCAGCTCGTCCATAAATTGTGCTATGTTGTATTTTAACTCTCAGTGAGTTCAGAATATTTTCTAGTTTTCTTTATGATTCTCTGGGACTTGTGGGTTTTTTAGATGTCTTTTGTTTCATTTCTAAATATTTTGGGAATTTTCAGGTTGTTTTTTGTTATTGACTTCTGATTTAAATACACTGGGAGTGAAAGAACATAATCTGTATAATTTTAATTTTTCTGAATTTATTGATTTGTTTTAGAGCCTAACATGTGTCTGACCAGGTAAATGTATTATATGTTCTTGAAAATAACGTATATTCTGCTGTTGTTGGGTGGAGTGTTCTATAGATGCTCTTTGGTCAGGTTGTTTCTCAGTGTTATTCAAGGCTTCTCTATCTTTATTGATTTTCTACCTGCTTGTTTTTCAATTACCGAGAGAGGATTGTTGATATCTCCCACATACATGTGAATTTGTCTGCTCCTCTAAAGTTTTTCTGATTTTTGCTTCATGTGTTTGAAAATTTTGTTAATAGGTACATATACCTTAAAATTGTTATGTTCTCTTAATGCATGTTTATTGTTAGGAAATCTCCCACTTTACCCCTGGTGTTATTTATTCTTATACCATGTCTCTCTTTATCACTTGTAATCTTCGCTTTAAAGTTTACTCTGTTAATATTAATATAGCCATTCCAGCTTTTTCATGGTTAATATTTTTGTATCTCTTTTTATATAGTTACTCCTGCTTTCTTTTGCTGATTGCCTGCATATCATAGATTTCTCTTACTCTAAACTTTTATTGTATCTATGTATGTATACATATATATGTATATGTATATATATACTTATGTGTGTGGACACACACACACACACAAATATATATATTTAAATTGGGCTTCTAGTAGAGAGCATATGGAAAGGTCCTGCTTTTTCATTCAGGCTTACATACCTGTCTTTTAACTGGAGAATTTAGACCATACACATTTAATGTATTTATCAATATGGTTGTGTTTAAATCTGTCACCTTATTGTTTTTATGTCTCTCCCTTTATTTCTTTCTACTTTTTGCCTTTGTTTGGTTTTATTGACAAAATGTTACTATTCTGTATTATTTCCACTATTGGTTTATAAGCTACATCTCTTTGTCTTATTTTTAGTGATTGTTCCAAGTTTTATAATATCCATCATTAAATTATCATAGTTTAATCTAAGAACCTTATTATCATATTCTTTCATTTTCTTCTTCTTGTCCCTTGTGTAATTAATCTCACATGTTATTTTATAGACCTTGAAAAAATAGTTCTTATTTTGGCTTAAATACTTAGTTACCTTTATATGAATTAAAAAATGAATGTAAGATTTTGCATTTACCCACCTATTTATCATTTCTGCTCATTGCTTTCCATTATTCTGTGTAGATGTGAATTTACATCTGGTGTCTTTTTCCTTAACCCGAAGAACATTTCTTCTGACAATGAATTCTAATGCATTTTTATTTTCTGGAAAAGATTTATTTCATTTTCCTTTTCCTCATCATTTAGTTAAACTTCTCATCAGTTGACTATCTCACACCAGTCAGAATGGCTAAAATTAACTCAGGAAACAGTAGATGTTGGCAAGGATGTAGAGAAAGGGGAACCATCTTATACTGCTGGTGAGAATGAAAACTGGTACAGCCACTCTGGAAAACAGTATAGAGCTTCCTCAAAGGGTAAAAATAGAACTATCCTATGAGCCAGCAATTGCACTACTAGGTATTTATCCAAAGGATACAAACATAGTGATTTGAAAGAGCAACCACACACCAGTGTTTATAGCAGCAATGTCCACAATAACCAAACAATGGAAAGAGCCCAGATGTCTATCAACAGATGAATGTACAAAGAAGGTGAGGTATATATTAACAATGGAATATTACTCAGCCATCAAAAATAATGAAATCTTGCCATTTGTAATGATGAGAACGGAATTAGAGGGTATTATGGTAAGCAAACCACATCAGTCAGAGAAAGACAAATACCATATGATTTCATGCATATGTGGAATTTAAGAAACAAAACAGATGAACATAGGGAAAGAGAAGAAAAAATAAAATAAGATGAAAATAGAGAGGGAGGCAAACCATAAGAGACTCTTAACTATAGGAAACAAACATGGTTGCTGGAGGGGAAGTGGTTCGGGGACTGGGGTAACTGAGTAATGGGCTAAGTAGTGTACTTGATGTAGTAAGTCCTGGGTATTATATTGCAACTGATGAATCACTAAATCCTATCCCTGAAACTAATGATAATAATGAAAAAGAAACTTTTTATTAACTGGAATTGAAAGAAATTTAGTTCATTGATCCATATATCCATCAACTAGATCATACCATTATGCTTGCTTTATCACATATATATCCGTTTATCTATTCCTCTATTCATCAAATATGGATTATTTTTATGTATTTCTAAATAAGTTACAAATATCATTACACTACCCTCTAAATACTTCATTATGCGTTTATACAAGTACAATATTTGCTAGCATTTTCCTCTTTTAATGAAACATTTACATATATTACATATAACATTCTCAAAGCTTATGTGTGCATTCATGGTGTTTTGAGAATTTCATTCCCTTAATCTTTTCAAGATGTTAATAATAAACACCATCACAATAAGTTTCCTCCTATTTCTACCCAGTCTTTCCTGAGTTTGTATTTTATCCAGCATAGATTAGTTTTTTTTAATATTTTATTTATTTATTTATTTATTTATTTATTTATTTATTATAAACATATAATGTATTTTTATCCCCAGGGGTACAGGTCTGTGAATCGCCAGGTTTACACACTTCACAGCACTCACCATAGCACATACCCTCCCCAATGTCCATAACCCCACCCCCCCTCTCCCAACCCCCCTCCCCCCATCAACCCTCAGTTTGTTTTGTGAGATTAAGAGTCACTTATGGTTTGTCTCCCTCCCAATTCCATCTTGTTTCATTTACTCTTCTCCTACCCCCTTAACCCCCCATGTTGCATCTCCTCTCCCTCATATCAGGGAGATCATATGATAGTTTTCTTTCTCCGATTGACTTATTTCGCTAAACATGATACCCTCTAGTTCCATCCACGTCGTCGCAAATGGCAAGATTTCATTTCTTTTGATGGCTGCATAGTATTCCATTGTGTATATATACCACATCTTCTTTATCCATTCGTCTGTTGATGGACATCTAGGTTCTTTCCATAGTTTGGCTACTGTAAACATTGCTGCTATAAACATTCGGGTGCACGTGCCCCTTCGGATCACTACGTTTGTATCTTTAGGGTAAATACCCAGCAGTGCAATTGCTGGGTCATAGGGTAGTTCTATTTTCAACATTTTGAGGAACCTCCATGCTGTTTTCCAGAGTGGTTGCACCAGCTTGCATTCCCACCAACAGTGTAGGAGGGATCCCCTTTCTCCGCATCCTCGCCAGCATCTGTCATTTCCTGACTTGTTAATTTTAGCCATTCTGACTGGTGTGAGGTGGTATCTCATTGTGGTTTTGATTTGTATTTCCCTGATGCCGAGTGATATGGAGCACTTTTTCCTGTGTCTGTTGGCCATCTGGATGTCTTCTTTGCAGAAATGTCTGTTCATGTCCTCTGCCTATTTCTTGATTGGATTATTTGTTCTTTGGGTGTTGAGTTTGCTAAGTTCTTTATAGATTTTGGACACTAGCCCTTTATCTGATATGTCATTTGCAAATATCTTCTCCCATTCTGTCAGTTGTCTTTTGGTTTTGTTCACTGTTTCCTTTGCTGTGCAAAAGCTTTTGATCTTGATAAAATCCCAATAGTTCATTTTTGCCCTTGCTTCCCTTGCCTTTGGTGATGTTCCTAGGAAGATGTTGCTGCGGCTGACGTCGAAGAGGTTGCTGCCTATGTTCTCCTCGAGGATTTTGATGGATTCCTTTCTCACATTGAGGTCCTTCATCCATCTTGAGTCTATTTTCATGTGTGGTGTAAGGAAATGATCCAATTTCATTTTTCTGCATGTGGCTGTCCAATTTTCCCAACAACATTTATTGAAGAGGCTGTCTTTATTCCATTGGACAT
The DNA here is from genome assembly GCF_902655055.1 of Lutra lutra. NCBI lineage: Eukaryota > Metazoa > Chordata > Mammalia > Carnivora > Mustelidae > Lutra > Lutra lutra. Next base: position 55,711,961 of record NC_062280.1, on the reverse strand, counting down.
TCTTTCCTGCTTTGTCTTAGATGAGTTGACCATACAGTTGAGGGTCTATTTCTGGGCTCTCTATTCTGTTCCATTGATCTATGTGTCTGTTTTTGTGCCATTACCATGCAGTCTTGATGATGACAGCTTTGTAATAGAGCTTGAAGTCCGGAATTGTGATGCCACCAACTTTGCCTTTCTTTTTCAATATTCCTTTGGCTATTCGAGGTCTTTTCTGGTTCCATATAAATTTTAGGATTATTTGTTCCATTTCTTTGAAAAAAAATGGATGGTACTTTGATAGGAATTGCATTAAATGTGTAGATTGCTTTAGGTAGCATAGACATTTTCACAATATTTATTCTTCCAATCCAGGAGCATGGAACATTTTTCCATTTCTTTGTGTCTTCCTCAATTTCTTTCATGAGTACTTTATAGTTTTCTGTGTATAGATACTTAGTCTCTTTGGTTAGGTTTATTCCTAGGTATCTTATAGTTTTGGGTGCAATTGTAAATGGGATGGACTCCTTAATTTCTCTTTCTTCTGTCTTGTTGTTGGTGTAGAGAAATGCAACTGATTTCTGTGCATTGATTTTATATCCTGACACTTTACTGAATTCCTGTACAAGTTCTAGCAGTTTTGGAGTGGAGTCTTTTGGGTTTTCCACATATAGTATCATATCATCTGCAAAGAGTGATAGTTTGACTTCTTCTTTGCCGATTTGGATGCCTTTAATTTCCTTTTGTTGTCTGATTGCTGAGGCTAGGACTTCTAGTACTATGTTGAATAGCAGTGGTGATAACGGACATCCCTGCCGTGTTCCTGACCTTAGCGGAAAAGCTTTCAGTTTTTCTCCATTGAGAATGATATTTGCGGTGGGTTTTTCATAGATGGCTTTGATAATATTGAGGTATGTGCCCTCTATCCCTACACTTTGAAGAGTTTTGATCAGAAAGGGATGCTGTACTTTGTCAAATGCTTTTTCAGCATCTATGGAGAGTATCATATGGTTCTTGTTCTTTCTTTTATTAATGTGTTATATCACATTGATTGATTTGCAGATGTTGAACCAACCTTGCAGCCCTGGAATAAATCCCACTTGGTCATGGTGAATAATCCTTTTAATGTACTGTTGAATCCTATTGGCTAGTATTTTGGCGAGAATTTTTGCATCTGTGTTCATCAAGGATATTGGTCTGTAGTTCTCTTTTTTGATGGGATCCTTGTCTGGTTTTGGGATCAAGGTGATGCTGGCCTCATAAAATGTGTTTGGAAGTTTTCCTTCCATTTCTATTTTTTTGGAACAGTTTCAGGAGAATAGGAATTAGTTCTTCTTTAAATGTTTGGTAGAATTCCCCTGGGAAGCCATCTGGCCCTGGGCTTTTATTTGTTTGGAGATTTTTGATGACTGTTTCAATCTCCTTACTGGTTATGGGTCTGTTCAGGCTTTCTATTTCTTCCTGGTTCAGTTGTGGTAATTTATATGTCTCTAGGAATGCATCCATTTCTTCCAGATTGTCAAGTTTGTTGGCATAGAGTTGCTCATAGTATGTTCTTATAATTGTCTGTATTTCTTTGGTGTTAGTTGTGATCTCTCCTCTTTCATTCATGATTTTATTTATTTGGGTCCTTTCTCTTTTCTTTTTGATAAGTCTGGCCAGGGGTTTATCAATCTTATTAATTCTTTCAAAGAACCAGGTCCTAGTTTCGTTGATTTGTTCTATTGTTTTTTTGGTTTCTATTTCATTGATTTCTGCTCTGATCTTTATGATTACTCTTCTCCTGCTGGGTTTAGGGTTTCTTTGTTGTTCTTTCTCCAGCTCCTTTAGGCGTAGGGTTAGGTTGTGTACCTGAGACCTTTCTTGTTTCTTGAGAAAGGCTTGTACCGCTATATATTTTCCTCTCAGGACTGCCTTTATTGTGTCCCACAGATTCTGAACCGTTGTGTTTTCATTATCATTTGTTTCCATGAATTTTTTCAATTCTTCTTTAATTTCCTAGATGACCCATTCATTCTTTAGAAGGATGCTGTTTAGTCTCCATGTATTTGGGTTCTTTCTAAATTTCCTCTTGTGATTGAGTTCTAGTTCAGAGCATTGTGGTCTGACAATATGCAGGGAATGATTCCAATCTTTTGATAGTGGTTGAGACCTGATTTAGGACCAAGAATGTGATCTATTCTGGATAATGTTTCATGTGCACTAGAGAAGAATGTGTATTCTGTTGCTTTGGGATGAAATGTTCTGAATATATCTGTGATGTCCATCTGGTCCAGTGTGTCATTTAAGACCTTGATTTCCTTGTTGATCTTTTGCTTGGATGATCTGTCCATTTCAGTGAGGGGAGTGTTAAAGTCCCCTACTATTATTGTATTATTGTCGATGTGTTTCTTTGATTTTGTTATTAATTGGTTTATATAGTTGGCTGCTCCCACGTTAGGGGCATAGATATTTAAAATTGTTAGATCTTCTTATTGGACAGTTCCTTTGAGTATGATATAGTGTCCTTCCTCATCTCTTATTATAGCCTTTGGCTTAAAATCTAATTGATCTGTTATAAGGATTGCCACTCCTGCTTTCTTCTGATGTCCATTAGCATGGTAAATTCTTTTCCACCCCCTCACTTTAAATCTGGAGGTGTCTTCGGGTTTAAGATGAGTTTCTTGTAGGCAACATATAGATGGGTTTTGTTTTTTTATCCATTCTGATACCTTGTGTCTTTTGATTGGGGCATTTAGCCCATTAACATTCAGGGTAAGTATTGAGAGATATGAATTTAGTGTCATTGTATTGCCTGTAAGGTGACTGTTATTGTATATTGTCTCTGTTTCTTTCTGATCTACTACTTTTAGGGTCTCTCTTTGCTTAGAGGACCCCTTTCAATATTTCCTGTAGAGCTGGTTGGGTATTTGCAAATTCTTTCAGTTTTTGTTTGTCCTGGAAGCTTTTAATCTCTCCTTCTATTTTCAATGATAGCCTAGCTGGATATAGTATTCTTGGCTGCATGTTTTTCTCATTTAGTACTCTGAATATATCATGCCATCTCTTTCTGGTCTGCCAGGTCTCTGTGGATAAGTCTGCTGCCAATCTAATATTTTTACCATTGTATGTTACACACTTCTTTTCCCGGGCTGCTTTCAGGATCTTCTTTTTGTCACTAAGACTTGTGAATTTTACTATTAGGTGACGGGGTGTGGACCTATTCTTATTGATTTTGAGGGGGGTGTTCTCTGAACCTCCTGGATTTTGATGCTTGTTCCCTTTGCCATATTGGGGAAATTCTCTCCAATAATTCTCTCCAATATACCTTCTGCTCCCCTCTCTGTTTCCTCTTCTTCTGGAATCCCAATTATTCTAATGTTGTTTCGTCTTATGGTGTCACTTATCTCTCGAATTCTCCCCTCGTGGTCCAGTAGCTGTTTGTTCCTCTTTTGCTCAGCTTCTTTATTCTCTGTCATTTGGTCTTCTATATTGCTAATTCTTTCTTCTGCCTCATTTATCCTAGCAGTGAGAGCCTCCATTTTTGATTGCACCTCATTAATAGCTTTTTTGATTTCAACTTGGTTAGATTTTAGTTCTTTTATTTCTCCAGAAAGGGCTTTTATATCTCCTGAGAGGGTTTCTCTAATATCTTCCATGCTTTTTTCGAGCCCGGCTAGAACCTTGAGAATCGTCATTCTGAACTCTAGATCTGACATATTACCAATGTCTGTATTGATTAGGTCCCTAGCCTTTGGTACTGCCTCTTGTTCTTTTTTTTGTGGTGAATTTTTCCGCCTTGTCATTTTGTCCAGATAAGAGTATATGAAGGTGCAAGAAAAATACTAAAAGGGTGGCAACAACCCCAGGAAAATATGCTTTAGCCAAATCAAAAGAGATCCCAAATCGTGAGGGGGAAGAAAGGGGATAAAAAGAGGTTCAGAAAGAAAAAAAAAAAAAAAAGAAACAATTAAAAAAAGAAAACCAATAAAGAAAAAATATAAAAAGGAAAAAATATATATATATTAGATAAACTAGTTAAAAAAACGTTAAAAAAGTAAAGGGTAAAAGTTAAAAAATTTTAGAAGAAGAGAAAAAAAATTGAAAAAGAAAAAAAAATTAAATTAACTGCAAGGCTAAAGAATCATGGGGAGAAAGCCATGAGTTCCGTGCTTTGCTTTCTCCTCCTCTGGAATTCTGCTGCTCTCCTTGGTATTGAAACTGCACTCCTTGGTAGGTGAACTTAGTCCTGGCTGGGTTTCTTGTTGATCTTCTGGGGGAGGGGCCTGTTGTAGTGATTCTCAAGAGTCTTTGCCCCAGGCGGACTTGCACCGCCCTTACCCTGGGCCGGTCTGAGTAATTTGATCAGGTTTGCTTTTGGGAGCTTTTGTTCCCTGAGCGCTTTCTGTAGAGTTCCGGAGGGCGGGAATGAAGATGGCAGCCTCCCAGTCTCCGGCCAGGAGGAGCCAAGAGCCTGGGGCCCCACTCCTCAGTGTGCCCTCAGAGAACAGTGCCCAATTACTCTCTCTTCACCCTGGCCTCCGGCTGCGCTCCGAGCTGACTGAGCCTGCGACTGGTTCAAGGTAACCCCGAGCTTAGAGCTCACTCCTCGGCTCTGTCTCTGTAGCCGGCTTCCCCGTTCTAATACCTGTAAGCTCTGCGACACTCAGATACCCCCCGATCCCTCTGTGACCCTGCGGGACCTGAGACCACGCTGACCCTGCGTGGGCTTCACCCCAGTTAAGCCTCTGGAGCGATGTCCCTCAGCCAAACAGACTTTTAAAAGTTTTGATTTTGTGCTCCGTTGCTCCGCCGCTTGCCATGAGCCAGCCCCTCCCCCCGCGGTCTATCCTCCGGTCGCTTTGGATTCACTTCTCCGCCAGTCCTACCTTTCAGAAAGTGGTTGATTTTCTGTTTCTAGAGTTGCTGTTCTTCTTCTCTTCGATCTCCCGTTGGATTTGTAGGTGTTTGCAATCTTTAGATAAGCTATCTAGCTGATCTCCCGCTACCTGAAGTAGTCTCAGCCTGCTACTTCTCCGCCATCTTGACTCCTCCCCCCAGAATAGATTAGTTTTAACTGTTAAGTGTATTCTTTGTAAATGCCAATTAGGTAAAGTTTGTTGATAATATTGTTCACATCATCTATATTTTTACTGAGAGAGGTATTGAAAATCTCCAACTATACTTGTGGATTTAGCTTTCTCTCCCTTTAGTTCTGTCAGTTTTTATTTCATATATTTTGAAACTCTCTTACTAGGTACATTAACATTTACAGTGGTCATGTCTTCCTGATGCAATGACCAATTATTATTAAATATCCCACTTCATCTCACTAATACTTTTGTATTCATATCTACTCTGTGCAAAATTGTATATAACTATGCCAAAATTTTTATGCTTCATATTTGCATGTTTGTTTTCCCCATACTTTTACTTACACCCCATCTTTGTCTTTATCTTGGATGTGCAACTTTTGTACATGGCATATAGTTGGTTCTTGATTTTTATCCTTTAACTATATTACAATATCTGCCTTTAATTCAAGTGGTCAGATCATTAACATTTAGTATAATTATTGGTATGGATTCATGCCTACCCTGTTGCTATTTGTCTCTCTTTTTATTATTTCTCTGTCTCATTTTTTTGCCTTTATGGGGGGCTAGTCACTTTTTTTGAGTATTCCATTTCATTTCCTTTATTGATTTCTTAAAACTCTCTTTTAATTAATTATTTATTTATTTTTAAAAGATTTTGTTTACTTATTTGACAGATAGAAATCACAAGTAGACAAGAGAGGTAGGAGGAAGCAGGCTCCCTGCTGAGCAGAGAGCCTGATGCAGGGCTCAATCCCAGGACCCTGGGATCATGACCTGAGCCGAAGGCAGAGGCTTTAACCCACTGAGCCACCCAGGCGCCCCCCCTTTTTTTTTTTTTTTTTTTAATTTGACAGATAGAGATCACAGGTAGGCATTGAGACAGGCAGAGAGAGAGAGGAGGAAGCGGACTCCCTGCCGAGCAGAGAGCCTGCTGCAGGGCTCAATCCCAGGACCCTGGGATCATGACCTGAGCTGAAGGCAGAGCCAGGCGCCCCTCTTTTAATTATTTTTTTTAGTAGTTTTTCTAAGCTAACATGTATTTTTTCTTAATTTAATGTTCCTTTCGAGTCAATATTGTACTATATCATACATCACTCTTCACACTTAATGCTTCATTTTGCCAACTTCACTTCCCTTTTTATCCCATGACACCTCCTTTACACCTTCAGTGTAAAGACCTTTATAATTCTATGATTACATTTAACAGTTTTGTAATTATATTGACATCAACCAAACATAATGAGACATTCAAATAATCAAAGAACTACCTTGCTCATAAGAGACAGGGCACTCATGATTTAGGTATGATGCACTATTGGAATTTTCATATAGGAATTTAAAATAATTGTGATTAAAAACTGTAGTAGAAAAGGTGGAACATACACATGAAAATATGTGGCATTTTAGCAGAAAGGAAATATTAGAAAATGTCAAATGGAAATGCTAGATATGAAAGCATGAGATGAAGAATACTCTTGATATGCTCATCAGTAGACTCAGCACAGCCAAAGAAAGAAATCATGTACTTGAAGATAGACAAACAGAAATTACCTTGTAATTATGTAATTATGGTATTGCAAGATGATTACACTAAAATGGGAGGTGTCAGGAGATAGAAAGAAAAAGAGTGAAAAGGCACAAAACAGAGCATCCATGAGGTGTGAGAAAATAGAAAGTGGTATAACATATGTGTAAATGGAATTATATATACAAAGGGACAGAATGGTATAGAAGAGATGCTTTTTAAAAGATTTTTATTTATTTATTTGACAGGGACAGAGACACAGCAAGAGGGGGAACACATGCAGGGGGAGTGGCAGAGGGATAAGCGGGCTTCCTGTAGAGCAGGAGCCTGATGCAAGGCTCAGTTCCAGGACCCTGGCTGGGATCATGACCTGAGCTGAAAGCAGATGCTTAATGACTGAGCCACCCAGGTGCCCCCAGAAGAAATATTTTAAGAGATATATTGGTTAATCATTTTCCAAATACAATGAAAGACATCAAATTACCAATCATAGAGGCTCAGAGAAGCCCAAGCAGGATAAATATCTCTTTTCCCAAACCCCACACTATTAGACACATCATATATGAACTGATAAAATTCAGAAGCAAACGAGTAAATGTTGAAGGCAGTCCAAATAAAATAGACCTATTACAGAGGAATAGAGTTAAGAATTACAGCAGACTTCTTATCAGAAACTGTGCAAACAAGAAAACAGTAAGGTGACAACTTTAAAGAGCAGAAGTGGAAAGCAACCGAGTGTTCCATACCACATGAAATTATCTTTTATTTTTTATAAAGATTTGATTGATTGATTGATTGATTGATTGAGAGAGTGCACAAGTGGGGGAGAGGCAGAGGGAGAAGGAGAAGCAAACTCCCTGCTTAGCAGGGAGTCAGATGTGGGGCTCAATCTCAGGACCCTGAGATAATAACCTAAGGTAAAGGCAGACATTTAACAGATTGAGCCACCCAAGCAGCCCTGACATTATCTTTTAAAATAAAGGGGGAAATGACATTTTTAATACATAAAAACTGAGAATTCATTACTTCTTGATCTGTACAGCAAAAAAATATTAAAGGAATGTTTTCAGATAGAAAATGTACAGTATCATAGACTTGAATACACACAGAGAAATAAATATCTCTGGAAATGGCTAAAATGAAGATAAATATAAAATATATTTTCCTTAATTTTAATCACCCTGAAGTATCATCGACGTTCTTTTTTCTTTTTAAGATTTTATTTATTTATTTGACAGAGATCACAAGTAGACAGAGAGGCAAGCAGAGAGAGATGGAGAAGCAGGCTCCCCGCTGAGCAGAGAGCTGGATGTGCAGCTTGATCCCAGGACCCTGGGATCATGACCTGAGCCGAAGGCAGAGGCTTTAATCCACTGAGCCACCCAGGCGCCCTATCATCGACTTTCTTTCTTTTTTTAAGATTTATTTTATTTATTTGACAGAGAGAGAGAGATCACAAGTAGGCAGAGAGGCAGGCAGAGAGAGGGGAAGGGAAGCAGGCTCCCTGCCGAGCAGAGAGCCCGATGCAGGGCTCCATCCCAGGATCCCGGGATCATGACCTGAGCCGAAGGCAGAGACCCAACCCACTTAAGCAAAAATACTAACAGTGCTCTTTGAATGTATAGCATAGATATAGATAAAATATATGACAGCCTTAGCAAAAAGGATAGGAAGGAGGAATTGAGAATATACAATTGCTTAGTTTTTTATATTTTATGTGAAGGATTACAGTATTACTTGAAGTTATATTATGATTAAAGATGTATAATGTACAACCAAGAACAACCCTTGAACTATTAAGTTACAAATGCATAAATAAGAATATAATAAAGTACATGAAATGAAATAAAAATTTTGAATCCAAAAACATGATAAAATAACAAAGGTGTGGGGCACCTTGGTGGCTCAGTTGTTAAATGTCTGCCTTTGGCTAGGGTCATGATCCCAGGGTCCTGGGATGGAGCCCCACATTGGGCTCCCTGCTCAGCAGGAAGGCTGCTTCTCCCTCTCCCACTTCCCCTGCTTGTGTTCTCTCTCTCACTATATCACTCTCTGTCAAATAAATAAATAAAATCTTTAAAAACAAATAGGAAACAAATACCAAACAGAGGTGAAACAAATAGAAAGGAACCAGTAAAATGGCAGATTTTAATTCAGCCATATCAATAATTACATTAAATGTGAGTCATTTAAATATACTAATTTAAAAACTGAGATTATAGCTCTAACTATATGCTGGCTCTAAGAAACACACTTGCAATATAAGAGATGCACTTTAACTATAAAGGCACAAATAGACTAAAACTAAAGTTAAGAGAAAAAGTTACTGATCATAAGAAACCTGGAGTGACTAGATTAATAACAGACAAAGTAGACTTCAGAAAATAGAATCTTGCAGAGGATATTCCATAATGATAAAGGGCTCACTTCACCAAGAAGATGTGATAATCTTAAATGTTCAGGTACTTAATCATAGAGCTTCAAATGCATGAAACAGCGATTGATAGAACTGGAAGGACAAACAGACAAGTATATATTATATTTTGAGTCTCCAACACTACTCTTTCATAACTGATAGAATAAGTGGGCCAAAAATTAGTCAGGATATATAAGATATGAGAAACACTTTAAATCAGCTTGACTTAATTGACATTTATGTAACATTCCAACTACAATAGGATATACATTATTTTAAAGCACATGTAGTATGTTAAGATAAACCATAATGTGGGTCATAGAACAAACCTAATACATATAAAAATTTTTAAAGTAAACAGTGTATTTTCTCTGAACATATTGGAAATAAAGTAGAAATCAACAGGAGCTTATCTGGAAAATCACGATATTTCAAAATTAAGCAACAAATGTCTAAATACTCATGGATTAAAGTAGAAGTATATATTACTTTTAATGAAAGGAAAATGAAACTACAACATAACAAAAATTGTGGAATACATCGAAAGCAGTAATTAGAATGAAATTTACAGGAATAGCAAATGAACTCAAAGCAAATAGATGGAGTTAAATAATAAACTTAAGAAGAGAAATCAGTGAAGTTGAAAATAGGAAAACATTAAAGAATACCAAGATATTTTTTTAAGATCAATAAAATTGACTCACCTTTAGCTAGATTTACCAAGGAAAAGAGGAACAACCTGAAATACCAGTCAACAGTCAAAGAGGGAATGTCATTGCACATACTACATATACAGAAATTAAAAATTAGGAAAACTTTCAAAATATCTTTATGCCCACAGTGAGAAAACTTAGGAAATGAACAAATTCCTTGAAAAGTATAAACCACAAAGGCCCCTCAAGAAGTAATAAATAACATGGAAACTCTCTGTTAAAGAAGAATCCAATCCCAGATGGCTTTACTGGTGAATTCTGTCAAAAAATTTAGAAAGGGGGCACCTGGCTGGTACAACTAGTAGAGCAGGTGTCTCCTAATCTCGGGGTCATAAATTCAAGTCCCACGTTGGCATATAGATTACTTTAAAAGAATTAGGAAGGAATAATATTTAGTCTACACAAACTCTTTCAGAATTGGAACTGGAGGGGATACTTATCATCTCATTTTATAAGATCAGCATTACTGAGACCAAAACTAGAAAAAGACATCTTAGTGAAAGAAAACTACAGACTAATATTTTCATGAAGAGGCAAAAATCTTTAATAAAATACTATCAAATCAAATCTAAGAGTATAAACAGGATATTACAGGATTATACATCGTGATCAAGTGCAGTTTATTTTGGGGAATGCAAGACTGGGTCAACATTCAAAAATTTAATATTCCAATTTACCACTTCAGCAGACTAAAGAAGAAAAAAAACATATGATAGTATCAATAGATGCATAAAAACCAGATGTCAGTACTCAATATCTTTGATAAAAATTCACTAAACTAAAAATGGAAGTGAACTTCTTTAACATGATAAAGAGCTTCTTCAGAAAACTTATAGCTAACACTACACTTACCTATGAAAGAGTGGCTGTTTCTCGCTACAGGTGAAAACAAGGCAAAGATGTCTATTCTTACCAATTGTTATCAGTGCTGCATTGAAAGTCCTAGCCAATGCATTAAGATAAGAGAAATGTATAAAAGGCATATGGATTGGATAAGAAGAACTAAAGTTTTCTCTATTCACAGATTATTTGGTTTTATGTAGAGAAAATGCCAAAGAATTTCCAAAAAAGGAATTAGAACTGAAATTCTATTTCAAATTCAAGGTTGCAAGATACACATTAATACACAAAATCAATTGTATTTTTATATATACTAGCAACAGAAAATTAGAAATTAGGAAAAAAAGGAGCCATTTACAATAACACCTAAAAACCCATGAAATATGAAGGTGAAAAATCTAACAGGATGTATGGAAGGTCTGTATTGAAAGGAAGGATGTATTGAAGGCTCTAAAACACATTTGAAAGAGTTTAGACAAGACCTGAATAAATGGAACAGTGTACTATATTCACAGTATCAAAGTCACAATGTTGTTAATATGGCAGTTATCCCCCAATTTAGTTTATAGAGTTAGTTTGATACCAATCAATGTTCCAGTTAAAATTCCAGCAGGGATTTTTGCAGAATTCACCAAGCTGTTTTTCAGATTTATGTGGAAAGGTAAAGGAACTAGAATAACCAAATCAATTTTGAAAAAAAAGATCAAAGTTGTCATATTTACAGTAACTTAAATTGGAAGTCTTATAAATCTACAGTAATTAAGATTGTGTTATTGGTAAAAGGAATTGCACATTGATTAATGGAATAGAATAGAGAAAGCAGAAATAGACCTGTACATATATTGCCAGTTTTTTTTTTTTTTAACTAAGGTACAAAAACAATGCTATGGTGAAAGGATAGTCTTTTCAACAAACGATGATGCAGTGATTAGACATTGATACTCAAAAAAAAAGAAAGAAAGAAAAGTACCTCAAAACATGCTTTGCCTGTGTGCAAGTATTAAAATAAATCATAGACCTAGATCATAGACCTGAAAATAAAATCTAAAACTTTAAAAAAACTTATTAAAGAAAACATAGAAGAAAATCTTTTGGTCTTGGGTTGAGCAATATTTCTTAAATGTGACCACCAAAAACACAATCCATAAAGGAAAATATTGATAAATTGGGTTTCATCAAAATTGAAAACTTAACATTTTTTTGAAAGATGTTGTTAAGAGAATTGAAAAGACAAGCCACAGCCTGGAAGATAGTGTTTGCATGACACATATTTAATAAAACACTTGAATCAGAGTATGTAAAGAATTCTCAAAACTCAATAACAAGACAACAACCCAATAAGAAGTGGACAAAAGAGTTGAATAGGTATAAAGAACATATATGAATGGAAATAAACACACCAAAACTGCCCTGTGTCATTAGTCATTGAGGAAATCCTTATTAAACCACAGGCAACTTTCCACTGCATATCTATTTGCATGACTAAAACAAACAACAACCAAAAAAAGCTCAAGGAAACAAAGATGACAATACCAGTGTTGGTAGGAATCCTAAGTAACCAGAATTCTCATCCATTACCAGTCAATATTCAGTGGGATAGCCACTTTAGACAAAACACTTTGGCAATTTTATATAGATTTAAACATACATTTAATATAAAATATAATAATTTCACTCTAGACAGTTAGCAAAGAGAAATAAAACTGATTTCCAGCAAAGATCTGTATACTAATGTATATTGCAAGCTTATTCCTAATCGGCAAAAACGGGGGGGAAAAACCCACATGGCTTTTAACTTGTGAATGGATAAACTGTTTTATGTCCATTTAATGAACACAGATGTATGCAACCACATGAATGAAGGCCTTAAGAAGTGAATGAAAGAAATCAGAATCAAAAGCCTGCATTCATTTTGACATTCTGGAGAAGGCAAACATCAGAAACACAAAGTGTCATTGCTTGCCAGGGACTGGAGTGGCAGGAGGAGTTGTCTAAAAGAGAGCCTGAGAAAATCTGGGAAGAGGGGTAATTGAACTCAGTTGTCTAAACCCATAAAACTGTATACTAATAGGAATGAATGTTACTATATGTAAATTCAATCTTAATAAACCTGATCCTCCTCCCCAGTTTGGAGAGTATGTATGAGAACTAACAAATCTTGTATAAATCAAGAAGTTAGCCAATAATGTTTCAAATTGGTTAATTAAGAACAGCAGTGTATTTTTAGAGTTAATGTCCTATGATAATGTCCGAGAGAAAAACAACAAAAATCATTAAAAGTGCCTTTGTGAAGTGAGACTGGGGAGGAGTAGATAGAAGTGGGGTAGATGCTTTCTATTTTAATTCTTCCTATACTAATTTTTTTTTTTTTTACCATATACACTGATAGGGTTGGTTATAAAAACAAAAACTATTTTAAACTATTTTAAAATTACAAATAATTGACTTGTTTTCCCTATACAAATACGGGATTTCTGTTAAAATGTTTTTTTTGTGTATCTTCAGTCTGTAACATGGCATAAAGTAGAAAGAAATGAAATGAAGTTAGGATAAATTAGGCTGTGTTTAATTCATTAACCTGGAGTAATAGTGATTACTTCTCTGCGCAAAGGAAACTGCAACTAAGGTACATCATCCATATGTAGATAAAGCCCATTGTAAATGCAGCATTCCTCACCTGCTCTTTTAGGTGAAAGCATTTCGTTCGACTTGAAAGGTCATTTATCACCTACAAGGGAGCACTTACTGGCTGCCTGGCCTCTTTTTGTTGGTTTCGTAGAGCATTAAACTTGCTTATGGAGAATTTTGCTTGCACCAGCAGTCTATACATGGGCTTATTAATGCATTAACAAACCTCATTTTGCTGAGCTAAATTAGAGGTAACCCTTGTTCAGTACAGTGTCATGCACACAGTGGGCAGTCAGCATTTTCTTGATTGTTCTCTACACAGGGAAAGTCACTATGGGTGTTTTGACCCTCTTCCAAGACAGATTTAAAGATGAGAGGTTAAGATTATGGAAGGATCATCAGGCTAGCGACTCCATTGGTTTCCATTTCAGGATCAGATAAATTTCCAGGGTTGAGTGGGAGTCATTGTATAATACTCATGCACCTGAATTTTCAGGGACAATGCTGCTTTCAAATATGCTAGCCTATTTTCAGATCACAAATTCCAATTTTTGGTCTGGAAAATAGAGTTGCTGTAAGCTGTGGGGTAACATGGCAGCAGGAATGTGGGTGTTCACCAGACTCCAGCATCAGTGTTCTTTTAAAGACCTATGCAGAATTGCTGACTGAAGATATCACTGTGATTCCCAAAACAAATCCCTGTGAATGAAATACTTCTACACAGTAAGACATGATTTTAACAAAATATGATGACTTGGGGCCCCTGGGTGGCTCAGTGGGTTAAAACCTCTGTCTTCCGCTCAGGTCATAATCCCAGGGTCCTGGGATAGAACCCCGAATTGGGCTCTCTGCTCAGCAGGGAGCCTGCTTCCTCCTCTCTCTCTCTGCCTGCCTCTATGCTTACTTGTGATCTCTATCAATTAAATAAATAAAATCTTTAAATTAAAAAAAATATGATGACTTTAGTATCATAGTATTAATATGTGTTCTTTGTAGATTAGAGAAAAGTGTTGAAAATTGTAAATACATCTTTAGTTTTTAGTTCAGAGGAGACCACTATTAATATTTCGTTGTATTTCCTTCTAGTCTTACTTTCTATGCACATATATATGTAAATTGAAATCATATCCTATATAATTCTACTTTTCATTTAATAGCCACAGTGAGCCATTTCTATTCCCTTTAAATATTATTAAAAACAGGACATTATGCCATCATATGTTTTGTCAAAATTTACTCACCCGTTCTGACTTAGGGATATTTTGATTATTTCCAATTTTTATTTTTGTAAATAATAACTGCAATGGAAATTTAAAATAAATTTTATTTTCCTTTTATTTTATAAAGAGGAAGTGGAAATACAACCACAAAGAATATATTTTTAGGACTCCTAAGACAAACATTTCAGATTGTATTCCCAAAAGTTTGTACCAAACAATGTTCTACCAACTATGAATAAAGATGAAATTTCACTGATAACCCCTTGCCAATTCTGGGTGTTGTAATTTATGAAATCATTTCTTATTTGGCAAATGGAAATAATGTATTACCATTTACTCTGTTCATTTTTCCACGGACAACATAGTAACCAATATGAGAATTAACATTCTAGATACTTCCACTCTTTGATCATGCCCAGATGCTAAAGGCTTGTTTTTTTTTTTTTTTTTTAAAGAAAAATTTTCTATTTGTTTTGGAGTTGCCAGTGTTATCACTTGAAGTGGCAATGTTACTACCAAAGGGAAGGTTAAAGCCAGAAATGGTTATCAGAAAACACTGAGAGTTGGGTTTTAGGGAGTGTGGTTTGGGCCTTGAATGTTGAGCTGTCCATATAGCTTATAATTTGTAATAGCGGGAGCTTAATTTTTCATTTTTGTTTTTAAACATCTGCTGTGCATGAAATGTTTTATCTAAAATATGTCTTAATCTCATAAAACCCTGTGAGATAGGGATTATTATCCATGTTTCAGTAGTGTGTAGTCATGTTTGGAGAGGTGTTACAACTCTGCAGGCCCTGAGGCTGTACCAGTGGGGACTCTGGATTTCAGCTACAGGCAGAGAGTCCTTGGATACACGGGATCCTTCCCCAACACCTTGCTGAAGTCTTATAACAGTAAACTCAAATGAAAAGAACTACAAAGATACAGTTTTTCTTTGTTTCTTTCCTGTGGTTTTATGTTGTTGTATTGTTTTATACTTGCTTAACATAAGAGAAGCAGCAAAATTGAGGCAAAACAATGTGTCTTAGACTTCCCTTTTGTTCTGGCTAGTATGAGTTCTTTGAGACTTCTCTGAGGTCCTCTAATTTCTTTTACTATTGCTTCACTTCTATGTCTTGAAATATATTAGTATAGCTGCAATAAAAAGTTATTTTGTTTAATAATGCTTTGATAAACAAAAGAAAATGTAATTCCAGAGAAAGCCGTATGACCGACCTTCCAAAGCAGCTATGATAATCCCAAGAAATCTGAGGTTTAGGTATATATTTTTAAATTACAGATTTAAAAATTTCATTTCCCATTGCTCAGCTCTTCCTCCCAGGTACCTTCTATGGATAGAGGGGCAGACGATGCTGCCTGTCTTATGCTTGCATAATACAAGTTTTCTTACTATCTAAGCCAATCCTTTGAGTTTTAGGGTCAGTGTCAGAAAGAGGACCAATTAGGATCAGCCTTTAAAAAAAAAAAAACTTTCCTTCTAAATTACTTGCCCTCCTTTTCCCCTTTCAACTCTTCACTTACCAATCTATTTTTAGTTAGATCATCTTACTTTAGATAGTTTTCTTTTATTTCTAGATTGAGAATTATCTATTCCTTACCATATCTGATCATATAAATGAATAACTGTGGATCATGATAAAAATTTCTGACAAGTGAACCCCTGAGAACTCAAGGACTTTAACTTTTTAATTTTCTTTCTACTTTCATTCTAAACTTCCGATAGTTTTGTCTCTTTCTTTCTGCATGTTCTTTTAGCCCTATAGTTCGACTATTAACTATTGATTACTTGTTTCTTTACTCATTACTTAATTGCCTCCCTTAATCAACTCAGAGCTTCCTTAGCTTTAAAAACTTCTGTTTTTTTTTTTTTTTTTTTTTTTTTTTTAGGAATTTAATTTTTTTATTTTTTCAGCATAACAGTATTCATTATTTTTGCACCACACCCAGTGCTCCATGCAATCCGTGCCCTCTACAATACCCACCACCTGGTGCCCCCAACCTCCCACCCCCCACCCCTTCAAAATTCTCAGATCGTTTTTCAGAGTCCATAGTCTCTCATGGTTCACCTCCCCTTCCAATTTCCCTCAACTCCCTTCTCCTCTCCATCTCCCCTTGTCCTCCATGCTATTTGTTATGCTCCACAAATAAGTGAAACCATATGATAATTGACTCTCTCTGCTTGACTTATTTCACTCAGCATAATCTCTTCCAGTCCCGTCCATGTTGCTACAAAACTTGGGTATTCATCCTTTCTTTCTTTTTTTTTTACAGCGTTATAAACATATATTTTTATCCCCAGGGGTACAGGTCTGCGAATCGCCAGGTTTACACACTTCACAACACTCACCATAGCACATACCCTCCCCAATATCCATAACCCCACCCCCTCTCCCAACCCCCTCCCCCCATCAACCCTCAGTTTGTTTTGTGAGATTAAGAGTCACTTATGGTTTGTCTCCCTCCCAATCCCATCTTGTTTCATTTACTCTTCTCCTACCCCCTCAACCCCCCATGTTGCATCTCCTCTCCCTCATATCAGGGAGATCATATGATAGTTGTCTTTCTCCGATTGTTTTTTTTTTCAAAGAAATGGAACAAATAATCCTAAAATTTATATGGAACCAGAAAAGACCTCGAATAGCCAAAGGAATATTGAAAAAGAAAGCCAAAGTTGGTGGCATCACAATTCCGGACTTCAAGCTCTATTACAAAGCTGTCATCATCAAGACAGCATGGTACTGGCACAAAAACAGACACATAGATCAATGGAACAGAATAGAGAGCCCAGAAATAGACCCTCAACTCTATGGTCAACTCATCTTCGACAAAGCAGGAAAGAATGTCCAATGGAACAAAGACAGCCTCTTCAATAAATGGTGTTGGGAAAATTGGACAGCCACATGCAGAAAAATGAAATTGGGTCATTTCCTTACACCACACACGAAAATAGACTCAAAATGGATGAAGGATCTCAATGTGAGAAAGGAATCCATCAAAATCCTCGAGGAGAACACAGGCAGCAACCTCTTCGACGTCAGCCGCAGCAACATCTTCCTAGGAACATCACCAAAGGCAAGGGAAGCAAGGGCAAAAATGAACTATTGGGATTTTATCAAGATCAAAAGCTTTTGCACAGCAAAGGAAACAGTGAACAAAACCAAAAGACAACTGACAGAATGGGAGAAGATATTTGCAAATGACATATCAGATAAAGGGCTAGTGTCCAAAATCTATAAAGAACTTAGCAAACTCAACACCCAAAGAACAAATAATCCAATCAAGAAATGGGCAGAGGACATGAACAGACATTTCTGCAAAGAAGACATCCAGATGGCCAACAGACACAGGAAAAAGTGCTCCATATCACTCGGCATCAGGGAAATACAAATCAAAACCACAATGAGATATCACCTCACACCAGTCAGAATGGCTAAAATTAACAAGTCAGGAAATGACAGATGCTGGCGAGGATGCGGAGAAAGGGGAACCCTCCTACACTGTTGGTGGGAATGCAAGCTGGTGCAACCACTCTGGAAAACAGCATGGAGGTTCCTCAAAATGTTGAAAATAGAACTACCCTATGACCCTGCAATTGCACTGCTGGGTATTTACCCTAAAGATACAAACATAGTGATCCGAAGGGGCACGTGCACCCGAATGTTTATAGCAGCAATGTCTACAATAGCCAAACTATGGAAAGAACCTAGATGTCCATCTACAGACGAATGGATAAAGAAGATGTGGTATATATACACAATGGAATACTATGCAGCCATCAAAAGAAATGAAATCTTGCCATTTGCGACGACGTGGATGGAACTAGAGGGTATCATGCTTAGCGAAAAACTTCTGTTTTTATCATTAACTTTTTGTGTTTTATTTCATCTCTTCGAAATAGATTGACCATGTTACATGCTCCTGTTTTCCTTACATCTCCAAGTTCTTTGTGATCCTCTCCCATTTGTTTTCCGTCTTTTCTACCTCATGGAGATTGGAAACACAAAGCTAGATTTCTATGAATGAATGGACCCCTAACGTAGGAACTCAAGATTATTGACTTCTGTCCTTATCAGAATGAAAGAGTATTTTCCTGAACTATTTTCTTTGTGATCTCTGATTCCAGGACAACAACTTCTTTGTTCCCTGGATATCAAACACTCATATCGCTCTTTCTGATACGACAAGCAGCCCTTGATGCATTCATTTCTTTGGGTCATACAACTTTAGAACAATTGGTGATCATCAAATTGACTTCCTTCTTGGACAGATCAGTTGAGGACATAGAAGTCCCTAAGGCCACATTAATAGAATCAGGATTAGAACTTCAGGTCTTTTAACTTGGACCCCAAATGCCCTAGACTGGATTAGAACTACTGCACTGTTCTTCTCTTTACCCAGGTTCATTTCGCCATGCAAAACGATAGCAATTTCTGCATATCAGTACAAGATGTTGCTGAAAATTGTATTTTATGAGATTTGGTTGTAATTAGTCACAATTTCTCATGAGAACAATACTAAAAATGGTATACTCCTGATCAAGACTGATGATGAAGTAAATCATAGATTTGACAAGCAGTATATTGAACACAGGTCTGTAATGATTCAAAAATTATATGTCATCCTCCAAGTCTTGTAAAATAGATCCTAATGTGTAGGCTGATTAAATATAGTGCTAAGCTCTGTGCCCCAGTACTGACGGAGGCATTGCCTAGAGTGAACTCGTTGAATTGAGGCCAAAAGACCCAGTAGCCCATTCACTAAACAAGTCCCTTATTAGCTAGACCACAGATCTGGGACTATTAGGTTTCTTGGTAGCTTGGGATGGGTGGCTGTTATTCAGCTTTTTCAGTTTTCCAGAATATCCATACTGAATAAAAATAGCACTGTGGAATATTGCCTTTTCCATTCTAGAGAACATTCCTATATGGGTTGTGGCCGTTGATTGTGAACAAAACAAAGTACAGGAATAGGTTGGGCACTCCAGATTGACAATTTGTTTTGGAAAAAGACAAAAGAAATGTAACACTATGTGAAGTAATTATATTTTTCAACATTTGAAAATTTAAAAAGTTATCTGTGATCTTGGCAAAGTCAGCCTCTAGTTCCTTTATGTTCTTCCTTACTTGGTTGGTATTATTATAACCTTTCTTTTTTTTTTAATATTTTATTTATTTGACAGAGAGAGAGAGAGATCACAAGTAGGCAGAGAGGCAGGCAGAGAGAGGGAAGCAGGCTCCCTGCTGAGCAGAGAGCCCGATGCGGGGCTTGATCCCAGAACCCTGAGATCATGACCTGAGCCGAAGGCAGAGGCTTTAACCCACTGAGCCACCCAGGCGCCCCTATTATAACCTTTCTTTTTTGAAATGATGATAATAGAGGGTGCTTCTCCTGGTCCCCAGTGTTCTCCCTTGGGGAAGGCAAAAATTTAATGCAACCCTGGTTGCATCCTGAAACTATTTTTGAAATTTAACTGGTTGGTGAAATCCCCAAATCTGGTAACCACTGTTAAACATGATTTTGTGTGAATATCAACAACTATATGGCCAGAAGCTAGGTCTAGAATGCATTCATGCCAGTGCTTGGCTGAAAGCCTGAGGATCCCTGGTAACCCCAGCAGGGATTGGCAAACAGGTCAGATGAAGAGGAAGTAGAAGCCCCGTGGCCCTATCTTGGGGAGGACTCTGAGCCTTATCCTGCAACTCCAGGGAATGCTGGGCTTTTCCAACCAGCAGCTGAGTCCAGGGGCCCTATGAGGCTGTTCCTGGAATATTGATTCCACGTGGGGGTGTGTTTAACAAGAACACATTGGCAAAGTGGGAACAGGTTAAATCCTGTACATTTCAGCCCCACAACAGGAGACATTTCCCACCATATATTGGTTGAGGACTGCCTCATTTTATCCAGGCTGGTGGGAGCTGGCTGGAGGATCTTTGATGACTGCTGAGAGGGTAGGATGGGACTATGGAGGAGGAGAATGGGTTGGGGATAGTGAAGAACAACTGTGTTCCTCAGGACTCACTTCAAAGAAAATTACCTGCCTGCTCCTGCCCCCTTTCCCCCAGGTTGGATTAAGCAGTTCTCAACCTTTGTTCCCTAACACATTGTGCATGTAACATTGACTGTCTTATCATGCTATCATAATGTGCTTTAACTCTGTAATTCCTTTAAGGAATGGTCTTTTTTTTTCTTTTCTTTCCTTAGCTCTTACCATGATATTTGACATACAGTAAAAACATTTGTGAAGGTGAATTTTATGTGTCAACTTGGTTAGGCCATAGTACCTGAATATTTGGTCAAACACCAGTCTGGATGTTGTTGTGAAGGTATTTTTTAGATGAGTTTAATATTTAAAGCAGTAGACTTTCAGTGACGCAGATTACCCTCCATAGTTGCCTGGGCCTCATCAAATCAGTTGAAAGCTTTAAGAGAAAACAAACTGAGGTTCCCAGAAGAAGAGAGAATTCTGCCTCCAGTCTTCAGACTTGAACTGCGATATCAACTCTACCCTGGAAATTTTTGAATTGTCAGGCTCCACAGTCCAGTAAGCCAGTTCCTTAAAATAAATTCTCAGTGTCTCTCTCTCTCTCTCTCCCCGTGTGCATGTGTGTGTGTATGTGTGTGTGTGTGTGCATGAATATATACATATTCATCCTACTGGTTCTATTTTCTCTGGGGAACCATGGCTAATACAATATTCTTTAAATAATAATTTAAGGAGATTTTTAACATCCAGAAACTTACCGTAGAGCAATTCACTTATCACCTGCCAAAGAGATTTATTTATTAGATTTATTTATTATGTAACACCACCATCAAATCCACATAAATTTAGGGATTAGATGTATTTAAAAAGTCATAAACTGGATGGGGGATTTCCTAAGCTTGAAAGCAAAGGAAGAAGGTGCCAAGGAAAAGATTGATTGATTGATTGATTGATACTATTTCCATCTGTCACATTAGTTTTTTTGATAGCTATAGTAAAGCTCCATAGAAAGGTATTTGGAGAGGATGTTAACATTAGTCATTTTGGTGATATGGGATTAGGAGTAATTAATTTTATTTTACTTCTTTATATTACATGTATTACTTGACTTCTTTTGACAAGAGCCAAGTATTTTTTTTTTCAAAAACAATGAAGATGATACATTAGGAAGAAGCAAATAAATGTAAAAGTGGGAAAAATTTTATGTAACTATATGGCAAAGGATTTCTCTTCTTTATAATGAGCTCTTTGAAATTGAGAAGAAATTTAATACTTATCAAAGAGCTAAATGGCATGGACAAAAAATTCACCCAAGAGGAAATCCAGAGGAAATATTTGAAAAAGAAAAGTTCAACCCCAATCGTAGGGAAGTGCAAATTAAAATAGATGCAACGCCCATCCATCATTTTATTAAGATTTTAGTGAGAATATCTAATGCTGATAAGTGTATGTGAAATGGGTTCTTTCATATAGGGCCAATGGAAATCTTAATTGGTACAACTTTTCTGGAAAACTATTTGACAGTGTCTATCGAGAAAGTCTGGTGTTGTGATTCCACTTCTGGGACTCTAGCCTAGGAAACTAAATTTGGTTAAAGATTAATCCACAGAAATATTCAACACAGTGTTATTTAATTGCAAAAATTGGAAACTTTTAAAAAGCCTGCCATACCTAAATGTTCTATAGCAAATATACTTCAAGATGAGCTTAAAAAAAAAAAAAAAGATTTCTACTGAGTGAATCAGGAACCATAAACTCTATAAAGGATTCTCATTGTACTTGTGATTGATAATTTACCCATTTATTTAGTCATTTATCCAATAAACATTTTTCAAATTCTATTTAAAAAAATGGAAATCAGAGAAATGCCTAAAAACAAGAAAATGCTGGATGTCATTCATTTACACTAATGGAGGGCCTATAAATGCCATTAAGTGACTATAAACAGGTGATTATAAAAGCTCATGATATAATACTGACAGAATAAAAAGGAAGCACATAAAGTTGTGTTTATAGGTAGATTTCTACTATGTAGAATATTTACTATGTAAAAACCTATATAGAAAAAAAGACTGGAAAAAATATACCACAGTGAAAATAGTTACAGGTTTGTGAGTCTTTTCATGTGTTTGATCATTTTCCATTCTTCCATATAGTTTTTTAAAGATTTTATTTATTTATTTGACAGAGAGTGTGAGCGAGAGAGGGAACATAAGCAGGGGGAGTGGGAGAGGGAGAAGCAGACTCCCCATTGGGCAGGGAGCCTGATATGTGGCTCATCCCCAGTACCCTGAGATCATGACCTGAGCCAAAGGCAGATGCTTAATGACTGAGCCACCCAGGTGCCCCCATATAGTTTTTTTTAATACTTTTTAATTTAATACATGTTTCTTAGTTTTTTAATTATCTGCCATACCCTATTATAGGTATTGGGGATGTGATGATAGATGAGGCAGAAAGGGTCCCTGCCTTCATGTACTTTTCATTCTAGTGGGACTGATACAATAAATTAGCTAACTGCAGATAGCAGTATATAGCGGAAAGGATGGGGAGAAGATCACTTATGGCGAGGAGTCTGAAGAATTCCCTGCAGTGGTGACATTTGAGCTAAGGCCCAAAAATTAGAAGGAGAGGAAGCACACTCCACACAAAGGGAGCAGCCAGGGGGGTTGAGGGGGTGGGAGAGAAAAAAAAAAAACACCTGTTAGGTGGGAAAAAACTTATCTAGAGTTCTGAAAAGGAGACCAGTATGTCTGAAGGGCTGTGTGATAAGAAATGAGGTTCAAGAAGTGGGAAGGACCCAAGTTGGAGCAACTAGATTCCATTGAATATAGCTCTCTTCTTAACTAGAAGACAAATAAAAAAAAAAAAAATCCCAAGACTGAGAGCACAGTTTGATGAGAAACCATTTAGGCTGGCAGCCCAAGAATAGAACTTCTTAAATTAAAGGAGAATGACATGGGAGGGTGGCAGAGGAAATGTGTCTTGTGATTAGGAACACCGTTCTTCTTTGACATGATGTTTTGATATGGGAGATCCCAAATGAAGTCCTTTTCTTCTGTCCACAGCTACCAAGTCTAAAGCTGGCCAGACAGCTGCAGGAAGTGTGCCCTCCCTAAGGACACAAGCATATACTTGAAGGGATGTCACGCTAGTCCCAAAAGCAGTCATCATGAAACTGCCGCTCCTACCAGCCTGTTGCCAACTACTGCCTTGACTTCCAGAGGCAGGAAGGACAAGGCTGTCCTCTCCCCCAGCTCAGAATTCTTCTGCATTTTCATGCTGTCACAGGGATATTTTAAGAGAATCTGCACAAATAATACCATCATCCCCCCTTTTTAGATCAGTTTAGATTAGTTTTTTAGATTAGATTAATTTGGATTAGATAACCTTTAAGTGTTGTCTTATTTTTGTATCATACTGCATGAGCTTAGGGGCTAATGTTATTAGTAGTAATTTTGGAAAAGCCCTTCTTTGACAAATGAACTTTTCAGTAACTATGTGGAGAAGCAAAAATGTTAAACTGATCATTTTTCTGTTAAGAAGTTTTTGAATTGCACAAATAGCTTTTCGAGATTATGCCATAGGACATGTCCTTTCTGTATCTAGTCCCCATTTTGAGGCTATAAGTAAAGAAATAACTTAATCCTGGCCAGTTTTAAACTCCACTCTTTTTTTGTCAGCCATTTAAACATTACTGGGAAATGTTTTCACTTCTATTTAGTAGAATCAGATTTTGCTGTGGTGTGGTACTCTTGAATAGCTTTTGGTCTCAAGTGCCATTTCTGTGTTGGTGTATATATCTGTGATTGAAGGATTAGGCAAGACTTTGAGTGTCTGGCCCAATTCAGAGAGGTGATGAACTTCCCCTGTCTCCCTAAAAATATTGTGCCAATATTGGAAAAAGCTTTAGATTCTCATATGATACAGAACACGGTTAATAATCTTCAGTGTTAACTGGAGAAATTTTGTTGGATTATAAACTAGTAGGAGCCATTCATTCATCCACTAAAATATCATTTTGGGAATTTGGGGGCATAAACCTATCCTTTGGGTGCTCTCTCTTTTCATTTATCATACCTAAGATAACCCCTGTAGTTAGTTGTACTGAGAATTGGGACATGGGCTCAGAGCAGGAAAAGACTATAAAACCGGGGTCTTTAAAAATCTTTTTATCTGCTTCCTGACCTTATATTTCAGGTGAGGCATCTAAGATGCAGAGACGTTGTAGTGTTGGGTGGTTTGCGGTGGAGATGGGCAGACACGTCCGGTTTCATCTAGTGTTGCCTGTGGAATGAGGACATTCAAAATGGCTAGTCCTATTATTCAAAATGTGCTGGACTCTTCCTAATCTGAGCCCTGCAGCTGGAAGTGAAAACAATTCCTTTGGATGGAATCCCTCCCGTGAGAGTGGTTCCTTTCTGAATGTCCTTGGATCAGCCTGGTAAATAGAATTTCTAAAAGTTGTATCTCTATTGAAAGCTCCTTTGGCCAAAAAGTTTACCCTCATACTGTCCGTATTTTAGTAATTCTGCTTTCTTTTTCTATCATATTTTTCCCTAACATGAAGGAAGAGAAATGATTTGAAATGACCCCATGACAAGAAAATCAAATGTTGAAAAGGAATAGAAGGGAAGCTCGGTCTTTGCCTGATTTCTTTTGACCTCTGTCTGGCTTTCCTTCACACACACTAGTGCTAGCTGTCCTGGTGTTCTTTTTATATTCAGCACATGGATGAGCTTGAATTGTTCCTTTGTTAACTTAGAAGTCTGCAAATGATGAAAAGATTATATATTCAGCAGGTCAAATTTGAGACCGTTTTCTGAATAAAAAAAAAAAAAATGTGTTCAGTAGCCTGCTCTAAAATTAGGGAAATTGAATCAACTGATGTCTGGAGAAGAGGAAAGGTAATGTGTCAGAAATTTGTGTAAGGCACTGGTCAATAGATATTTTAACATATAAAGTGTAGGTAACCGATTTATTGCAAGTAGTATCTAATTCAAAACAACTAATATTTCCCAAGCAAATATTTGGCTTTTTAACTCTTGTTAGCACATAAATACAAATTGATAAATTTGGTTATTTTTCTGCTGTCTGATGGATTTTACATTTCTGGACACCAGGGTTTGCTTGCCATCACATGAAAATATGGATGAAATTTTATTTTCTGGTTGATTAGGAATGTGCACATCCTTTGGTTTCATGTGGGTAACAGATGTCTTATGAGTAACAGATGTCTTGGCTTTTACACACTAATTGGCAAAAAGGGGGGAAAGGGGCTAATTAAAAGGGTGGGAGGAGATACAAGAAAAGTGCAATCTTTCTTGTGGGGAAACTCTAATAGACCTCCTTATTCTGGGTAATTACCTCCTTCTTCAACTTCATTTGCTATCCCTTTCCATATGACTCAAGTACATTATAATGGGAAAGTACAAAATAAAGAAACATAAGGCTGGACGACTGTCTGCTAACAGCCAGATTTATCCTGTCATGGAATATTCTAGTATAATTGACTCAATTAACATCAGTCTTTTAAAAAACAAAATATGAAAGCATAAGTCTAATCACTAAGGGCAACTTATGTTTTAATTGGCAGCACAAGGGCTCTATGTTGGGGGTGGTTGATATAAATATAATTTAATTATATACCAAATGTGACCATATAGTGGCTTGATGGGAAGTGAAAAATGCAAGACTGAATATGTTGCATGTTAGCTATACATCTTAGGTTCCTTTTAGTTTGCTGTTTGTTCTCCAGCAGGGCTATAGTACTGACAGTTGACCTGGAATAAATGAGAACATTTAAGCAGATGTTTGAAGCAATTATCAACACGTTCTCAGTTTTGTCACTGTTTTCCATTGTGTACCATGTAAAGCAAGGTGGCATTTACTGTGCCTTAACTATGTCACCTCGGACTGAATTAATCTTCTGATTGGTACCTTTTACTTAAAACAAAAGGAAATCTTTATAGCTCATTAAACATTCAGTGAGTATCCACATTATTCCTTGGTAAGAGCGATTATGTAGTCATTTTTATAAGGAGCTAGTAATATTTCCAAGAAAAAGTATCAGGTTAGATACTTAGAGGTTCACACTTAATACACAACTTAGACAACCTGAAAGGTAAGGTTATTTATGTAGATGCACACACATGATAATTTACTTTTATTTAACTACCTGTCTTCTCAGAAAATAAGTAGGTTTTTAAAAATATCAACTGTGTTTTGAAAGATAATTAGGATAATACAGATCAAAATCTCAATTGTCAATTATTAACTTCTTTCTGCTGTATTAGAGTTATATTTTATTCAATTGCTAGAAACTGGTGAGATAGGAAAATGTTTTATGGACTTGTCTTTTAAAAAAATAAAAAATATATATATCAGTTTTGGTAGGGTAGAAACAACATTGCTTGAGTAGTCTAATAACTTCTACATTAATTCAGTCACTCGATTTTTTTTTTTAATATTATTTCATTATCTATAAAATGGAGATAGGGACACCTAACTCCCACACTCGCACTGGGAATTATACATAAGTAATGATAAATACACATGAAACTAACATACGTTTAACTGTTGAGTGCTTTATGCTTGTCTTCCTTCAGTGGACCCATGTTCCATAGTTAGTTGCCTTGATTTCTAGGCTGGGCTTCTCTTGGAAATAGAAAATTCATGGAGACTTTGATGAGGAGTCTAGTAACAACTGGTTTGAGACTGTGTGTCAGAAGACTTATTCTTCCCAACTTCAGCCCCTTAAAATATGAGGGTAAAGAATAACCACAGTGGATTAAGTTTCTTCAGTGGTTTTCTGTATTTTGTAATTGTAAATTTCCATGAATTATAAAATCATGGACTATTAAATGGTGGCACTCTATGAGGTTTCAGGATTTGGGGATCCACTGCCCTGACCCTGGTTTATTTCCCATTTTCAGAAGAAGCCACGGAGCCCCTGTAAGGTTAAATGTCTTCTCTAAAGTCAATGAGCAAGTTAGTGACAGAGGTAGAACTGAGACCTCCTTTTCCTGAGGTCCTTATTTGGACCATGGCCAAACGCCACCCTGCTGTGTGACTATCTAGGTTCTAAACAGGTCTGTTAAAAGAAGGGGAGCACTCAACTCACTCCACAGGTAGAAAGGGATGAATTTCTTTGTTATGCTTATGTTGGACAGTGCCCCTTGGTCACTGTGTTACTGTATCCCAGCATTTCACCAGAGCTGTTGATTTAGGAATAGGCCAGTTGAGTTTAAAAAGGTGGGGATTAGACCATGGCTAAGAAAATTGTTTTAAAATACAGTAGCAACTAAATAAATTCACAAAAATACAAGCAATAGTAAATGAAGATTGGGCCACCGATTTAATAAAACCGGTGACTGAGGGGTAACAGAGAGCAGGAGCATATATTTATCCAGTGCTGTTCATTTAAACCCTTCCTCAATTTTCATTAAGATTGAATTCTTCTATTCAGGTATTAGGAAATGAATTTGCATGATATCTTATCATCTATATATCTATATCTATATATCTATATCTTAAAGCTTTCCGCCTTACACGTTCCAGGATTGAAGTGTGTATGTCTTCTGTGTGACTCTTCAAACTTTACCTGCCAAACTGAAGGAGCATGCTGGGCTTCAGTTATGTTGGCCAATGGAAAAGAGCAGGTGATCAAGTCCTGTGTCTCTCTCCCAGAACTGAATGCTCAAGTCTTCTGCCATAGTTCCAACAATGTTACCAAAACCGAATGCTGCTTCACAGACTTTTGCAACAACATAACACTGCACCTTCCAATGGGTAAGGCATTCCTCTCTGTTCATTCCACATTTAATTTTGCTAGGGGGAAATTATATAAGCATGCTAGAAATCAAGGTGTTGGTTGTTACTGTACATAGGAAAATCTGTTTTACAGTTCTCTCCGTTTTTTGACTGGTGGCATTCTCTAGAGCCTAGGTGAGGCTGATTTTTTTGTTTTAATCACACAGGACTGTCAAAACATTGACAGCAGCATAATAATTGTGAAGACATTTGTCCATGTGAATTGTATTTTTTGAAGTGATTAATGGACTCAAAGTAAAATGCCAATGTGTATGGATTCTTGTAAAGGAAAGAAATTGAAATGTATACCAAGGGGAAAAAAAAAGAGACTAAAGAGCAGAACTAAAAATAGTAGATTGACACTTTTATGGAGACAAAAGCTTTTTTTCATGGGCACCTTTTGGATAACTTCTTTGCCTCCCTGTGCAAGCCCTCAGGAGCAGAAAGATGGAAAATGGAGTGTAACTCTTCATTATTGTGCAGATAAATTCCTGCCTTGCCCCCAATTTCATGGTGTTTTATCCTAATTTACAAGACACTGAAAAGCTTAATCTCATTTTTTTTATCGGTAATTTGGAATCTGAAACTTTGGGGGCAAGTAATTAAAATCACAAGCTGATTTATGACAAGAAATATTCTGTAGTGAATTTTCTTTAACGTGCATTAATTTAGTAATAATTCAGTGCTTATTGCTATGTTACTATCTGCACACCGATACATAGTCTTCCTTATAAAGTAACATTTTAAGTTAGCGTTATCATCTCAGCTGCTCCCCTATCACCATATCGATATTCTACTGTAGTACTTTTAACCTATTATCTTTTCTGTAAATTCACTGTCCCCCTTTTTTCTGAAGAACATTTATTTTATGCAGAAACTGGGCATCACTACCACAAATGAAAAACCAATTTACTTACCATAAGTAGAAGATGACTGTGTGCTTAAACAAACATAGCTACTGCATTTCAGTTAAGTATTTTATATTTTCTTTTTGTTTAAAAGACAGAAGAATGTGATGTTTAAGACATACTAGCACAAAATAAGGCTTTTTGGTTATCAGAGAAACTAAGAGAACTAGAAAAATAATTATTATGTAATTCAATGTTATTTAAATCATGTTTGTTGACCATTCCAAATCATCTCAGGAATACTTCAAATCATTTTATGTGTCACCACTGAGACTTGTCCCAATCTTTGGGACATTACACTACCCATTGCAAACTCAGAAGTCATATCTGGCATATTTCATCCCCCAAGGTTACTTGCAGTTGTGGATGTTAGACCATACTTATGCTCTGTGTCTCAGATTCCATAGGCTTCCTTGGTTTGGTGCTGATCTGGCATTTATTCTGGATACTGTATTTTCTCCCATGGTTATCCGAGATAGCCTGAAGTGAAGCCTCCCTATATCTGATATTGGTCTTCCCATGACCAAGATCCAAAAATTAAGGAGGGGGAGATAGGTCTGCATTAGCCTGTGGCCATGACATCTTTCAGGTGGCTTCCTACATGCTGCCAGTCAGTATGGACACAAGATAGTGCTTTGACAGCAACAAAATGTCTTGGAGGGCAAAATGGTTCATATGCAGTTGGGCAAATTAAAGATACTTAGTGCAGCTAGACGGTGGGTCCTTTCCAGCCTAACTATACACTCTGAGAAGCTTATATTTTACCCTGAAGTCCACGTAGGAACCAGTCTTTTTTTAAAAATCAATTTTATTGAGGTGTAATTTAGCTATAATAAAATGCACACATTTTGAGTATATGGTTTGATAATTTTTGGCACACACATACCCGGTGTAACCACCACCACTTTTCCATTGCCTCAGAATGTTCTCCTCAATCTATCTCCAGTCTGACCAGGGCTCGACCGATCTATTTTTCTGTCACTGTGGACTAGATTTACTTTCACAATATGGAGTTCTTATGGAAGATGTTATTTTGCATTTGACTTCTTCCAGTCAGGGTTTTTTGAGATTTATGCATGTTGTGGGTGTGGTAGTAGTTTGTTCCTTTCTTACTGCATGGTAATGTCCCATTATATGGATATACTACAGCTGTTGCTATTACCCATTCACCCACTGATGAGTCCTCACGTTGTTTCCATGTGAGGGCTCTTAACAAAGGTGCTATGAATGTCTATGTACAAGTTTTTGGATATATGTTTTTGTGTGTGTGTAAGAAAAATACCCAAGAGTGGAATTATAGGATCATATGATAAGTATCTATTTATTTTACAAATATAATCTCCCAAGTAATTTTCAAACTATACTGTTTTATATCCCCAACAGAAATGTATGATAGTCCCAGTTGGTCCATATTTTTATAGTCACCTTGTATAATCAGTTATTTTTTTTTTAATTGTAGCCATTCAAGTGATTATGTAATGGTATTTCATTATGGCTTTAGTTTGCATCTCCTTGATGATTAATGTGTCCAATTATTTTTATGTGCATATTGGACAGTGGTGTGTCTTGCTTTGTAAAGTGTCAAATCTTTTCACATTAAAAAAATTGAATTTAAAACTTCTTTATGTATTCTGAAGACAAGTCCTTTATCGGTATGTGTATTATATTTTCTCCCATTCTGTAGATTGCCATTTTGTTTTCTTGAATGTGTCTTTTGCAGAGTAAATTAAAATTTGTGAAGTATGTATTTTTATTATTTTTTTTTATGTGTCATGTCTTAACTGAGGAAGTCTTTATCTACAAAGGCCATAAATACCCTTATATTTTCTCCCAGAAATTTTAACATTTCACCATTTCCATTTAGACCTATATTCAGTTTAAACTTAATTTTTTTTACTATGTGAGGTTTAGGTGAAATTTTATTTTGTATATGAATCTGAAGTTGTTCCAACATCATTTGTTGAAAAATCTATCCTTTCAATTACCTTGCCACTTTGATTGAACGCAAAGTGACCAAAAATATATGTGTGTATATTTCTGACCTCATAATTCTTTTCAAGTGTTCTGTATGTCTATATTAATGTCACTATACAACTTTATTATTGTAGCTTTATAGTAAGTATTAAAATCAGGTCGTGTGACCTCTCCAACTTTGTTCTTTTTTAAAATTGTTTTGATTATTGTGAGGCCTTTGCATTTCTATTTAAATTTTAGAATTAGTTCAGCAGTTTTTGCAAAAACATGAGATTTTTTTTGAGATTTTTGTTAGATTGAGTTGAATATATAAACTATTTGAAGAAAATGGTCATTTTAACATTT
Source organism: Lutra lutra (assembly GCF_902655055.1). Lineage (NCBI taxonomy): Eukaryota > Metazoa > Chordata > Mammalia > Carnivora > Mustelidae > Lutra > Lutra lutra. The sequence goes on along the minus strand of NC_062280.1, from coordinate 55,680,543 downwards.
TAGTATAGAATATAGTGTGTTTTCCCATTTATTTTTCTTCAGTTACTCTTAGCAGTGTTTTGTAGTTGTCAGAGAACAGGTTTCATATGTATTTCCTGGAGTGTTTCTCTAAGTATTACCTGTTTTGGGATATTGTGAATGGTATTTTTAATTGGTCAACATTAATTGTTAGTATATGAAAATAAAATTAATTTTGTATAGTGACCTTATTTCCTACAAGCTTGCCAAAATCAATTTATTAGTTCTGTAGCTCTTTTAAAATTTTTTTGTCATTTTCTATATACACAATCATCTTATCTGTGAACACAGGCTGTTTTACGTCTTCTGTTCTGGTCTGTATGTATTTTATTTCTTCTTGCTTTTTGTACTGGCTGGGATTGCTAATACGATGATGAGTAGGAGTGGTAGGAGTGAAGATCCTTGCCTTTTTCCTGGTCCAAGGAATGAGTGAATGCACTCCCTCTTTTACCAGTAAGTATGATTTTAAGTCTAGTTTTTTATAGATTCCTGGTATCAATTGGTGAGATTTGCTTTTATTCCTAGTTGGGGGAAGGGTTTTTTTTTTTTAATCCTATATGAATATTAAATTTTTTCAAGTATTTTCATGAATGTATTGAGATTATAGAATGCTTTTTCTTCTTCAGTCTATTGATATGATAGACTACAGTAATTAGTTTTCAAATATTACTTATAACAGGGAAGATATGTATTGTCTCGTCAGTAATCGGTATGTCTGCAGAAAATGCTATGGGACATTGAATTCAAATGTCTTTACTTGAACTAAGAATTTTTGTCCTTTAGTGACATTGTGTGGTCAGCTGACATGAAATTGCACAGGATTGCATGTGTAGTCATTTTGTGTTGGGTTGTTCTGTCTGTGAGGCAGTGCTTAATGGTTATTAGCTGTATTTGGAAGAGCAGCTGTTTGGGAAGGAACTCCAGGCTGAGCACTGACACAGTCGGAGCCAAGAACTCCACTGTTTTTGTGTCATCAGTGAGTGTGATCGCTATCCATTCCCTGCTCTGCCTAGTGGAGATTTATTCAAGTGTGGTTACATATATATGAAATCTATAAAAGCTCTCTGCAGAGTAAGCAGTGTGACATGTCTACAGTGTTAATGCTCTGCAATCACACTGATGGGCAGAATAGAGAAGAAAAGGGAGGGAGGTCACCAGAAGAGACTGGAGAAAATCTGGACTTCCCTTTTTGGTTCCTCTGAAAGCCAAGTAGACCCTTGGCTCTTCGGCTTTTTCACCCACCACCCCAGACTGTGGGGCCGTGTCTGGGTAGTGACTTGATGGAAGTGGAGTAACCAAGGCTTGGGATGTGTTAGCTGACCCTCTTTGGTTTATAAGTCCTACGTGTAATGATTGGGCTCTTGCTTTGTTTCTTTGTGACAAAATTCCTACCTTGAGTACAGCTTGGGACTTCTTCTCTCCCTTCCTCTCTCTGCTAGTGCAATTGTAACTCAGCAATTGGATACTGTGGGCCCTCCCTCTTTCCCTCCTATAAATTCTTTTAAGTGTTTGGCTGTAATTCCTAAAGACTTAGACTAGTGGCTTTTATACAGATTTCCACTGAGACACACAGAAGAAGTACATTTTATACAATATCCCTCAACCTGCATGCATGCACAACTGAAATAATTGAATTTTTACAAAACATTCATACCCTTAAAATGTGCGAGGCACCATATGAATTTTCCTTAATTAGGAATGCTGATTAGACCCCATTAATAGGTTGTTCACAGTTTGAGAAACCCTACTTTAGTCGATATTTAAAATGTGGTAATTTAAAATGGAGTAAGGACACTTATTATTTTAATTTACTGCACAAAACTCTGGTAAGAATCTAGTTACCATTTTAATCTGAAATGTTTTCTTTCTAAATGACCTTTAAAACCTTTTACCCATTCAGTTTTAATACTAAGTTGCATTAGATTTAAGTTGAATTAATTCAGATATTTGTAAGCAAGATTTTATTTAGATCACATTAAATTCATTAATTTGCCCTTAAAAAACATACTTTCTTCTTTGACACTGCACATGAGTTTAATTTTTAGGAGTTAATAATTTTTTGGCTAGGAGCAATTTTATAGTTTGATAGAGATATAATATTAGAAAACTTGCTTCCTCCCCTAAAGCTTATTAAAGTTGGTATCTTTGTTGTCACTGGAATGACCTTCCAAGTTCAAGTATTATCACAAATATTTAGAAGTTTATTTTTCTTATGTAAAACTTGAAAGGCAATATCCATTTCCAAAAACAGCCATTTATTTGACTAGTACTTTGAGTTCACATTTCTACTAATAGCAAATATGTTACTATTTTCACACAAGTGTAGTACTGAATATTTAAAAATTGAATATAGACAATGCAAATCAGTTAAACAAGATAAACACATACTGTATGTAGTGTGCCCTGTCTAATATATTCTTCCTGTTTATTTTTAGATCCTCAATTCCAAACATATCTGCCTTCCTTTCTGGGTGCTACTTTTCTTGCTCTGACTCCAGTCAGATTCCAGTTCTGACTTTAGTACTCCCAGGCTTAAGGAAACTACCTATGCAGTAACTCCTGCAGATTGCCCACTCTCAGCTTTCTTTGAATTTATGAGAGAAACCACTGAGTGGGAAAAATTTACCTTTAAAAGTAAATGATTAATTCTTAGCTCTTGAAGAATATTTCCACTTCAAAAAGAAAAGACTTACTTGCACAAATTGGTGTGCACTTGGTGGGGGGCTCAGGGATCAGGTAGGGTTAACAAATAATGATAGGTCTTCACATTGGAAAGTATTTAGATGTGTCTCTATGACCGGTTCTGTCTGTGAGCTTTCTTTCTTTCTACTTTTTTAAATTTAATTTTATTTTTTCAGTGTTCAAGATTCATTGTTTATGCACCATACCCAGTGCTCCATGCAGTACGTGCCCTCCTTAATACTTGCCACCAGGCTTACCCATCCCCCCAACTCCCTCCCTTCCAGAACCCTCAGTTTGTTTCTCAAAGTCCACAGTCTCTCGTGGTTTGTCTCCCCCTCCGATTTTCCCCAGGTCACTTTTCCTTTCCTTCTCCTAATGTCCTCCTTGTTATCCCTTATGTTCCACAAGTAAGTGAAACCATATGATAATTGACTTTCTCTGCTTGACTTATTTCACTCAGCATAATCTCCTCCAGTCCCGTCCATGTTGATACAAAAGTTGGGTATTCATCCTTTCTGATGGAGGCATAATATTCAATTGTATATATGAACCATGTCTTCTTTATCCATTCATCCGTTGAAGGGCATCTTGGTTCCTTCAACAGTTTGGTGATTGTGGCCATTGCTGCTATGAACATTGGGGTCCATATAGACCTTCTTTTCACCGCATCTGTATCTTTGGGGTAAATACCCAGTAGTGCAATTGCAGAGTCATAGGGTAGCTCTATTTTTAATTTCTTAAGGAATATCCACACTGTTTTCCAAAGTACCTGCACCAACTTGCATCCACACAGTGTAAGAGTGTTCCCATTTCTACACATCCTCTCCAACACTACTTGTTTCTTATCTTGTTAATTTTGGCCATTCTAAGTGGTATCTCAATGTGGTTTTGATTTGAATATCCCTGATGCCTAATGATGAACATTTTTTCCCGTGTCTGTTAGCCATTTTTATGTCTTCTTTGGAGAAGTGTCTCTTCATGTCTTCTGCCCCATTTTTGTTGTGATTATCTGTTTTTTGGATGTTGAGTTTGAGGAGTCTTTATAGATCTTAGATATCAGCTGTTTGTCTGTAGTGTCATTTGTGAATGTCTTCTCCCATTCTGTGGGTTGCCTCTTTGTTTTGTTGACATTTCCTTTACTGTGCAGAAGATTTTTATCTTGATGAAGTCCCAAAAGTTCATTTTCACTTTTGTTTCCTTGGCCTTTGGAGACACGTCTTGAAAGAAGTTGCTGTGGCTGATGTTGAAGAGGTTACTGTCTATGTTCTCTTCTAGGATTTTGGTAGATTCCTGCCTCACATTGAGGTCTTTTATCCATTTCAAGTTGTCTGTGAGCCTTCTAATAGGTTCTTATTGGTTCTCACAATGCCTTCACTGAGTTTGTGCAAGCTGGGCCTTTGGAGTCTATTCTCCATATCTCTTAAAATCTTTCCTCCATATTTTCTAATGTTTGGATCTCTGATAATATTAATATCTACAGTTTATTTAAGTTTGAATGTGCTGTTTTTTATTTTGCTAACTCATATTTTGGTGGCTACTTACCTTGTGTTTTGTAATTTTTGAATGTGAGCTCATGTTTTTGGGAACTGTATCTGGAGGACACTTTTGAGACCAGTATTTAAAATATGTTCCTTCAGAGAAGATTTACTTTAGCTTCTGCTAAGTATCTGCTAAGTATCTGAAACCCATTCAGTGTTTTGATTAGCTTTATTTTGGCCAACATATAATGCAAATTCAGGCTCTAAGCCTGCCTATCGTATGCACTGGGGTGGTGAACAAGTCTTGAGGATTTTTTTTTTTTTTTTTTTTTTGCTATATCAAAGTCAAGGTTGAGACAGACAAATAGACAAGTATATACCCTGTCTCTCTGTACAGAACATTTTCTGTTTTATTTTCAGTGTAATTCCACTCACAGTTGCCTGATTTAGATGAGGGTCTCTGATCTGGCCTTGCATTGTCTTAGGAACCATATTTTATCTCCTGATTTTGTGCTGAGGTCTGGTAAGCTAAGTGTGTAACCACCAGGAGCTGGCAGATGCCTCCAGGGTAAATAGCAGCCCCAGTGCTCAAGCACCTCTCTGGATTTTCACTTTATTTGTTGCTCCAAGCAATTCATTTCTTTTCCCACTAGCTTAATCATGTTATAGAAAAAAAAGTTTTTCATTTATATTTTATTCAGCATTTTTGCGTGTGCTGTACCAAGAAGGGCTTCTGTGGACATCTAAATTATAACTTGGCAGAAATGGAAATTCCAGGATAGTTTATTTTTGAAATGATGCTGGCATAATTATCTATCCATCTGGAAGAAAACAGGGCTGTACCACAGTGTCATACCATATACAAAAATAAATTACAGCTTGATTAAATATCTAATTGTGAAATATAAAAGAATTTAAATGTCAGAGGAAAATTTAGAAAAAAAGATTTTTATGACTTTATAGTATGGAAGCTGTTTTTAAATAAGACAGGAAATCCAACTGTTATAAAAGGAAAAGAGATATAATTGCATGCAAACTAAAATAAAAATGAGTAATGAAAGATAACATAAATAAAACCAAAGATAAGTTAAATATGGGATAGAAATATTTGCAGCATGTGTAACTAGAGAAAAGTTAACTATGAGAAGGTAAGGAGCATCTTGCGTGTGTATGCTGCATGTATGTATGTGTGCATGGCGAGAGAATGGAAAGAGAAGGAGAGGGGATGCTCAGTGAAAAAGTGGGCAAGAGACATAAACAGGAATTTTATGGAAGAGAATATTCTTTTTTTTAATTTATTCATTTTGGAAAGAGAGAGCACAAGCAGGGGGAAGGGGCAGAGAGAGAGAGGGAGAAGCAGACTCCCTGCTGAACAGGGAGCCTGATGTGTGACTCAGTCCCAGGACCCTGAGATCATGACCTGAGCTAAAGGCAGACGCTTAACTGACTGAGCTACCCAGGCACCCGGAAGAGAATATTTTATATGGCCAGAGTATTAAAAAGATGTTAAATATCACTAATAGCTGGAAGAATGCAAATTAAAACAACCATTTTTCTTTTCCACCCATTAGCTTTGCATATGTTAGAAGAGTGATGTATAGGTCGAGATATTTTCAAATAAAAGTATCAAAAACTTAGATAATAATGTCTTAATAAGAGAGTTCACTAACTCAACATGATTAGGAATCTGGAAGTAGATTCGTTCCATGATTTATTAACAAAGAGACTCAACAATATCACCAGGCTATTTCCAGAATTCTCATTACATGAATCGGTAAACACCCTTATTATTAAGATATTATTATGTAACTTTCTGGTGCTTTTAGCTAAGACTCTTTTCCTCACGTGTGTCTGCTTTTTCTAATATGGAAAATGTTGGGTTTTATTATTAGGGATCTCAAGGTTGAAGGATGACGAAGGTCAAAAAACATGATTTGCTCAAGTTGGATTGTCTAATAGAAGGCACCATGTTGAGCAGAGATATCAAAGGTTTCTTTGCATATTGCAAGCTTAAACAAGATACAAACCCATCTCCTTTTAACCCTAGGAAGGAGGTTTGGCCTTCTCACTAGGCAGAGAGGGAAAATGAAAGACAAACAAAAAACCTGTCCCTGAGAAGCTACGAAAATAGCCTAGACAGGCCTATGTTCCCATTGCCTAAGTGGTACAAGGACTCTCCAGGGAACAGACGTTTTTTAAGGTAGTCCCAGACTGTTAGTGCCCCCAAGTCTGCCAGAAGAAAGTACCAGCTCTCTAGAGGAAGGGACTTTAATGTTAGGTCTCAAGCAGATAAATCAGATGCTTATTCAAGGACGTGAGCAGTACATAGTGAAGAATAAGCTCCCAAGCACACGGGGGTGCAGGGCAGCATGCATGAGCCAGCAGAATAGAGCACAAAGGTTTCGTATATTGGAATTATCAGAAAATAATTGTAGACCAACTATTCTAAGTTTAAAAAAAATAAGGCAAATTTGGAAAATCTTTGTTTTTATTAATGTATAATATATTATTTCTGGAGTACAGTCTGTGATTCACCAGTCTTACACAATTTACAGCACTCACCATAGCACATACTCTCCCCCATGTCCTCACCCAACCACCCCATACCTTTCACTCCCTTCCTCTCCAGCAGCCCTCAGTTTGTTTCCTGAGATCGAGAGTCTCTTATGGTTTGTCTCCCTCTCTGGTTTCTTCTTGTTTCATTTTTCCCTCCCTTCCCCTATAATCCTCTGTCTTGTTTCTCAAATTCCTCATATCAATGAGATCATATGATAATTATCTTTCTCTGATTGACTTAGTTTACTTAACATAGTACCCTCTAGTTCCATAGATGTTGTTGCAAATGGCAAGATTTTGGGTTTTTGATGGCTTCATAGTATTCCATTATATATATATATAATGGAATATATATATATATATATATATATATATATATATATATATCACATCTCCTTTATCCATTCATCTGTTGATCGACATCTAGGTTCTTTCCATAGTTTGGCTATTGTGGACATTGCTGCTATAAACATTTGGGTACACGTTCCCCTTTGGATCACGACATTTGTATCTTTAGTGTAAATACCCAGTAGTGCGATTGCTGGGTCATAGGGTAGCTCTATTTTCTACTTTTTGAGGAACCTCCATGCTGTTTTCCAGAGTGGCTACACCAGCTTGCATTCCCACCAACAGTGTAGGAGGGTTCCCCTTTCTCTGGATCTTCGCCAACACCTGTCCTTTCCTGACTTGTTAATTTTAGCCATTCTGACTGGTGTGAGATGGTATCTCATTGAGGTTTTGATTCATATTTCCCTGATGCCAAGTGATGTTGAGCACTTTTTCATGGGTCTGTTGGCAATTTGGTTGTCTTCTTTGCAGAGATGTCTGGAAATACTTTTAAAGAAGATATTATGAAAAAGTGACCTACCAGATTTGAACAGTAACAGAATAAAACTTTTTAAAAATTGAAAATATAATAACAAAAATTGAAAACTTAACAGATAGGTTTAATAGCAATTAGTATAAGGAGAGAATGAGGGATCTGAAATACAGGTCAGAAGTTTTTTTGTGTGGAGTAAGACAGAGAATACGTAATGGAAAATATAGAAGAGAGGATGACAAATAGAGGAACACATAAAAAGCTTTAACATGTGCTTTTACACAGTGGTCCATAGGAGAAGAGAGAAAGATTTGGGCCAAAGCAGACTCTGCAGAAGTAATAGCTCAGAATTTTCCAGAATTGATGAACACCAATCTAGAAATTCAATCAATATGAAGAGGAGAAATAAAAAGATAGCTAAACCTTTACATAGCACTGTAAAATTGCAGAACACCAAAAACAAAGTGAAACACTAAAAGCTGACAGACAAAAGGGTAAATGAAATTCAAAGGAATTACACAACTGACATTGTCTTTTCAATAACAAAAAGCAAAAAGAGAAAAGGTGGAATTACATCTTCAATATTCTAAAAGGAATTAACTGGTAACCCAGAATTCTACCCAGCAAAAATACCTTTAAAGAATGAGGTTAAGTAAAAGACATTGTCAAAGTAACACAAATAAGGGAGTTTCACATTATCAAAGTCTTTGATAAAGGTAATTCTAAAGATGTACTTCAGGCAAAACAAACAAACAAAAAACAACAATAACAAAAAGCTATACCAAAGTTCTGGCATGCAAAGAGGAATGAAAAGAAAAAAAAGAGAGAGAGAGAGAAATATGTGACTAATTCTAAAGAATATTAATCTACAACAACAGCAATGTCTTATGGAGTTAAAAAAAGATAAAATGGTCATTCAGTATAAAAATAGCATACTATACATGTCAAGAGAGGCATAAATGGAATTAAACTTTTCTAGGGGCCTTGTTTTGTCTAGGAGGAGGATAAAAATATTGTTAATCCTTAGGCTTTCAAGTGTCCCTGTTGTCATATCTGAATTACTTCTAAAAGAGTGGTGACTATGTTCCTTCTCATCTACAGTTGGAAAAATAGAATGATAAAAACTATCCAAAAAAAGTAAAAAAAAAAGAAAAGGAGAGATAGAGTGAGAGAGAGAAAAAGAAGCAAACAACAGACGTGACAAGAAGAAAATATCCAAATGTCAGTAATAATTAAACAAAAATAATTTAATGTAAATAGACTAAACAAAGATTACCAGATTGGAGAAAACAAATCCAATTAAATGTTGTTTTAAAAATGTCTTAAAAATGAAAGTTTACAGAAATGTTGAAGTGGTTTTTGATGGAAAAGATATACCATACATATTTTATTTTATTTTATTTTTTTAAAGATTTTATTTATTTATTTGACAGAGATCGCAAGTAGGCAGAGAGGCAGGCAGAGAGAGAGGAGGAAGCAGGCTCCCTGCCAAACAGAGAGCTGGATGTGGTACTCGATCCCAGGATGCTGAGATCATAACCTGATCCAAAGGCAGAGGCTTTTTTTTTTTTTTTTTTTAAATTTTTTTATTTTTTTCAGCATAACAGTATTCATTATTTTTGCACCACACCCAGTGCTCCATGCAATCCGTGCCCTCTACAATACCCACCACCTGGTGTCCCCAACCTCCCACCCCCCACCCCTTCAAAATTCTCAGATCGTTTTTCAGAGTCCATAGTCTCCCATGGTTCACCTCCCCTTCCAATTTCCCTCAACTCCCTTCTCCTCTCCATCTCCCCTTGTCCTCCATGCTATTTGTTATGCTCCACAAATGAGTGAAACCATATGATAATTGACTCTCTCTGCTTGACTTATTTCACTCAGCATAATCTCTTCCAGTCCCGTCCATGTTGCTACAAAACTTGGGGATTCATCCTTTCTTTCTTTCTTTTTTTTTTTTTTTTTACAGCGTTATAAACATATATTTTTATCCCCAGGGGTACAGGTCTGCGAATCGCCAGGTTTACACACTTCACAACACTCACCATAGCACATACCCTCCCCGATATCCATAACCCCACCCCCTCTCCCAACCCCCTCCCCCCATCAACCCTCAGTTTGTTTTGTGAGATTAAGAGTCACTTATGGTTTGTCTCCCTCCCAATCCCATCTTGTTTCATTTACTCTTCTCCTACCCCCTCAACCCCCCATGTTGCATCTCCTCTCCCTCATATCAGGGAGATCATATGATAGTTGTCTTTCTCCTATTGACTTATTTCGCTAAGCATGATACCCTCTAGTTCCAGCCACGTCGTCGCAAATGGCAAGATTTCATTTCTTTTGATGGCTGCATAGTATTCCATTGTGTATATATACCACATCTTCTTTATCCATTCGTCTGTTGATGGACATCTAGGTTCTTTCCATAGTTTGGCTATTGTAGACATTGCTGCTATAAACATTCGGGTGCACGTGCCCCTTCGGATCACTACGTTTGTATCTTTAGGGTAAATACAAAGGCAGAGGCTTAACCCACTGAGCAACCCAGGCGCCCCAACCATACATATTTTAAAACAAAACAAAACAAAACAAGTCAGTTTATATTAAGAGCAGACAAAATTAACTTTGAGACAAAAAAAAAAAATTCCTAGAGTTAAGAAGGGTCATTTTATAATGATTAAAGTTTCAATTTACCAGGAATTTTTTTTTTAAGGAATTCTTAATACATTTAAATTCCTGTATACTTAAGAATGGGACTCAAAAATAAAGAAAATATTTGAGATCTGTAAGGAGAAATACAGAAGTCCACAATCTCAGGGGGGAGATTTTAGTATCCACAATCTTGCTAATTGATAGAAAAAGTGGATAAATAATTAGTGAGACTGTATAAGGTTGAAACCAGATGGCTTACAATCGAATTTTGTAGAAGATTGTAATTTACTAAATCTGAGTAGTATTATGGTAATAAAGAATCTGAATCAGTAGTTTGAAAAAGGTAGGAAAAGTATATCCAGAAAGAAAATTTCAAAGCCCATGAGGGCTATCAGAAAATTTTGATAAACTTCTAGGAACAGATAAATCTCACACAATCTCACACAAATCTCTGCCAAAATGCAGACAAAGAGGAAACACTCCTTCACTGATTTTATACATACTCTTGATACCAAAACCCAACAAAGATAGTATGAGAAAAGGAAATTACAAGCCACTTATATTTATGAACATGTATGCAAATATGCCAACTTGAACCTGGAACCATATAAGAAAAGGGATTCTGCGAACCACAGTACAAGGGTAAGGAAATCATTATTCCGCAAATCAGGATAAGTGTTACCCTTGGTTAAGAAATTAGGTTGTGACCATTTGGGGGTATCTCAGAGTAGGGGGGAAGGGGGAAGGGGGACAGGGAGAGGAGATGCATGGGAGTTTATCATTCTTTTTGTACTCAACCTATATAATCTGTGTACTTTTCTGTATATTCACTATATTTCACAACAAAAGAAGAACAAAACATCAAGTTTCAGGGTAATGTTTGGGTTGAGGTTACACATTCTATGAACATCTGAGTTGGTGTTGGAGTGCTGAACAGCTGAGGACATTAGGTAACTCCTTTCTTATCAATTCTCGTACACTACTGTCTTATTTGTTTCTTCACACATATGTGCTTTTTCTAATGAGAAAATCTAATAGATCAAAGTTTATTATGCCTATAAATAAGTGTTTCAAAGACATATTGTTTCCTCCAAAACCGACTTTGTAGCAGGACCTAGCCTTTTGCTGATAATATAGCTGTCCCCCTAACAGACAATGTTTTCAGATACGCTTATAGGTAAGTGTGGCCATGTGACTAGGTTCTGGCAAATGAGATGAATGTGAGTGTTTTGGAGTCCATTAGAACTGGCACATCCATCCTGATGCCTGGATGTGAAGGTGGTTTTAGTGGCTGCCTTTGGACCGTGAGGAGGCACCATGGGGGTGGCGATATGGGAACTGACAGGAGCCTGACTGAAAACTTCATGGACTCACCTGCTCACATTGGACTACTCATCTTCAAGTGTCGTTTCCATGACTGAGGAAACTTCTGTCCGGTTTCCTCTGTTATTTGTAGCTAAACCCAATTCTAATTACATAGAAACAACAAAACTTGTCATCTAGAGTTCTACCTGCTTATGGGTTATATCTGGTTCACAGGTTTTGTTTGACCTATGGTTTCTGGAAAAGGAAAGAAACGGGAATTTCTTTACATTGTTAAAAATTCAGAGTCTTCATATAAAACTTCTCCATATCTGGCTTGTTTTGAAAAATCAGGGATGGCACCCTTGATGTCTTCCTTATTTATCTTTTCATGGAAGCTGAGAAGTAATTCATTCTTCCTTAGTGGACACAGGCTTTCCCTGTTTATTCATTCAGGCAGTATCTAGCAAGCTTTTTTTTTTTTTTTTCTTTAAATATTTTATTTATTTATTTATCTATTTGAGAGAGAAAACAAGTGGGGGGAGGAGCAGAGGGAGGAGCAGAGGGAGAGGGATGAGCAGACTCCCCACTGAGTACAGAGCCCATTGGGGCTGGTTGTGGGACTGGGTGCAGGGCTTGATCTCAGGACCCCAAGACCATGACCTGAGCCAAAGGCAGAAGCTTAGCCACCTGAGCCACCCAGGATCCCTACTGGGTTAATTTTGATAGGAATTGCTATTTAGTTCAGGCTTGCACTAATTACCACCTTTCATATGGAAATCGGCTATTCAACAAAAACATCCAAGTTCCAGGTATCTTTGTTCCCATTTTGCTATCAAAACATACAGCGCTTGAAAAGGTAAATGTACTAATAATTTCCTTTCAGATTTCATACGCTATTTTAATAATGCTATTATATTTTGTGCTTTCCAAATAATTGGTTTTAGTAAAGAAAAGACATGCACAACATGAAATTATTGGGTGCTTTATTAACCTCAGTACAATTTCCACCTTCCTGTTCTGTTCTCAGTTGTGTAAAGAAAAAAAGGGAAAGTGATTATTTATATCAGTCAGGGTAGGTAAACAATGCATATTGATTAGGTACATGTCTAAATTAGACTTTCATTTAAACCAAACTGAAGGATTACATCTGAAGGAAGATAAACTGCCAAAACATTACAATTAGATTTATCAAAAATTAATAATTTCAAAGGATGATATAATTAGAAAAATTGCAGACTCTGATCGTATTATTCTTTTGGGACTTTAAACGTCTTGTGATCTACAATCCTTTAAAAAATTCATTGTTGTTTTCAAACTTTCTTATGGTTTTCTATTTTAAACCAATTCATTGCTCCAGTCAGTGTAAGGTGACATCTACCTGCTGAGAAATACTCACGGGACCCCTTGTGGAATTGTTCTGCCATCACAGGAGCAAATCCATTTATAGCTTATCCTCTGAGGATTCAGTGCACACCTGACAGGTGTGCCAGACAGGGCTCTTTTTTTTCCCCTCCGTAAACTGCAAGGTGCTATGATTTTTATATTTGAGAAAATGCTATGAAATATAAGCATAGAAAGAAGTCAAAAATGTGCCTTAAAGTCTAATATAGGAAGCATTTCCTATTTCGGGAAAGAAGCACACTGATTTCAATTACGAAATTTTGTTCAGAGGGATGTAATGGGAAATTGGAAGTAAAATTTAAAACCAGTTCTAAATTGAGGATTTCACACAATGTGAGCCTCTACTCTCTCAGTTATGTAAATACTATTACCTGTTTGCTGAAATACTTTTTGGGTGATTATCCTGTACGGGACATTGGGTTGGGTCAAAATAGGATGGCCTCACATCAGTCTTTTTTCCAAGTGAAAATCCTGCTTTGTGTGAGTATGTTTGCTGTGGGAGAATTTATAGTAGCAGGAATTTCAGGACAGAGAAGTGTAACTTCTTTCTCTTGGTCAATGTTTTGGTGTTTTTGTTTGTTTATTTGTTTTTAAATCTATTTGTCAGAGAGAGAGAGAGAGAGCACAAGCAGGCAGAGGGGCAGGCAGAGGCAGAGGGAGAAGTAGGGTTCCTGCTGAGAAAGGATCCTGATGTTGGACTCAAGCCCGGGACCCAGGGATCATGACCCAAGCCAAAGGCAGCGGCTTAACCAACTGAGCCACCCCGGTGCCCCGTGGTCAATGTTTTTAAATGGCTTCCCTGAACAAGGCTTTGTTATGAGAGGGGAAACAGTGATAGGAGAGACTGGTGCTACTTCCAAGGGTCTTTCATTTTTTCCATGTAAAAGGTTGGCTTAAGAAAAAAAAAAAGCAACAACACTGAAATATTCTTTGAGTAATTACTACCTAATTTCTATACAAATATGTATTATATCATATCATATGTGTTTTGATGACAGATAATAAACTAATCTCTGGGTGCATGCACTGAAGTAAAGAACAACTTTGGAGTTGATTTAAATCCTCCTTCTTACATTTTATTAGTTGTGGGGCTTGATCCCAGGACCCTGAGATCATGACCTGAGCCGAAGGCAGAGGCTTAACCCATTGAGCCACCCAGGGGCCCCTCCTTCTTACATTTTATTAATCTTATCTCCCCTGAAGTCGAAGTTCCACAGACCACATGCCAAAGTTGATATTCTTCAACTTCACATTCCTAATTCCTTAACATATTAAAACAATTTTATTCTAAATTCAGACAAAAGTGGACAAGAGAAGATGTGAAGATACCAAGTGTTCCTCACATATTCCCGGAAGCCCAGCAACACAAAGAGAACTTCCAGGAAATATGTTTATGTTTGGTGTGGTCAGCATGCCATAAAATCATGAAATAATTCCAGGGGAAGATGGTGGATGGAAACAGCCATACGTAGACTGAGCACTGAACAATGGAATGGCCCCATCGATAGCTCATTGGATTCAGTTAAAAGGCAGAAATACTTCTCACGTTATTTCTGTCACCTTCATTGCTCTGCTGAATCTCCAGATTAGATTATATTCTCCCCTTGTTCTGTCCTTGAGGTTCCTGTTGATCATAAATAACCTGTTTAACATGATTATTCTTAATCCATGGAGAAGGGTGGCCATTTGCTGTTCCTTGTATTGGAGTAAGTTGGAGGGATCTAACTGAATTCACTTCTCATTGGATTATTCCTGATGACATTTATAAGGGTCACTGTGAAGAAGTAGGAAGCTATGAAAAGCTCCAGAGAGTGGGGAGCTGCCTGCAATTCGTGAATGTGGAATAATGTAAGAGTGTTAGACAAATAAAACCAGTATCTTTGACTTAGCAACAGAGACCCATTCACTTCCCACGTGTAAGTGCAGTTCCGTGTGTTTTATATTGGACTGATCATGAATGGAATTCTTCATCATGATCTTTCTCTTATGTCCCACTTGCCTTGCTCTTATGTAAAGTTGTCTTCATATTTTTACTGTAGAAATTGTTTTGGAATTTCTCCCTAGGCGGATCATATATTCCTTAGTAGAATTTAAGTTCCATAAGGATGTGGACTGTGCCTCATTTTCGGGCATCTGCCCTAGAGAGTTGTTCTCAGTGCAGCGTTACACAAAGCAATCCATTTGGATCCAGTCTTTCAGTAGAGCAGCAAGAAACCAATTCAAAATGTCTTTTCATTACCATCAAGCAGATGTTTGAAATGATGGTATCCACATTTAAGGATGATTTGAAATGGCAGGTTCAAAGAGGTTCATCATGAAGACTTGGGAGACTTCTCAGTGCTTTACATGTCTTTCTCTTTTTGGCAAAAGATATTATTCCTGTTGAGCTAATTAACAAGGTAGCTTTGAACATCTTAGAGGCAATGTATTCTCTTGTTTCAGCTGCAGGTATTACTTCCACAATTTCCCCCAGAACCCCATGAACTAAACTAAACAAAGACCCTTTCATTAATGTCACAGCCTGTGTCATAGAGGGTTTATTGGGTAGGTGGATGGATCACCGCATTCATTTGACCCTGGTGGCATTTCTTCGACATGCAGAAGCACACTCTTCAAAAGGCATCTCAAGCAGCA
This sequence comes from Lutra lutra, assembly GCF_902655055.1. Lineage (NCBI taxonomy): Eukaryota > Metazoa > Chordata > Mammalia > Carnivora > Mustelidae > Lutra > Lutra lutra. Next base: position 55,664,997 of record NC_062280.1, on the reverse strand, counting down.
TTGTCTGTTTCCATTGGCTTACTACCTGAGAACATGCTCCAAACTGGAAAAAGAAATGCTTCCTCTTATGGGGAGAAGTGGAGGGGAGGCAGTTGAAGACTTGATATTTATACATTCATGGTTACAATCTTGCAAGGTGGTATCTTTTCACTTGGGGCAAAACTTTTAATAAAAGGAATGTGAGTGGTTTTAATATTAAATTAGTCCGTGGTTTCTTTAGGGGTGTTTTGGATCCTCTTCAATTTCTATAGGTTATTTCCTATAACAGCTTTGGGAAGGAAGCACTAACCCTGCAAAGTTTTGTAAAAAATCATTTTGGATGGAGACCTCTGTTTTCTTTGGATTTGTTTTTCACCAGCTGTCTGGCCAGTGCATAAGTCTTTAGTCATTCTCTGCTCAAAGAGTTTCTTTTTTCTTTTCTTTCTTTTTTTTTTAATTTTTTTAAGAGAGAGATGGGAAGGAGGGGCAGAGGGAGAGGGAGAGGAAGAATCTTAAGCAGGCTCCATACCCAGCACAGATCCTGACAGGGGAGTCCATCTCACAACTCTGAGACCATGACCTGAGCTGAAACCAAGAACTGGATGCTTAACCGACTGAGCCACCCAGATGTCCCTTCTCAGAGTTGCTATTCCTGACTCCATTGTAATGTCTTAGTTTGTAATCAGTTGAAAGGTGCTTAAATATAATGAAATGTGTCTTTACATGGAACATAGACAGTTTCAAGATTTCCATACCAATAATCAATATGGGCTATTTGAAGCTATTGATCTAGTCCAGAGCTCCACTTAGTTCTGTCATCCTACTAATAGCATAAACTAAGGTGATATAAATTAATTAATTTAAAGGTCATATACATCTTGCAAACATCAGTAATTATAAAAATGATTTTTAATGAGGAAAGAGAAGAGGTCAGCAGGGGAGGAAACATGGGGGTCATGGCCGTATTACCTTTTTCTTTTCATCTTCAGGATTGCTTCCCTAAAGCTGAAAGTAGGGAGTGGCAAGGAGGCGCTATCCTAGAAGAAGTTGAGGCATTGAAAATCGTTCTGAAATTTGAGCAGTGGCAATGATCATTGACTTTCACCATCAACAGTTCTACTTAGGTCTCTAGTGGAAGTTGCAAAGTTCACACACACACACAAAACGTTTTTTAAAAAAATTTACTCCTTTCTCCCTCCCTCCCTTCTTCCTTCCTTCCTCCCTTTTTTCCTTTTTGGTTCTTATTGTTTTGTCTTATCTTACTTTCTTACATTTGTCTGCCTTTCACATGACTCTCTTCAGCTGTCCAGAATCTTCCACCCCATTTGGGTCAATGTGTCCTTCTCCCTGCCTCGTTAATACTTCCTTTCCTTGTGTTGTTTTGGTTCGATGAGCTTATATAGGAGAGATCCTTGTGACCTAGGCTCTCACCTAGAGCTTTTCTCTGCCCCCTCCCCCCATCTATTTTGTTTAATTGCTGGAGAGTGAAATTACATGAATGAACAATGCAGCATTCCCCAGACCTCACTTTTGGGATTAACACATTCTCCCATGGAGCGGCTAATAATATGGAGGGTGCATTTCATTTGGCACAGGCAATCTCAGATTGAAAATTATTGAATAATGAGAGTTCTATGATGGAGAATGTAAAACCTGCTAGAAAAAATAATACATTCATCAAAGGTAACTTATTAAAATGTATTCTTAGCTGCATTGCTATCTCCTTTGCTATGACTCATTGGGTGGAGACTACAGTTTTTCTTCGTTTATCTCTTATAGAGATTACAATCAACATTTGGTTTAGAAGATAGTTTTACAAATGTTTGCTTTAAAAATTGCTCAGTGTTTAAGGAGCTCTTTCTGGATGTTGTTGCTAGCCTTTTTCTAGCTGAGTAATCTTTTTTTTATTACTAACTCCCATCAGTAAATTTGTTCACAAAAGTAGAAAAATTGCTCATCTGTAATAAATATCTCTGAGAGCAATAACCTTCACTAGAGCAGTACAATTTTATAGAGAATATTCTATTTTCAGGGTTACTGACCTTTTGCCTCTTTATTGGTTGCCATAGTGATGATCTGAGCTCTGCTTAATAGAGCTACTAAAATGAAGACAATCAATAAGCTTTTTAACTCTAATGTTTATATTGGTAGCTCCTGATAACATATATTGAAATAAGATATAGCCATATAAATGGATCTAATAGTGGAATTTTGTTTTTTAAATTTTATTTTTGTTTTAAAAACATATTTAAGTGTGGGGCACCTGGGTGGCTCAGTGGGTTGAGCCTCTGCCTTCGGCTCAGGTCATGATCTCGGGGTCCTGGGATCAAGTCCCACATCGGGATCTCTGCTCTGCGGGGAGCCTGCTTCCTCCTCTGTCTCTCTCTTCTTGCCTCTCTGCCCACTTGTGATCTCTCTCTGTCAAGTGAATAAAATCTTAAAAAAAAAAAACATATTTAAGTGAGATGTTTATGTAGGTTGCAAAAGATTAAGTGCTTTCTGTGGCTTTCATAGAATTCCTAGAATACCATCGTGAGGACCTAGAGATATAGATACAACTTGAAATGTGTGTTTGAAAGATCATTGTGAAATGAATAATAAAACCCTTTTATAATAGCAAATGGTAGAAGTTGCAGGTACTGTGGTTAATGATTTCTAAAGCGAAGTCAAGTCAAAGAACTCTTTTAGCACCTTGTCATGAGAACATTCAAGGCCAAGCTCTTCTCATATGCACCTGGACACCTCCTGATGACTTTAGAGGAATCCTGAAACACTCTGGAGAAGGAAAGTTGGTGATCTGCCAGAATTCCCAGGGCAAAGTAGAAGAGCATGGATAATGTTTGTTTCCAGAGTTCTCTTAACAGCTTTAATTCTTTTATTTATCGGTTTAAAAAAACAACAACTATTTTTAGGATTATAGTGATACTCATATGAACACGTTTTTGAAGAATTCGATTCCTTTTCCTTGAGAATTAAATATTTGTTTTGCCTTTATACTTATATATTCCGGTTGACATATTGTAAGTCAAATGTAAATGCATTTAATCTAAGGAACTCTTAAGGATTGTCATTGAAAAGAAGGAAGTCTGAGGAATGGCTTAATTCACAAGGTCCATTATCACCGTCCTTTGTTTAGATTCTAAGGGGTAGTTGTTGTGCTGTTGCTTTCCGTGCACGTCTGCAACCCTCTCTCTGGGTATGCCTCGTCAGCTCAGGAAGGGTGTAGTGTGCTCAAGGCATTATAGCCACAAATGGAGAAAATGTCTGCTTACTTTTGCTTCTCTTTCTCCAAAGCCTGCGTTCTTCTATTTCTCCTTGATGTCTGAGAAGCTGAGACGCCAGAGTTCTGTTCCTATATCCTATCAAATACTTCCTAGGGTTTATTAAAAGCAAAAAATCATGATCCCTAATGATAGGATATGGGGATAAAATTAAATTGATGCTGAGGATGTTTAGTGAACGAAGGAAAAATGAACTATGTGCTCATTTCAAGTGTCAAAATAATTTCTTTGAAAAATACAGAAAATATCTGCCATCGTAGATTTTTCATGGATCACTATTTTCCCTAACTTAAAACGATTTCTCAGGTGCAAGGAGAGCTTTGGAAAAAAAGTGGCTATCTGTGTTTTAATATTAGAGTCACAAATTATATCCTTATGTTACTTGGTTTCAATTATTAGGTTTATTTTTCCAAAACTAAAAATCTTATCCCTTACCTATTAAGAACAAAACTAGTAGAATTTTTAGTGGTTCTGCTATTCAAGAACTATTAATCATCTCCGGTTGTAAACACTGGGGATATAGTTGTGAAAAACAGGCAAAGTTCTTTCTCTCACCAAGCACACCTTCTTTGGAGGGAATCCAATAATAGATAAATAAATACATGAATTTATGATGTGTCAGACAGTGATACAACCCAGGAATGAAAACAAAACAGTAAAGGGGTGTAGAGAATGAATGGGGACTGAGAAGGAAGTGTTCCTATTTCAGATTGAGTTCAGCCAAGACCATCCTGTCCCCTCCTGCCTGGATGATCTCATGGGTCTCTTCACTTTTACTCCTTTGCCCCTCTGCAGCCCTGCAGAATGGAAGTGAGATTGGTTAGTCCGCCTGCTCCAAGTCCTGAGACAGCATCTGCTTGGAATAGAAGACACAGTCCTTCACTTAGCCTACCATACCCCACATGCTCTTTCCCTTGGTTGCCTCCTACTGTCTTCTGCCTTTCTCCTCGCTTACTGCATTCTAAGCAGGGATTGTTCCTGAGCAGCCCGAGTGGGTCTCATCTTGGGGTGTACACTTGCTTTCGTGTTGCCCAGAGCATACCTCCTTGGGCTCTTCCTGCTGTTCTCCCTGCTCCCTCCCAGAGTAGCCTTTGGGAGCACTCTGTCTTAAGGGGCACCCCGGCATCCTGCGCTTTCCCCTCTGCTTCATCATAACGCTGAGGGCCTCCTGCTTGGGTATCACATATCCATCTGTTTAGTGGGTGTATGAGAACATAAGCACCACGAGAGCAAGGATTTGGCTGTCATCACCACTGTATCTCCAGCACCTGGAATAGTGGTGACATATTGCCGGAGCTCAGTAATTATTTGTGGCGTGAATGAATGAATGTGCTCTCAGGATGGACTGCTGAAAAATGGGAAGAAGATAGAGGGAAAATGTCATATACCTTGGAGGATTTAAAAAGGATCCCACGCACTAGTGCTTTCTATGATCCTCATTCTGGCTCCTATCTTCACCTGGCATAATTATTCTGGGTGCATCCTGACTTCAACTCCCTTTCCCCATCTTTGCTTATCCCCCAGAGAATCTTTACCAACTCACCTAAGTGCATAGGGTGTAGTTCCACATCAAAGATGTGAGATTTTGGTGATCACATTTCCAATTTCCAGAGTACCTTAAATGGGTTGATGTATGGTCATGTTCTTTTTTTTTTTTTTTTTAACTGAAGCATCTCCAAATGCCCCCAAACTTGGACCCATGGAGTTGACCGTTGTCATTACTGTGCCAGTCTGCCTCCTGTCCTTGGCCACAGTTCTGACCATCTGGGCATGCCAAGGTCGACCGTGCACAAACAGGAAGAAAAAGAGACAAAATGTGGAGGAACCCCTCTCCGAGTGCAATCTGGTAAATGCTGGAAAAACTCTCAAAGATCTGATTTATGATGTGACTGCCTCTGGATCTGGCTCTGGTATGTGCCTGTTGTCCATTTTGTAGTAAGAAAACTCTTATTTAAAAAAGAAATAAAAACAATTTCTAACAAAAAGGGCCCCAATATTTTAAACTGGGTCATTTAGAATGCTTGATGTGGTACGGGTAAGTTCTGATATTAAAACTTGTTTTTGGATTTGATGAAGAGGGTCATCAGCTGTGGCCGAAAGAATTAAGTCCTCTCAGTTGCCTTTTCTGTCCTTAGGTATTCAGATTCTCATTTTTATATTCTTTCAGAATGTACTTCTGAATCGATAAAGAGTTTCTCTTCTCTCCCTCCGCCCCCCACCATTATGGTTAGTAATAATCATTGTTGCTCTCTTTGTAATGTTTCATGGGCACAAAAGTTACTGTATTTGAGGAGCTGAGTTCTGAGGAGGGTATTAGTTGAGTGAAGTGGTATTCTTAGAGTGTCTTTGCTTGTGGTAATGGAAGTCTTTAGAATCCGAAGCACCCCCTGGGATGTGTGTGTGTGTGAAGTCAACGGGGAGCTGACCTAAAATTAAAATCAAGAATGTATTCTTAAAGCACAGAAACAGAGGTGATAGGGAGTAGCGCAGCCCTCCTGCGCTGACTTTTGCTAAGGTAGTATGGTAAGTCTATTCCTCTTTAATGGAACTCCCCAACCCCTGGTGAAGCAGTTCAAAAGACCAGGCTGTTTTATGGCCTAAATGAGCCTTTTTCATCACACAAACCATATGAGGCCATTTTGGGTTTCTGGCGACCAAGCAGATTTCTCTGTAATAGTAAACTTTCTAAAATGACCTTTCCTCATGTATATGTCCAGAAATCCTACCAGTGTGCAGTACTGAAATGTGAACTAGGGTAAGCCTATGTGGGTCACTTTAGGAGCCCCCGGGCCCCCTCTTGCTTTGGAAGGATCATTTAGGATGATTACCTCAAACAGACTTCGAGAAACTCCCCAGCCCACGGCCTTTACGTGCATCCAGGCAGGCACAGTGAACAAGGGCAGATGCTGGAGGGACAGTAGCATCTGTATGAGTGTCTGTATTTAACAGGAAGTAGCTTTAGAGTCCCCTAAGAATCCAGGAAAGAGAGGCCTAATCAGGCCATCCACAGAGTCCAGAGAGTTTGTTGTTTTGGGGGGCAAGTTCCCCTGCTATGTCATGGACCAAGGTCTCAATGTGTGTGCCATCACTGCACAAATTAGGTGGCATGTTTTCAAAGGAGGCATCCCAGAAAAAATTGTCTCCAGACTGCAAAGTTTATAAAACTAAAATCCAAATTAAATTATTGCATAGAAAACTGATGTTCTTCCTTTAAAAGTAAAGCTGTTCAGATTCAGTACTCATCCTTCCTTGACTGTTACATCCTGGGACCCACCGGGGGCTAATTTCCTGGACACTTGTGGCATTCTAGGCACAAAATATGAGCAGAGAGCGCTCTGATTTGTGCCCAATTCCTTGAAACCTCATATAATTTCTTGAAAAATTTCAAGATTAAATAACTATTTAATATTCCCCCCAAGCATTTCAGTTCATCTGAAGATGTTAAGTAGCTCCTCCTTGAATATATTTAAGATGACTAAGAATTTCCCTCTCAAATAAAAATAATAGAGGCTTTATAACTGGAGAATGGATATTTAGTTTAAGAAAGTAGTCATGATGGGCGCCTGGGTGGCTCAGTGGGTTAAGCCTCTGCCTTCAGCTCAGGTCATGATCTCAGGGTCCTGGGATCGAGTCCCGCATCGGGCTCTCTGCTTGGCAGGGAGCCTGCTTCCTCCTCTCTCTCTGCCTGCCTCTCTGCCTACTTGTGATCTCGCTCTGTCAAATAAATAAATAAAATCTTTAAAAAAAAAAAAAAAGAAAGAAAGTAGTCATGAGCCAAGACATGAAATTTAAAAAATTAACCTTAAGATATTTTGGTGTTTTTGTGCATCTTTAAACCTAAATCTGGGCTTATTGACTGCTGAACTCTCATCTTTAGATTATTCTAAGATCTTTCTTAAAAAGAAAGCCGTACATGTACCCAAGCACAGATGATTTTATTGACCAGTTTGAAAGAGTTTTAGACACTTTTTCTTAGAGTCAGCTATATCCATTTAGCGCAGTGAGCACTGGCTAAAAGTACCTGATGACAACAATGCCTTTGGTAATCGGAGAGAATGGGTCTAGCGGCAACAAGTTTTCCATCATGAAAGCTCGTTCATTGGGAGGAAATCAGGTGCTTCTGCTTCCCCTTTGGTTCTCTTAATTGGCCAGCAAAATTTAGGCAAAGGCAATTTTGTTAGATGTTGAAAAACAAAAATTGTGAGGCTTATCCCTGACCAGGTCATTTCAAAGAGATAAAATACCTGCAAGAAAGGCAAGTGAACAGATCTGCTGCTGGACTGTTTCTGAGAATGGCTCACGTCTCAGGTGACTTCTGAGAAACTGAGTGAATGGTTGCTTTTCTGTCCCAATATAACACTTCTGATGGGTGGTGACATTACTGAAAGATGCCTTCCCATTAGACAGGCATCAGCTTCTACAACTGCTGGTAAAAAGTGAAAAAAGAAAAAAGAAAAAAAATTTTAAAAAGTAAAATGATCCTACAGGGAGATGCAAAGTCTATGTATCTTCAAATGAAATCTCTAAGTGTATAAACAAGAACTAGATTATTTGGATTTGTTGCCTTGAAAGATACCGAAGCAACTTTCCCTGAGTTTTAGTGTCTCAGCTTAATTGCTGTGCTCAGTACCTTTGTTGATGTTGTGTTCCTCTGTCCCTGGTCTGTGGCATCGGTCCTGTGTTTGATCAATTTGCAGTTTGAAAACAGAGGCTAATCGAGTTCTCTAGTCAGTTACTGGTGGTAGTGGTTGTTGATGGTGGTGTTCTGGTGAGTGTGTGCGTGCAAGATCAGGGAGGGAGGAGGGAGATTGAGATTGTAATTTGTCCTGATGATTGTTAGTACAATTTTTCCTGCATGGTCAAGTAGTAAACTTGGCCATAGCCTGAAGAAATAGCACTTAGAGTTTGCTGCTGGACGTCTTCCCAACAGGGGAAGACTGCGGGCATATCCACTGAATGGTGAAAGCAAGAGTTTTTTTTGTTTTGTTTTGTTTTAAATTATTTTTATTAACATATAATGTATTATTTGCCCCAGGGATACAGGTCTGGGAATCATCAGGCTTACACATTTCACAGCACTCACCACAGCACATACCCTCCCCGATGTCCATAACCCAGTCACCCTCTCCCTACCCCCACGTCCCCCAGCAACCCTCAGTTTGTTTTGTGAGATTAAGATCTTGTCCCTTATGTTTTGTCTCCCTCGAGGAAGAGCAAGAGTTTGGACTGAACACCAGCATTTCAGCTTTGGTTGGCCTCCCACTAGAGCCCATTTCTGGGTCAGTCTTTGATTACTGTAGGGCCCCGATTTTCTCATCCCTAAAATGATAAAGTTGAACTAGACAATCTCAGAACTTCCTGGCGATGGGGCTCTATGACTAATTGTTGAGATCCATAATAACAACCTTATAGTCTGTGTTTATTTAGCCACAGTGGGTGGTTCTTAGGAAGAGGAGAACATCTGAATAAACCATGGCTCATTTCAGGAGCAGAGGCCGAACCCTGCAGAGCTTAGAGGGCTGTAGCAATGAGAGTTTCCAAACCATCTGAGCACATGGATAATAACTAAACATGACTTCCCAGAGTAAACTTAGACTGTAAGCTCTTTACCTATTTTTCTCTAATTATAAGAGTGGTAGGTACCTATTGTGGAAATTAAGAAAATGTATATTAGAAAGAAGAATATCACAGTTCATCCTGATTCCACTAAATAGGCAGAACCATCATAACATTTGGCAAATTTCCTTTACAGGCTTTTTCCTGTGCATATTTTGAATAGCTAGGTATACTTATTTAGATGAGTTGAATTTACTGTGTTATTTAACATTATAGAAAAAGTATTTTCCCATGTCATTAAGAAATACCTCCTCATAAGCAGCATTATTATCATTTGCTGTAAGTAATCTGTTCTAAGATAGAATATTAAGGGCTGACCATTACTGAGCATGTAATATACCAGATACTGTCCCAGGTGCTTAACATGCTAATTCATTCTTATGTTACCCCAATGAGATAGGTACTGTTAATATCCCCTATTTTTTAGATGAGGAAGTTGAAGCTCAGAGAAGTTCTGATACTTGCCCATGGTTACCATGTGGCACGGCTGAAATTGCAACTGAGGTCTTTAAATTTATCTGTTCTCTTAATCACAGCATTATGTTTAACAATTTTTCTATTTTCCAATACTTTTCCTTCTATTTCCTGTAAATAATAAGGTATTAAATATTTTGACATAATGTTTCTGCATTTTGCATTAAATATTTAGGATAGAATTCTAGAGGTGGGGTTATTGGTTCAAAGAATCTAAACTTCTAACATACACTTGGAATATACTTTCTTTGAATTTTTTTTATTTCACAAAGAATGTCCATTTGGTGTTTTCTATGACGATGCCTTGCTTTTTTTAGCTAACATGATTATCTCACTTGGTTATTGAATCTGATTCTTCACTTTGCTATTTTAATTTTTGGGTTTTTTTAAAGATTTTATTTATTAATTTGACAGAGATCACAAGTAGGCAGAGAGGCAGGCAGAGAGAGAGAGGAGGAAGCAGGCTCCCCGTGGAGCAGAGAGCCCGATGCGGGGCTCAATCCCAGGACTCCGGGATCACGACCCAAGCCGAAGGCAGAGGCCTCAACCCACTGAGACACCCAGGCAGCCCTTTAATTTGGTTTTTGAAAAAATTCACAAGGAATTCGTCTGCTTCCCCAGTTGTACTAGAAACAATGCATTTTGTTTTAGAGGCTGATGACATTTTTTTTTTAACTTTTGTGTATTGAGTGACCTGACTGGCTTTCGTGGGCAAATCAGGGAGATTTCCAGCAATTCTGAAAATCATATATCTGTAGCAGCAGGCTATGTTCAAGAAATCTTTATTTGGGAATGTGAGAAGAGAAATTCATATGAAGAATTTGGAGTGGGTTTTTTTTGAGAAAGGTTTGACCTAAAAGTTTGATACAATGGTTCTTATTTCTTCAAAATTGGTAAAATTATGAAAGCGCTTCAATGTTTGCCTTTTTGTGTGAAAATAATAATCATTATGATAATTCTTTCCTGATACTTCCTTGTTTGTACTCATCGATTCCATCTTTTCTTTGGTTAGGTCTACCTCTGTTGGTTCAAAGAACAATTGCAAGGACAATCATACTTCAGGAGATAGTGGGAAAAGGTAGATTTGGTGAGGTCTGGCATGGAAGATGGTGTGGGGAAGATGTGGCTGTAAAAATCTTCTCCTCCAGAGATGAAAGATCTTGGTTTCGGGAGGCAGAAATTTATCAGACGGTTATGCTGCGACATGAAAACATACTTGGTTTCATTGCTGCTGACAACAAAGGTATTTTCTATCTAATTGGGTTCAGCAAGTAAACATGTCATGTCCATCGTTAGATCACCATAAATAATTTGTTTTAATAAAATACATAAAAGTCTAAATTTCTTTATTGAGGATAGAAGATGCTTTTCCTCTTCTCCACAGATAAATGTACAGAACCATACAATAAAGACAGGGCAAACGAGTGACATGAAATCATGATGATGCCATAGCCAGGTTGACACTCAAAATATTTGGTGACTGGTATGGCACAGGAATCATCCAATCAGAACAGAAGCTTCAGCTGGTCCAGAGTCCTGGGAGAACTGTGCCATGCTAGTTTTTATCCCTTACTTGCTGGTTCGTGAAGAGATGGAGAGGCATCTTGTGGGGGTGGAGTGGGAGTTGGGGGAGGTTGCTTTGGGTGTCTAGGGCAAAGGAATGACATTGGAATTTTGAATAGCAGCTGTTTGCCAATGAGGACAGAAATATTTCAATATTTTAACTGGGACAGGCATACCAGTGAATGCTAGTTGAATATTTGCCTTTGCTAGGACTGTACTTCTCATCTATATAAATAGGCTTCAACTCCAAGACTCAAATTCTCTATGAACATTACCAGAATGGCAGCAAGCAAATCCATTTTAGTGAAATTTTCTATTAATGTACTTTGAGTATAAATTATATTGAGACTTAACATCAACAACCTCAAATAGTATGACTTTTTGAGATTTGTGGAGCAAGACAGAGCATCAATGTTTTGGTATTGAAATCAATTTTCATAAAATATTGTATAAATCCCTGAGTAAGCAGGGACTGGGTATAATTTGCGGATTACTTACGCTTTCTTTCTTCTTTTTACATGGCTTTTACTTACTTAATTGAACATTAGTTCCCATAACAAAGGGAAACAGGACACAATGATGAGCAAAACATGACCCAGTCAATTTTTTAAAATTCGAATCAGCAATACACATGAAGAACTTTGGTGAGGTAGAGACTGTAACCTTTATCTAAAAAACAAATCACCTGTGGATATCAGAGACCCACCATTGCCCATGGAAATTAAAATCTGTGGTTATTTTTATCTATCATAAGCTTGATTATTACTAACTAGATGACAAAAGAGAGGCTTAGAATTATTGTACATTTTGGCCATAATTATGTTTGCAGATGGTATGTGTTTTCTGATTTCCCAGGTATAATCTGGATAAAGATGAGCTATAAACACAAAAGGTTCTTTCCAAATTCTTAACTCTATGTACTTTGAAAAAATATTCAGACGACTGAAAATGAGACCTTTCTTAGTAAGCTAAGAACTTTTCCTTTTCCTTCCTAAGATTGAGCTAAGGTGTACCTACTGATCAGATTAATTAGCATTGTTGTCAAAGCAGTAATGACTTTAGGGATATGGATCATTTTGGTGAGGCTAATTTAATCATGTTGTTTATTTGATTATAAAACAATAGGCCCAAGGGAGATCATCCTTGATTGTCTCTTCTTCAGTTTAACTGGTCTACCTCTGTCACTGGCTTATCAGTGGCTTTGTGCATGGTTTCAAATGATCTCCAACATTGCTTTCATCCTCATTTCTAAATCTTTTGTGGTATTTATAGTTCCATTGGTTAGTCAACAGTCTGACAGAGACGTTGCTATGAGAGGGCAAGATAACCACTGGTGTTGAGCGGGAGAGAGTCAGAATAAGGATTAGTTCAATATATGGTTGGTTTATTACTGAACTTTATCATGTTATGTTGATTTTTGTATTCCTGGGAAATTTTATCACTACCCGGATTTGAAAAGTAAATATTTGGATTAGGAGTAGCTCTTATACATAAAGCATTTAATAGAAAAAGTCCTTAGCAAATGTTCATTATGGCTTCCTTTCTCTGAGTGTTAGAACAGGTCAGGACTGTTCAGAGCTGCTATAGACACTATTCCAAAAGCTAAAGCTAACTCCAGGGACTCTAATACCTGAAGAAGTTGTAGGCTAATTTCTGTTCTGCTAAAAATATTTTATAAGCTGGATTAGCTTTTGGTTGAATGAAGTAAATTACTTGAAAATGTCTAGTAACTGTATTTGGCTCTTAACCTTAACTTTTGGGGAAAATCATCACCTTCGTATTTTGAAAGGTGAAGAACATGAACGTTCTTAGAATTTTAGAGTCTTTATTACATTAATAACACTTTGTGTAAATTTGTTGCATTTCTGGTTTGTACTGGAACAATCTTTCTTGAAAGCTCAGAGTAATTTTAGCACGACACTGAGCCTAAGTACATCTGTCAGTAGCTTCTCCTATAATGTGGTGCTATCAGTATAAAAAGAGCGGAAGAAAGGAGTTGTTCACTTAATCAGAATCACTCTCACAGCTTCCTGTAGGTCTGGCGGATACATGCAACAGGTTCTAGTATATCAGTATCTTCAGAGATACAGTGAGAAATTTTACTTTGCTCATTTGGACCATTGGCATCCTCACTAAAGGAATTAGCTTTGCTTTGTGAACCGTACAGCTTTACTTTAAATACTGACATTTGGTAAAAGCTTTTGGTTTCTTTCTCAACATATATTTATAGCAATAAAATGACTTTTTCACATTTAGATAATGGAACTTGGACTCAACTTTGGCTTGTCTCTGAATATCATGAACTGGGTTCCTTATATGACTATTTGAATAGAAACATAGTGACCGTGGCTGGCATGATCAAACTGGCCCTTTCAATAGCTAGTGGCCTGGCCCACCTACATATGGAGATCGTTGGTATACAAGGTACGTGTTTTCTTTCTAAGTTTTGTTCAGAATAATGCTGAATAAAACACACATTACTGTGCTTGCCTGGCTCAGGGCAGTCAAGCTGAGCCCCTCTAGTGGAGGAGGATGGATGGCCAGAACTATGTGAAATGAAATGCTTGTTTATGAGGATAGAAACACCAAGTTGTGTTTTAGTGTTTAATTGCATTTTAGTTTATTACAAACAATTACCAAATGTAAAGAAACACTAAGATACTTTATAAAGCTGAGGATATTATAATATAGCCAACTCTCATCTACACACTTTTTGCATATTAGCCACAATAATATTTTTACACCTAGTGGCTCCAACTTTGCCATTTTAGCACATACATCTGGGAGATCGTGCTTTGGTGGCAAATGCTCTATGTTCAGAGAATATAACTAATTTAAAATATTTACTTTTGATAGCTAAAATAATTGGAGATGGAAATATAATCTTGAAAAAAATATTTACATGTAAATTACTTAAAGGTCAAATGATTCCCACTGTCTTTTCTGTTTATTGAGCTAATAGTGAATTTGCTCTAGAAAGTCATTAGTTCAGTCAGGGCAGTGGTTCCCAAATTTGGATTTATGATCCCTTAAACTCTTAAAAATTATTGAGGACCCCAGCGGTTTTTGTGTATTTTCATTCTATTAATATTTACTATTTTAAAAGCTAAAATTGAAAAAAATGTTAAAGTATTTATTAATTTACTTAATAATTATTAAACAAGTTTCAAAAATTTTTATTTTTTCAATAATACAAAAACCAATCTAGTGAAAATATGGTTTCATTTTTACATTTTTGCAAATCTCTTTAATGTCTGACTTAATGCATAGATTTTCATGCATGCTCTTCATTCAGTTGTTCCTTTATGTTTTGGTTGAAATATGTGCAGAAAAGTTAATATCCCACAGCTATGTATTTGGAAAAGAGTATCAAAGACTCCCAGGGATTTGGGGGTCACTTCTGAGAACTGCTAGTCTAAGGTAGTAGAAGTTTTAGACTTGTTTTATAAGAGAATATTTGCTATGTTCTTATGTGGATGTAGCAATGCTAATTCATTCCCTGTTCATTCAACAAAAATGTACTAGTGGCTACTAAGTGCCACCTAGTGTACTAAGCATCAGTGACATGCTGAAGGCTGATGAATAACACACAGGCACTGCCCTTAGGGAGCTTACAGTCTAGCTGGAAGAGACGGATAATCAAACACACATGTGAATGAACAGTATAGTTTAGGGAGTAATAAGGGTTATGAAGAAGGCAAAATGGCGTACTCTGTGGAGACTGACAGGGGATGTGGAATGTGTGGTCAGGGAAGACCTGTTTTTGGAGGTGACTTTTGAGCCAGGTGTTCAATGTGATTCCTTTTAGGGAGAGTCAGCCTTTGGTAACAACAACAACAAAAAAGAAAAAAATGTGTATTCTTTTCTTATGCTTCATAGGTAAACCTGCTATTGCTCATCGAGATATAAAATCAAAGAATATCTTAGTGAAAAAATGCGAAACATGTGCCATAGCAGACTTAGGGCTGGCTGTGAAGCATGATTCAGTACTGAACACAATTGACATACCTCAGAATCCTAAAGTGGGAACCAAAAGGTAAGATCACTAACTTTGGTGGCACACTCAGACATATGACCGCCCCATAAACATGAAATCCTGGGGTGAGTGTGTGGGTGTTTTGAGGGTGAAGGTGGGAGTCCAAATGGAAAATCATTAGGCCGAGGAAAGCAAGGAGTCTTCTCTGGGTCATTGAGAAGTCAGTGACAGAATGGTTATAAAGTGAGGACAGTTGGCATTTTAGTCATACAGACAGTAGCTATCTGGGTGGGGAATCTAGTAGAGATGGATGGTGGAAGAGACAGTTATATATTATTTTGAGTGGGCCAGTTTCCGGAAATACATTTTCCCATGGCTAGGAGGGGAAAAACATGTCATCAGTATATAGCTCCCCCAAAGCCTTTATCCTCGTAAGTGAACTGAAACTCAGGGCTAGTTCTTTTTGTTCAATGTTCTAAACAATAGATACAGTCAATGTGTTGAGCAAGATAAGTAAGGGACTCTACGTAAATACATACATGTGCTACTGTACTCCCTTCATATTGAAGAATATGTAACAGTTTTTATATTTACTATAATTGTACTTATTCTTAAGTCTCCCAAATTGATGTATATTAAGGTAGTAGGAGTTTGGACACAAGTCCCACATTCAAGGAACAGAATTTTTGAGGGTTCAGAACAGATATGAGAGAAACAGAACATATGACATATATATTACCACAGGCCCATTAGTAATGGGATTTCTGGCGGTTTCTTGTTCTGGCCAGCCTGTGGTCCTATGGCCAGTGTACTTCCATTTCCTTTTATTTGAATATCAAGCTCATGCTACTTTGACATAATTCCTGGGTTCTTGACCTTGAAGTCAGAAATCATGAAAACATTTTCCTGGAGTTGTCAAAGGCTCTTTGGAATAGGGGATTTCTGGTATAGTTGACCTCCAAGCCATTTTTGAGATTCCAAGCCCAAACCTCTGAGTCCTTCCCTTGGTTCCCTAGGACAATTTAATGACACCCCAGGAACACTTCAGGGCAGTTTATTCAAGCCGGGCAGCCCTATGGGACTTCTCTTCTTTCCCCTATAAAAAGTAAACTTCAGCTTGCCCATCGGAATGTCTCCCCATCACAGACACCCCTCACCTCCCACCCCTGGACTCCTTCAGAGGTTCTAAAACTTTTAAGAGTTTGGGAGGGTTTTGCATCCTCATCTTAATACTCTGGGAAATCGTAGAATTCTCCTAGGACAGCTAGACTCCAGCAGGTCCCACGGGCTGTAGATATCTTTGGTTTAGTCTTATTTGAACAAGGCTGTCATTTTCTTGTAGCCGCTATATAAGGTATATATATTTCTGGAAGCCAATTTATAGTAGAATTAGAATTATTCATTCAGAGAAGGTGTTTATGGAATGCTGCTAAGCACTGTGTTAGAGTCCTGGGCCCACCATGATGATTAAGAGATGCTCTTCACCCTAAGGGCTCTTCCATGGCAACGTTTGTTGGTGGAGGTTGAGTTCCATCTCTCCTATTGAATGCTTTGCTTACTGAATTTCCCTCTAGCTTGTCCTTTGCAAGTATTTGGCTCCTGGCACCTGTGCTTTGATTCACTGAGTAGAATGACCTCTAGTTTTATTTAAAATGTTTTTAAAATTATAGTTCAGTCAATAGCTATATTACATAAATTTAATTTATTACAGTGGCTTGGATCTACTTTTAAAATTGATGTAAGCTATTAATTTATATTTTATGTGGGGATTTATTTTTATTTTTTTTTAAAGATTTTATTTATTTATTTGACAGACAGAGATCACATGTAGGCAGAGAGGCAGGCAGAGAGAGAGAGAGGAGGAAGCAGGTTCTCCACTGAGCAGAGAGCCCGATGCGGGGCTCGATCCCAGGACCCTGAGATCATGACCTGAGCCGAAGGCAGAGGCTTTAACCCACTGAGCCACCCAGGTGCCCCTATGTGGGGATTTATTAAGGTATATTTTACTGGATTGCTATAAAGTCATACAGAGGATCCGGAATGTGCATGTTTTTTTAAGGTATATGGCTCCTGAAATGCTGGATGATACAATGAATGTGAATATCTTTGAGTCTTTCAAACGAGCTGACATCTACTCTCTTGGTCTGGTTTATTGGGAAATAGCCCGAAGGTGTTCAGTTGGAGGTAAGATGTTGGAGATACTCTTCATATCTGTCTTTTCTCAATGCTCTGAATACAAGATACTTTTTTCTATGTATTTTTTCTAAGCATTATATTGAATCATTTTTTTAATATTTAAGAGAATGCCCTTTGGTGTTATCTTTCCAGTGGCAAGAGTGGAGCACCCTACATATAATGATGATTTTGTATTATGATTACTGCTCAGGTGGGGGTGACAGTTCTCCTGATAATTCTGATTTTCTTAATGATACTTTGTGAAGCACTTGAAAATTTTCTTGAGTTTGTATGCAGTTAGCTGTATCCCTACTTTCTACCAGAAATTGAACCCAAAGATGTTAAATGATTTACCAAAAGCCACAGGACTTGATGTCTTCTAGTTTTCAGGTTTTTCACGTTTTTGTTTGTATGCTTTTTTTTTTTTTAAGATTTTATTTATTTATCTGACAGAGATCACAAGTAGGCAGAGAGGCAAGCAGAGAGAGAGAGTGGAGGAAGCAGGCTCCCTGCCGAGCAGAGAGCCCGATGCGGGACTCGATCCCAGGACCCTGAGATCATGACCTGAGGTGAAGGCAGAGGCTTAACCCACTGAGCCACCCAGGCGCCCTGTTTGTATGCTTTTTGTTACTGTTGTTGCTTTTTCCTTATGATAATGAATGTGGAAGGGAGAAAGTGGAGGGCAGAGGTGGAGAGGAAGCCTAACTTCCTGACTCTACTGTTCCTAGCTGCTTAGAGATTAATAATGAGAGGAGGAAGAGTTTGAAAGGATGAAACCCTACAAATGCCATCTATGAAGTTGTGGCATCTGTGGAGAAAAGTTAACTCCTGGTTGAAAACTGATTAGGGTTTTCACTTTCCAGTGAGACTGACATAACACTAAGCCGTGGTTTAGCAAATTCCTGAATGTCTGACTTTAGGCAAGTTACCTGGTCTCATTTCCCTCATCTGTAAAATGAGTGATAAAACTGATCCCTTGGGTTTTGAGGATTTAACGGATTCATTTGATTAATTAATTAGTACAGAGCATAGGACAGAGTAAATGTTCACTAAAAGAGCTGTCATTATCAGACAACTGTCAGTTTTTGTATTTTGCATCAATATAATTTTTCCTTATACCAATTTTATTTATTTTTTTAAAATGGGTAAAAAAAGTTTTTAAACTTACAAGGGTAAAATTCTTTTGAATGAGAAAACATACTTTTCCCCTTTTTATTCACAAATAACTTAGTAAACCATTCAGGAAAATGAAGCTGTTTATAGCAGCAATAAAGTTATAGTGGAATCCTCAAGCCTGGGATCGAGTTCCAGACCTGCACTTACTAGCTCTTTGACCTTGAGCAAACTGATGACTCTTTGTGCCTCAGTTTCCTCATTCTGTAAAGTAGGGATAATATACTACCTCTTTTAGTCAGTGGTTTTGAGGAATAATTAAAACATGTAAAGGGTTTAAGACAGTGCATGGTGAATAGCAAGATTGAAACAGGTTTGTAATAAATTTTTTAAATTTCATATTAATATTCTTCTAGATCTGCTTTTTGGTCATTGTCCTTACATTTTCTTTAACTGTCGAAATAGTTAACATAATATTAGTTTAAGTATTTTAGTTAATTTAATTAAAATTAAATATTTTAAATTGAAAGGACTGTTAAAACAATTTTATGAAGACATTCTCAAGTCCAGGTAATATTCTGATAATTAAGTTCAGATCTTTCTTTTTGAGACTCTTTAATATGAACCTTCATGTTGAACTGTCCATCTTCAGTACCTTTGCTGCTTCTTTGGCACATTCTCTGGTACAGTACTTCCAAAATCCAAATGTCAGAAACTCAACTTTTGAAAGATTGCCTATCAGTTTTCAAAAAGCAAAAACTATCCTGTTTTGAAAAGGTTATTTAATGGAGAAACATACTTCATTCCCAAATGGGACCATGCTATAAATTTTGCAATTAGGCATTACTTTTGAATTGTACAATGGTATTTTATATAAATCAGTATTCACATAATTTTTATAATATACAATTATATTTTATATAATTATTAAAATTATATCCATGCAGTTTGTTTATACAAAATTGTATAATTTTATGTAATTGCATAAATTATATTTTTGTAAAATGGATATAATTTTATGTTTTATATAAAATTTATATAATTTTCAAGATTATGTAAACTTTCATAATATATATTTTAGAATATATGCAATAATTATTCCTCTGAGTGCTTTATTTATATCCTTAGTCTTATAGTGATATAGAATTTTCATAAACCTGACTTTCCAGTTTCTCAGAGTGCCACTTGTGCCTAGAGGACTTAATTGGTATTCTTTTTGAAATAAGCGTCTTTATTTATTATTCACACTGGGAAATTTATTATGCAAACTTCTTATAGGAATTGTTGAGGAGTACCAGTTGCCTTATTATGACATGGTGCCTTCAGATCCTTCAATAGAGGAAATGAGGAAGGTTGTTTGTGACCAGAAGTTTCGGCCAAGTATCCCAAACCAGTGGCAAAGCTGTGAAGTAAGTCTGTGTTCCTTTTTGGCTGGGAATGGAGTGGGGCAGGGTTTCGGGAAAGGGGCAGAGGGAGAGGGACAGAGAGAATCTCAAGCAGGCTCCATGCCCAGTGTGGAGCCCAGTGCAAGGTTTGATGTCTTGACCCTGAGATCATGACCTGAGTGAAAATCAATAGTCGGACACTTAACTGAGCCATCTAGCACCCCAGGTGCCCCAGGCTATGTTCTTACATATGTTTTATCTGTTATAATTTTGAGGTAAGTATCGGGGACGATTTTCAGTTCTACTGTCTTCATCTAGGCATCCAGTTCATTCCACATGTATAAGTATATGTCCTTGTATCAGTCTTCAAAAAGATTTTATTCCTTTCAGCCATATGTACACAGAACACCAAGATAAGTGGCAACAACACGTATCGCCGTGACTTTACACAAGACTGTTTCTTGCTATGGACAGTCCCCTATGGGTCAGGCAGCTGTGCTCTCTGTGGTGATTCAGTGATCCAGGTAACTTTGATCTCGGGGTGCTGCTGTCTCAACACAGTTTCCAAGTGTCTAGGTCAGGAAAAGAGAGGAGCTGGAGGGTCAACCATGGCTTTTAATGCTTTGGCTTCCGGTGACTCACTTCACTTCCGCTCATGATTCACAGACCAGAGTCAGTCACACAGCCCGATCTGCCTGCAAAGAGGCTGGTAACTGTAGGAGCACAGACAGGTTTGGTCGTCAGTGTCCATGCAAGGCAGAGTGTTGCAATTTCGATCATCTTTACAGTCCGTACATTTGCCAAAGTTTGAGCTTCTGTTTTTAAATCAGAAAAGCTTCCTCATGGCAGAGACTACTGTTCTCTCCTCATCTCCAACAATGCATCCAGTAAGCATCATGTCATAGGCATAGATTGTGGTTATCCCAGTGCTTGTTCTGCCTTACGTGAAGCGAGAGACTTTTCTAGTTCCTACAGGGAGAAGGAGGGGAAGAAGAGGCAAAGACTGCAAACCATCTGACTAATTCCACAACTGTTTTATGGCTTTACTCTTCCTCAACCCCATTATTACTGTTATATTCTACCATATGTAATTGTAATATTTCAGGTCTTTTTATAGTGACATTTTTTAGCTGGACTTCATCATAAGGGTTATTTCATACAATAGTTTTTCTCCTCATTTCCCCTCTCCTTCATGTTTCATTCAATTCTTTTTCTATTTAAGGGAGGAATTATGTCTTGATGTTTCTATTTTGTATAGATATCCTACCTACATACTTATTTTAGAAGCAGAATTTGAAATATTTATAACCAAATTGAAATTAAATTAAATTATTTCTATTGTTAATAATATTATGTATATGAAAGAATATGTAACATATATATAAAATTTAAGCATAATAATAAAGTGGCAGCCAGTGAATTCACTACTAAGTTTAAAAAATAGAACAAAGATCCCATACTGCTCTGAGAGATTACTATAGTGATTATTTATTATTGCCTTGCTTTTCTTTAGGAGAAAATATATATATATATTTATGTATAAATATGTATATATAAATATACATATATACTCATGCTAAAATATATTGTTTACTTTTTTGTAATTGTGAAACATATTTTTTTTTTAGATTTTTAAAAAAATTTATTTATTTGAGAGAGGGAAAGAGAATGAGAGAGAGAGAGAGAGCATGAGAAGGAGGAAGGTCAGAGGGAGAAGCAGACTCCCTGCTGAGCAGGGAGCCCGATGCAGGACTTGATCCCAGGACTCCAATATCATGACTTGAGCCGAAGGCAGTCACTTAACCAACTGAGCACCAGGCGCCCTGTGAAACATATTATTAAAACTTACTGTAGATATTCTTCTTAATTTCTATTTGCTTTGATTTATATATGTAGCTATAATCTGTTCATCAGTGCAGTAGTCCATTATATGGGTAGAATACAATTTTTCTTCTTATTGTTGATTGTCTTATGTGTGATTTTAATATTTTTTAAACAATGCTGACATATATACATATATGTATATATATGCATGTGTGGGGGGAAAATGAGATTCTTTTGGGGTGTCCACATAGATGATCATATCTCCAAATAATGAGAGTTCTGGGACGAATTCTTAAGCCTTTTCTTGACTTCTTCTTGAGTTTCTAGGACTTCCAGTATAGTGTTGCTTAAAAATTGGTAATGGATATCCATGTTTTACTCCTTAAAATTTTGTACATTTCTCCTTTGAGTATGCTGTTTGTTGTAGGTTTTGTTTGTCAAAACTTTAATCACGTTAAATAAAAACTGACTTTGTTTGATAAAAGCTTTTTTCCTACCTATGAGGTAATGATATAGCCTTTCTAGTTTTGTCTCTTAATGTGATAAATTGCATTTATAAATTTTCCGCTGTTAAACCAATCATACATTCCTAGAATAGAACTAACATAGTCATTTTTTATGTGATCGATTTTGTACATTGCTGATAAAAGCAATTTTTGTCCATTTTAATCCAATATTTTAGTTCTGTTTTATTCTGTATTAATCCTACGTATTAGATACTAGTGCAATTTTATACCACTATTACTTACTTAAACTTAAGATATTTATCATTTTCTTTGTTCAACATTCCTTTTTGCCTCTCAGAGCTTCCTTCTAAGATCATTTTCTGATTTCCTAATGTGCATTCTTTTTTTTTTTTTAAGATTTTATTTATTTATTTGACAGAGAGAGATCACAAGTAGGCAGAGAGGCAGGCAGAGAGAGAGAGGGGGAAGCAGGCTCCCTGCTGAGCAGAAAGCCTGACATGGGGCTCGATCCCAGGACCCTGGGATCATGACCTGAGCCGAGAGCAGAGGCTTTAACCCACTGAGCCACCCAGGCGCCCCCTAATGCGCATTCTTTAAATGTATTTTATTTAAATTGATTTTTTAGAAGGACCTAGAAGTGATGAGTAGTGATGTTGAGCATCTCTTCATGTGTCATTCTAGGACCTTAATTCTTCTAGGGCATCAATTCTAGCATCTAATGTTTTGATGGATTTGATTTTACTGTTTGTTGTTTCAATTGATTCTTGCTTATGATACTTTATTTTCTACTGTCTTGTGACTTTTTGTTTTGAGCTTAGGCTTATTGTAGAATTTTAAGGCCTGGGCTTGATTTTTTTTCTTACCAAGAGTCAAGATTTAGATAATATTCTTTACAAAATTCCTTATAAGACTGATTCATCTGTATATTCAGGACTTTGGAAACATCTTGACCTGATATTTCCTGTGTGTTTTGGCTGTGTTTCCTGTCTTTCCCATGTTGTTTATCAATTCTGAAATTCTAGACTGTGAGATCAGCAGATGTTACCAGAGTGGACGCCTGGTTCAGTGATTTCTTCCATCTCTGGATTCCTGTGTTCTCTGATTGTTTTCCACTCTGAGTATTTATCTTATTTATTTAGCAGCTCACTTATACTATTTTTTGATTCAAATTTTTGATATTTACACCCAGGTTATTATTTTATTATGGCATAAATTAAATGTTCAAATGCACAAATCTTAATATGCAGCTCAATGAATAACAAAAAGAGTATGCGTGTATGTACTTAATATCCAGATCAAGGAATTTGCAACTCATCCTGTATGCCTTTTTGTCTTTCATGTCCCTTCTCAGAAGATTTTAAAAGAGAGCTACTCTACCATATTCCCAGAAATCAGTGGATTGAATTTTCAATTAAACGTTAGTCTCCATAAGGTTAATGTGTGTGTGTTGACTGGATTTTTAAAGAGGTTTGGTCCTGATCTTCTGATACCGTTTTAAATTTACTATTTCTTCATCAGAGCTTAGCATCAGTTCCTGGGTTTGTGGTTATGCTTCTCTTGGACTGTGTTTGTGTGAGTAGCTAAAGTGTTTGATATTTTTCTCTCTTAAAGGCCCTCCGAGTCATGGGGAGAATAATGCGGGAATGTTGGTATGCCAATGGGGCAGCCCGCCTAACTGCCCTTCGTATTAAGAAGACTATCTCTCAACTTTGTGGCAAAGAAGACTGCAAAGCCTAATGATGATGATTCTGTTAAAAAGAAATCTCTTACAGCTTTTTTTTTTTCTCATTTTCCCTCTTTATGTGAATGTTTTTGCCTTTTTTTGGTGGTTGTTCTACCTCAAAGATAATGCAGTACAGTATTTAAGGGCCCAAAGGCAGCATGGAAAAAATAACTCTGAAGTCAAGCATGGGCAGGAATTGACTTCATCCCATCTCTGTGTTGTCTTTAATTTTCTTTTGAAAAGCATCACATCAGTTCATCTTTTTATTTAGTAAGAAAGATATTGCAAAAATATAAAATAAGCTATATAAAACTAATACAAGTCATTAAGATTTTATTTTACTTGAATCAAGAACACATGAATGAAGAAAAGGAAATGTAAAAGCTTTTTTTTTTTCTGATATGAAAACACCTTCATTAAAAGTGTGAACTAGAGCACGTTATATCTCAGCAGAAGTTTAGATTATATAATCTGCGGTTTTCTTTTCTTTTCTTTTTAAATTTAAGAAGGGTCTTTGAAAAAAATTACATATTGCCCTGAACTTCAGTGTCTAAAACACTGAAAAGGGGAGCCATTCAGTTGGAAGATAGAACTGAGGTCCCAGTAGCCACTGGCTTGGCCTCCTTTCTACCTGCTATCCTGTTCTTCATAACCCGCTACCACAGCAGCCCCCAAAGCAGTATGAAAGCCACTACGATTGCTACTTCCTCCTATTTACAAATGAGACATCGGACAGCTTGGACATTGAGACTTCCTGAAAGTCACATAACCAGTGGTGGAGCTGGCACTAGGTCCAAATCTTGTGATAACCCACAGTGTAGACTTAGCTAACTTCCTGCTTTCCCATTAATTCCCATATAGTACTTTTCTCCTTACGCAGAAACAACAGCTTTCATGATGGTATTCATGGTTTAGTCAAACAGAAGACCAACTGGGTCATTCTGCACAATCATAATGGGCCTGCATGAACTCTGAGGACAATATCCCTTGACGTTTTCCTCATAGAAATTTCATAGTCTGACTATTTGTGAGATAAATATTAACGTTTTCTGAATACTTCCAGAGTTTAATCAGGTATAAAGATGCATTGTTAGGAGGGGTCTTTAAGATTTATTTCAGAGGTTCCCACTACTTTTGTACATACACACTTAGAAAGAATATATAGGAAGTAGAGGGAGGAGGAAGTAGAAAATATTTTGAGAAAAAATAAGAGAACTCTTCAGTAACTGTAAATAGCTATTTCCCTACCTTTTCAAAATGAGCAAGTCGATGCAAAAGAAGGCTCATGGTACTCTTGCTTTTATTTTACTTCCTGTGGAGACAGAAGTGATGAATTCTGAATAATACTTGGAACACTGAATCTTTCTTTCAAATCTGTAATTCTACTTGGGTAAAGGAGATTTAACATGGTATCTCTTGTTGTTCTACAACACTGTTTTCTAAGCTCTTATCCTTAGAACATTCTTCTGTTGAGACATTCCAAGACCAAAAGCATTCTTTGATAGATTCTTAAACAGTGATAGTATACATTAGCATATCATGTACTTTGAGGAATCTAGCAATAAAGAAATGTTGTGGCAGCTTCTTTTAATTAGATTTCCCAAGTTATTTGATCATGGAATCCTTTTATTAAGAGGAGGGGAAACCTTTTTACTATCCCACATTTTAGTGTTCTACAAAACATAGCTTAGGTAACAGTGTTCAAAAGGATATAGCTATGTATTTTCGTGCAGAGCACAATCTAGTGATTATAGTTCATTTCACTATGGAAATATGTTACTGAACCCACCTTCATTTGATTGGAATGAGATAATCAAGGGCAAATATCTGACAGCTGTGGTACTCTCTTTCAGGCAGTCATCCATTCATTAAATAAGATGGGACCCCATATCTTCATTGCCATAATATTGGGGTCAGTAGAGAACAGATGCATCATAGGTTCTGCCCTCAGGGATTTTAGAGACTCATTTGGAAATGGGAATAACGATGAAGGTATTGGTTTGTGAGAAGGAAATAAATTGACAATGTAGGAAGTCTTGAGTTCCATATGATAGTGGGTTCTGGAAGTTATTTTCAATTTGCAAAACATTTACAAGGTATATCTATTGGGCCAGTGCAGACAATCTAATTATATAATCAGTTTTTTAAAATGCATATGGGAAGGGATTTTAAAAAGAGCTTATGTGAAGGGGTGATCTGATTTCTTATAGGTTGTACTTGAATATATGAAAATGAAATTATTTACTGTGGTTCTATTATAGTTAAATGGCTGTTGAAATAAATAAGAATAATATTTCCTGTTTTATTCACTTATGTTGGGTGAATATACTTATTTCAGTGTTTAGAGAATGTTTTAACATTTCCATTTTCCTCTACATTATGTTTTATAATTTATTTGGGTGTGTCCAAATAGAACTCCATATTTTTATTGGTTCAACTTTTACTCTAGAGAAATTTGTACATTTTGAGATGTTTTTCTTGTTTTCATGTTAGTTTACTGTAGCTTCTAACTGACTGGTCTTACAACTTAATTACCAAACACACTTCTTAAGAAAAGAGTTAGGTTAACAAAAATGATAAAAAAGATAAAATTTCTAATTTTTCTTAACTCTCAACATGATTATAAATAGAAAATGCTCACAAGAACAGGATAAAGTTTAGAGCATAAATTTATTGTATATACCTATCCTGTTAAACTTTATATTATTTGTTTTTGATGGAGTGTCATTGTGTAATATTTATTTCTTTTGAATTGTGTGATAAGCAAAAAATATTCTTAGGCTCAATGTGTCAGTGTTCTTTGCTCCTTTCAAATATTTTGACTTTGGGTATAATATAAAGCTTGGGAAATTGCTATTTATGAAATGCCAGTACTGTATAAAGTGGTGATGGGGTTTCTATGCAGCATCACTTTTTAAAATAAGGGAAACATTATGTGTTGTCAATATTACAGCATGAACTTGTTGCCTTCAAGCTACACGTTTAAGTGTGTAATTGGTACGAATTCTGTTGTGTGCTTTCTTCTTTGTCTAAAATATTTGGCATGTCACATCTAGAATTCTTAATTTATGTTCTGACTTGAAAGTTAAGTGAAACATGACTGTGTCGTGCACTATTTTAGGCATAGCACTTGCTTTTCATCTTTATACTTTCAATTAACTTTGCATTTTAAATTTCCATGATTGTATGAAAATAGTAACCTGGTTGCAGTGTCTGAAGACTTCAAAATCAGCTTTTATTTTAAAATGAATATCTACAATAGATTCATTGGGTTACAAGTTCCATAAGAATTTATTATTCTTAATACTTCTACTTTAGTAGAATTATTAAACAAAACTACTACTGTGCTGAAATTTTGCCACCATGTGACTTACTGGGGCAGAGAAAACTCAGGGCTGTCATAGAGTTTACGCAAAAATACCAGGGAACCTACTGAGAAATCATCTGAAAGCAGGAAGCCCACGTTTGCCATTATATCAAGTTCAACTTAAAATTTCTTAGCAGGGAATATTTTTTGATTACTTATTTAAAATATATATAGAGGGGTTTTTTTGTTTTTTTTTTTTTTTAGATTTTATTTATTCATTTGAGAGAGAGAGAAAGCACTAGCTGAGGGGAGAGGCAGAGGGAGAATCAGACTCCTTGCTGAGCAGGGAGCTCAATGTAGGGATCGATCCCAGAACCTTGAGATCATGACCTGGGCCAAAGGCAGATGCTTAACCATCTGAGCCACCCAGGGACCCTGGAGATGTTTTTTGTTTCAATAAATTTATTTAAAATATGGACATTTTATTTCCCATCAGGAAATTGAGAAAGTAACAGTAACAAGTGAGTCAAGTTGATGGTGGGTGATTATTTCAATAAGCATCACTTTAAGTAAATTTACAAATATAGCATTTTAAATCACTTGAAAATATTTAAGAATTCATATCTTAAAATGGTGTCATTGTGGTTTTTGAAGATATTCTAAATACCTTCTTTCATGAAACATGCTCCTGCTGTGTTTGACACTGCTCTCTATTAGCTCCCTCCATAAGGTAATACCTACAGGGACTTTGTGTACTATTTAGAGACAGTCATCCCTTTGCTTCTGACAGCTTCTTCTAAACAGAAGAAAAAGTGTTGGTTGCAATATAAAAGTTTCATTAAAAATGTTAATATTAAATAGAATTTCCATAATAGGCAGTTTTTCAAAGTATGTCAATGCAAATTTTCAATATTTGACACTCTTTTTTTCTCCTAGCTTTGCTTTTATGTTTTGTTATTTTTCTCGCCTCCTTTTAAAATATTCCCTACTGTTTTCCAGAATTATATTTAGTCCCTGATTTAAAAAGCAACTAGACATCATTTAGCTTAATCACTCTAATATTTAGCCTTCTAATGAAAGGGAATCCTTTGGTGGTCTAAGTTATTTCAGATGTGTCACAGACAAAAACAAAAACCACAACTTGGAAATTATAAAGAATGTAAGAGGTTTTATAATTTAATTTCCATATATTATAGATAGAGACACCAAGGATCAAAGGTTACGTGACTGCTTGTTATTAGCAGAACTGATTGGGAAACGCAGTGGTGACTCCCACCCCAGGACCCTACTACAGTCAACATTTGCTAATTAAAAAATGATTAGCATGCCTCTAAACCTACCTTGAATGTACACTGATAGAATGCATCATTTAATGGTGTTGATCAAATCTCACTTCTCTCTCTCTCTCTTTTTTTTTTTTCCTGCTAAATATTTTGCTCACTCCTAGTGGGGTCAATGAGAAGAGCTAAAACAGACCAGGGAAAAGTTGTAAAGTAATTGTCAAGCTAGGTAGGCAACCACTGAAGTACTGAATAAAATTTAGGAATTGGGAGAACGTAGTATTTCTTTGTGCAAGTAGCAAGTAACGATGAGACACTTCATGCCTCTGTTTCTCCCTTTTCGGTAACGATTGTTCTTTTTATGCCTGGGAATGGGAGCGAGAGACGATTAGCCTTTGAATCTCAGACCATGGCTAGTAGCATATTTTCTTCTCTCTTCTCAGTTTCTCATTACTTTTTCTTCTGCATTCATTTTCTTTAGATACATTAAAAAATCTTTGCCGGATACCATCAGTTCCAGTCGCTCTGTAATTTCTGTTCTTCTAGCCCATGTTCACATTTGCTCCACATTGAACTTCCTGGCAGGACTGTAATTTGCCATAACCACGTATGAGAGGTTTCGTCTTGTGCCTTTTCCAGTAGTTTTTCATTTGGGCACAATGAAGAGAGGATTTGTTAATGGCAGAGAAAATTTTCTTTCACATTTTAAAAAGACTTCCAGTCAAGTTACATTCTAGCTTTTAGCTAACATACAAGGAATGTCTACTTTTGCCTTAATGCCAAATTGTGCTTCAAAGATGATGACTTTGGACAGAAAATGTGAAATTTTTGTCTCCTAATGTAATTGCTAAATTTATTTCTGCTGCTTCATACAATCACTTTGTTTTGCTTTGGCCATCTTTTAAATTAAGCTGTTATGGCATATGGTTTGTAACATAAGATTGTATGGAAATTAATCATCCCCATTTTAAACTCCCTCGATTAAAAGCTTCCCGTACTTCTTAATTCAGATATAGATTAACACAACATTTGGGAGGATAGGCACACTGTCTCATCTTAGATTTTAATATATTCTGATATGACTGTATTTTCTTACCGCTGGTCCCCGTTATTGTGCAAGAAAGTTTTCTCTGCAGATCTAACAGTTTTAACTGCAAGATTTGTACATGGGCTACATGAACCTGAATGTCAACAGTGCCACTGAGAATCTGAATGTATTAGGAAATTGGCTTTCTACTGAGTGTCGCCAGATTGAGCAGGCTATATAGTGTCCTGCATGAGTCCTCTCCTTTGAGGGGCAGATTGGAGCTGAAATCTAACCCGCAGTTGACTCCTCAACTCAAATATTTTTATATTTTTCAGAAAAATATCTAACATGCTGTGTATCTTCAGAAAAAGGGTCCCGCTTCTACAACCTCAGAAAATGATCATTAAATATTACAAAATGCTTCTTGACATCTGCAAATTGACTAGAGAACCTAGGGGAAAAAATTCTGTAGATTTTCATCCTAGTATTTCTAAAAGAGTGAAAGAGACTGTGTGTTCAATCTGTCGATTGAATTTTTCAACCCAGATAATCTGAAGCAAGACATGTGGGCCCTCATTTAATATCTCTGTTGAGTTTTCTTTCCATGTGCAAACTTGTTCATTGACTTTGCTTGTGAAGAGGTAACTACATGCCTAAATTCTGTCTAACTAAGGCAGGTATAAAATGAAATTTACCAGTATCTCCATTTCCTTCAGTAGGCTAAAGACAAGTAATTAAATATTTTCCAGAATCCAACTCTTTTTTTCCTATTTATATAAGGTGTGTTTGACCCAAAATATTAAATTCTAGTTTGTTTCCACAATCACTAGTGTCAAGCTCTTGTACTCTTCTGAACCTAGGCTGGTGAATATTATTCAAACTTGATCTGTATTTGAGGCTTTAAAATGTCCTAAATACAGAAAATTAGATTCATATCTCAAAAAAAAGGGGGGGGGATTTTGGATTGACTTTCAAAGTACTAATACTAATTATACTTTTCTTTTGGTAGTGTGACTCTTCTTATACCTAAGAACATATTACAAATGTCAAAACCATTGCATTTTGACATTGCAAAACATGCCTTGAACTCTTGAACTACTGTGAAAAGAATCACTGTTGTAAAGACTTATTGTAAGCTGGCTGATATTCATAGATATGTAAAAAGATATTACCCTTCAACAGACAGGCCCAAATGAATGTACATAAGGGATATGAAGAAATAAATTAGATTTTAAAATGAGAATTGGGCAATAAATTGTATAAAAGATGCAGATAGTGATTTTAGAAGTTATAATTTTAATTGTTGAAGCTGAAGAGAATTCCAAATTCCAAAGAGAAATGAATGATATTCAGATGTTTCATTAGCTTCTAGTTTATGGAAATATGCATTTTGTAGTAATATGTATACTTATTTTCTTTAGAAAAATAGTATTTTAGAATTTAGTATAAGAACTCAGTGATAGCCTTCATACCAAAATGTTTAAATTTACTAACGGCAAGTCATAAAGTATTTATTTTAAAGCTTTTTAAATATTATTGCATAACTTTCAGCTGCCTCCAATGTAAATACTTATCTGCCTAAATGTTATATTTTTATGTATGCATTTCTGGAAATGTATTGTTTTGTAAAGTGGCAAAGTTAATAAATCAATCACTCCTTGCACTTGTTTCTGTGAAGCATATAGAGCTCTATTTTAAATAAAAAGAAAATGTGTCATATTTTGGTTTCTATGTTCTATTATTTTAAAATTGTCTTTATATTTGCCTGCAGTAAATGGAGGGGTTTTGGAAATTTAAATGTTTTTTGCAAATGGACTTTTCCTTCCTCCCTTCCTTCCTTCCTTCCCTCCTTTCTTCCTGGAAGAGGAACTTGCTTCTTCAATAACCATTTCTCTATGTGAAAGTTAGCACAATAGTTTTTGTCTTATTTTTCCTGTAGAGTAACAATTCCTTGTACTTATTTAGGCATTTATTGAAAGACTTTTGGGTAGGCCTACTCTCAAACAGAACATAGCTTCATTCACATTTAGATAAAATCCTGAACACTCATGTGGTCTATAAGCACCTTCAGGTTATGGAACCAAACAACTTCTCTGCCTTCATTTCTGGTATCCCCCCACCTCCAGACTGCTCCGCAGTCTTCTGCTCCTTGATGTTCCTTGAACTTGCAATACACCTGCCTGTCCCAGGGGATTCATTCTACTCCCTCTGGCTGGACCATCCTTCCTGCAGATAGTTGTAAGTATAGGTCTCTGTTAGTATACCATCACACCAAATGGGCTTTTTATGCCATGCTTTCCAGAGTAGCACCCTTTATCACTCACTTTTTACTTAGCCTGCTTTTTCTTTATAGTACTTTACATTAACTGGCATTATATTATATCACACACTTTGATCTCTGATATTAGGGATCCTTGCACTTAAGTTTGAGGATGTAGTTTTAAACATTTTTTTTTAAGATTTTATGGATTTATTTGGCAGACAGATCACAAGTAGGCAGGCAGGCAGAGAGAGAGGAAGCAGGCTCCCCACTGAGCAGACAGCCCAATGTGGGGCTTGATCCCAGGACCCTAAGATCATGACCTAAGCCGAAGTCAGAGGCTTAACCCACTGAGCCACCCAAGTACCCCTTGAGGATGTAGTTTTAAAACATGAAGAATTATATATTGCGCACAGTAAGAAGTACTCTGTGGCAGTCATTATTTACCCATTTCCTCCCCCATGTCTAATAAACCTTAAAGGATAGTTACAAACTCAATCAAGAATAGTTTATCCAAATTCATAGTGGCTGTTGCAGAATGACATGAAAAAATTAGGTTGTGTGGTTTATACATTCAATCCTACAAAGGTGGATTTTTTCCGGACATTAGCGTAGAGAGGCAAAACACTGCATTGGTTTTACTTTTGGTATCGGTTCTTCTGTTCTTCCACTTCGTTTTCTTTTTCTACGTTGAGGGCAATCTTATTCATGTGTCCTCGTTGCATTAAATAGGTACTAACCAGATTCACACTCAAATATTCTTCTCCAACAATCATTAAATCAGGTTCTCATTTGGCTTCATGATTAGATTTTTCTTGGAGTTGTAGAGAAAAGCAAAAATATTATCTTTGTCAATCTGGATTGTGAAACCATGCCTGAAATAAGACAAATACTTTTGTTTCAGCAGGCCTGGTAGTAGTTGGTTTTTTCGGTTGTAACTTTGTAATAACCTCTCAGCATTTTTATTTTTTAACACTAATGTGAGCAAAAGTTGAATAACATTCACAATGATGAAATAATTTACCTAATGAGTGAACTTAAAAGTGGATAGTCAACTTTTGTTCCCTTAGGATAGATTCTTTGAGTTTGGGGGATAACAAAATCCAGGCTGTTTTACGGGGTGTTCTGCAGGTGCAATTTTAAGGAAATGTTCAATGACTTTGAGCATATGCTGTGGTTAAATAGAGTATTTGAATAGTTACTTTAAAATCTGTTTAATGAGAAAAACTCTTCTAAAGAGAAGTTTTTTTTTCTTTTTCTTAATGCTATATGTAACAAAATTGTAATTACTATCAATCATTCCTATAGTTAAAATAGGTTCAAATTCTTTCCCTCTCAAATGTTAGTCAACAAATCTTTATCCAACGTTGCTGCCAAGCGCATAGTATCATTGCAGTTGATGTAGGTGCTACTAAGAAAACAATATGAAATGCTCCTGCATTTCAGAAGATAATTGGTTTAAGGAACACAAGGCAGGCACACAAATAGCCTATCTAACCTCAGAAGCTAGTAACAGAAAAGATGTCATAAGGAAAAAAGTTATTAAGGCTGAGTGTGGATACAGACATTAAGTGATCACAAAGACATAGAAACAAGGTTGAGTTACATTGGAATATTCAAGAAAATTAAGGAGTTGATACTGTAGGATGGGAAAGATTTATGTAAGTGGAACAGAGAAGTCCGGTAGGAAAAATGTCTGAAAAAACGGCAGGGATGATCAAGGCAGTGAGTAACTTAGAGGAGTAGAACAGAGGGTTTTTTATAAGGTTTAGATTACGGCATTTAAACTTGATCTTGCCTTTGAGGGAGACTGAGATTTTAAAGCTGCAATGGTAATGGAAAGTTAGGACAGGCATACTTCAAGAGACTGCGGGTTTGATTTCAGAACACTGCAATAAAGCAAATACCATAATAAAATGAGTCAAAGAAATTTTTTGGTTTCCTAGTACAAATGAAAGTTATGTTTACACTATCCTGGAGGCTTTTGAGTGCGCAATAATATTATGTCTTAAAAAACAATGTAAATACCTTAATTGAAAAATAGTTTATTGCTAAAAAATGCTAACCATCATCTGAGCTTTCTGCAAGTCCTAGTTTATGACCTCAGATCACCATAACACATATAATAATAATGAAGAACTCTCAGATATTGAAAGAATTATCAAAATATGACACAGAAGCACAAAGTGAGCAAATGCTGTCAGGAAACTGGCACCAATAGACTCAGTTAACACAGGGTTGCCACAAACCTTCAATTTGTAAAAAGCACAGTATCTGAGAAGTGCAATAAAGTGAAGCACAATAAAACAAAGGTGTACTTATATTTAATAAAGGAATTTTAAAAGTTGCCTTCTTAGGAGATATAGCAAAGAGACTTGAAAATTTCTCCATTACCTTTCCTCCCTAATTGGTGGATATTTAGAGATATCAGATGGGTGAAGAATTTTTTTTTTTTTTTAAGGATTTTACTTATTCACTTGAGACAGAGAGTGAAAGAGAGCATGTGAGGGGAGAAGGTCAGAGGGAAAAGCAGACTCCCCATGGAGCTGGGAGCCCGATGTGGGACTTGATCCCAGGACTCTGGCATCATGACCTGAGCCAAAGATAGTCGCTTAACCCACTGAGCCACCCAGGCGCCCAGGTGAAGAATTTTAAGATGAGCTGTACAGTTGGTGTGATGTAGGTGTCTTTATATGGTGCTTTTTTCTACTCTTTCATGTGTCTTAAAAGCAGACTATATTCACAAGAAAGATAAAAAAGAAATGAAAGATTTCATTCTTACAAACTTAGTTTTATTGCAACTATGAATTTTATCTCTCTCTCTCTCTCTCTCACACACACACACACACTAAATCATTTTAAAAGTTCTTCCTCGTAATTCCATCTCCGCATGAAAAATTTCCAGGTGCCACTGAACTGTGTGCAGTACATTTCAAATATAATCAAATTGGGTTTAGAAATACTAATGGTGATTTCATAGAAGAACCCTTGCTTCAGCAACTTAGGAAATTACACTTGATTTTCTTTTGAGTGTTACTCAATTGTGCTTGAAATTGTTCGTTTGAACTCTTCTAAACAAGAAGCAGGTGGTTAAATGTGGGCACTGTTTAACATTTACACAAAACATTCCAAACACAATGCACTTTTGACTTTTGAATGTCAACCGGCTTTCTTCTCTCTCATAGCCTGTCCTTCCTTGGCTGTTTGATTTGACCTCACTACATCCCTGAAAGGAGAACTGGTTCAAAAGTAGTTACCTGCTAGGAAGCATTAGGCTATTTTTATAATCTTCCAGCTACAGTTTTTAATGTGGCAACTGCTGGTTACTGAAGCAGTTTAAGAAAAAGGAACTGCTGAGTTGGACTTTTCTTTTTTTTTTTTTTAAACAGTAAAACACAAGGTGACACAGAGATATAAGTGAACCAGAACCAGGAAATAGAGCCAAGTTATGCACAGAGCAAAAACAAGGCTGCAAAACACATTTCAATTCTATACCGCAATCAAGATCTTTGCTTTTATATAATACATGAACTAGTTCATGAAATGTACTTTTCTCTAAGTCAGCTTTTCCTTTCCCAGAAATACATGGGTGACATCATGAACTTCTTACTGAGAATCTATTTGCTACAAAGTACTTAGTAAATACCCCCAATTTACAGTCAGGTAGGAAAATGACATTCAGAAACATAGACCTGACTATTTCTTTGTTTCTTCTTTCTTTCCTGAAACACACTTTTGTAGAAGTAGGGAACCATTTTCTGATCCCATCTCCTTTCTGCCCTTTCACTTCCTTCATTCACTGTAGTGAAACTTTTGCTCTCATTACTCTTCTATCTGCCTTCTCTATGATCACAAAGGACGTTATATAGCTTAGGGCATCATTAATTTATCATAATCTACCTTTAATACTGTCATGTCATGATACATATCAAGTAAGAATTTTACAAAACACATTTTCATTTTCTCCCTCTTGTCCTTTGTGCTTTTGTTGTTGTAGAACTTATTTTTTAATATGTTATAATTTCACAATATACTGAGTTATTTTTTCTTTAAACTGTGAATTCTATTTTAATTAGCAATAATCGCGCCTCGGATAAACCTCATTGGCTACATACTGCCACTGCGCAAAGCTAAACTATGAATTATATTTTAAATAAATTAAATTATAAAATTTATTTTTTGTTTTTTAATATTTTATTTATTTATTTTGAGGGGGTGGAGGGGCCCAGAGGGAGGGAAAGGGAGAAGTAGATTCCCACTGAACATGGAGCTGGACCTGGGGTTTGATCTCACAACTCTGAGGTCATGACCTGAGCAGAAACCTACAGTCAGCTGCTTAAATGACTGAGCCACCCAGGTGCTCCTAGATTTGAGTTTTAATTTGATATTATGTTTTTCAGTCAGAAGATTTTCCATTAACATTTCTTATACATGGAGGAACCAGATTTCCTCTGCTTTTGTTAAACCGTAAATACATTTTATTATTGAAGAGTATTTTCACTGGACATAGAATTCTAAATTAACAGAATTTCTTTTATTGTTTGAGTCTTTTCTGTCAGTGCTTTAAAGTCATTGTTTTGTTATCTCCCTGTTTGCATGGTTTCTGATAAGAAAGTCAGCACTAATTCTTGTTCTCCCTCTGTGTTGTGGCCTTTTTCTGCTGTCCTAAGATTTTCTCTTCTCACAATCAATTATGATGCCAATCAAATTATGATGGGCCTTGGTGTAGTTCTTTCTTTATTTTTTTTTTAAAGATTTTATTTTTATTTATTTGACAGAGAGATCACAAGCAGGCAGAGAGGCAGGCAGAGAGAGAGGAGGAAGCAGGCTCCCCGCTGAGCAGAGAGCCCGATGCGGGCTCCATCCCGGGACTCTGAGATCATGACCTGAGCCGAAGGCAGCGGCTTAACCCACTGAGCCACCCAGGCGTCCCTAGTTCTTTATTTTTATTCTACTTTTGTTTCAGTGAATTTCTTGGCTCTATATGTGTACAATTTTCATTGAATCTGGAAAATTTCTGATTCCCATAGTTTCTTTGGAAATTTCCACCCCCACAAACTGACTTCTTTTTTACAGAGAGCTCAAATACATGCATATTAGATATCTTGGCATTGCTCTGTTGGTAACTGTGTTTCTATTTTTTTTTTTCTGCTGCTTTTTATCTCCCTGTTTTTCAGCTTGAATTGTTTTGATTGCTTGTGACTTCAAGGTCATTACTCCTTTCCTTTGCATTTTCCAATCTCCTGATACACCATCCTTGCGAAATTTTCATTTCAAATATTATATTTTTCACCTCTAGAAGCATCATTTAGATCTTTTTTATATCATATCATTGTTTTCATGCAACTTTTAGTCCTTAAGTACTATAATACTGTTATAAAGTCTTGTCTTTGTCTTCCTCTAGGCCTTTTCTTTTCTTTTCTTTTTTTTTGAATTGCCTTTTCTCTTGTTTATGGATCATATTTTCCTTATTTGTATGTCTAGTATTTTTTTTTAATTAGATGCTGGACATTGTATAGGTTGCATTATTGAGTGTCGGGATTTTATCTTCATTTTTTTCCCTGGAGATTTGAAGTTTGATTTAGAAGTCATTTAGAATAGTTTTATTCTGTCTAGTCTTGTTGTTTTAATACTTGTTAGGGTTGGGTCTAGAGTAGCCTAATCCTAGGGCTAGTGAGTATTGTTTGTTCTAGTTCTGTGAAAAATGCTGGTGTTATTTTGATCAGGATTAAATTGGTTATGTATGGGGTGCCTGGGTGGCTCAGTGGGTTAAAGCTCTGCCTTCAGCTCAGGTCATGATCCTAGGGTCCTGGGATGGAGCCCCGCATTGGGCTCTCTGTTCAGTGGGGACCCTGCTTCCCCTTCTCTCTCTTCTTGCCTCTCTGCCTACTTGTGATCTTTGTCTGTCAAATAAATAAATAAAATCTTTAAAAAAAATTTGATGTGTAGATTGCTCTGGGTAGTATAGACATTTTAACAATATTTGTTCTTCAATCCATGAGCATGAAATTCTTCTGCTCTATTTCATAGTAATGGTGCTGCCAGCTTTGGTTTTCTTTTTCAACACTCCATTTCAATATCCAAGGCCTTTTCTGGTACCATACAAATTTTGGGATCATTTGTTCCATTTTTTTTGAAAAAAATAGATGGTATTTTGATAGGGATTACATTAAATGTGTAGATTGCTTTAAGTAACATAGACATGTTCACAATATTTGTTCTTCTAATCCATGAGCATGGAATATTTTTCCATTTCTTTTTTTTTTTTTAAAGATTTTATTTATTTATTTGACAGAGAGAGATCACAAGTAGATGGAGAGGCAGGCAGAGAGAGAGAGAGAGGGAAGCAGGCTCCCTGCTGAGCAGAGAGCCCGACGCGGGACTCGATCCCAGGACCCTGAGATCATGACCTGAGCCGAAGGCAGCGGCTTAACCCACTGAGCCACCCAGGTGCCCCTATTTTTCCATTTCTTAGTATCTTCCTCAATTTCTTTCATGAGTACTTTATAGTTTTCTGAGTACAGATTCTTTGCCTCTTTGGTTAGGTTTATTCCCAGGTATCTTATGGTTTTGGGTGCAATTGTAAATGGGATCAACTCCTTAATTTCCCTTTCTTCTGTCTTGCTGTTGGTGTATAAAAATGCAACTGATTTCTGTGCATTGGTTTTATATCCTGACACTTTACTGAATTCCTATATGAGTTCTAGCTGTTTTGAAGTGGAGTCTTTAGGGTTTTCCGCATAAAGGATCATATCATCTGCAAGGAGTGAGAATTTAACTTCTTCTTTGCTGATTCAGATGACTTTTATTTCTTTTTGTTGTTTGATTGCTGAGGTTAGGACTTTTCGTACTATGTTGAATAGCAGTGGTGATAGTGAACAGCCCTGCTGTGTTCCTGACCTTAGGGGAAAAGCTCTCAGTTTTTCCCCATTGAGAACGATATTTGCTGTGAGTTTTCGTAGATGACTTTATGATATTGAGGTATGTACCCTCTATCCCAACACTGTGAAGAGTTTTGATCAAGAAAGGATACTGTAAAATAAATAAATAAATAAATAAATAAATAAATAAATAAATAAAATTAAAAAAAAGAAAGGATACTGTACTTTATCAAATGCTTTTTCAGCATCTATTGAGAGTATCATATGGTTCTTGTTTTTCTTTTATTAATGTATCACATTGATTGATTTGCGGATGTTAAACCACTTCACAGCCCAGGAATAAATCTTACTTGGTTGTGG
Organism: Lutra lutra; assembly: GCF_902655055.1. NCBI lineage: Eukaryota > Metazoa > Chordata > Mammalia > Carnivora > Mustelidae > Lutra > Lutra lutra. The sequence goes on along the minus strand of NC_062280.1, from coordinate 55,626,306 downwards.
TGAATAATCCTTTCAATGTACTATTGGATACTACAGGCTAGTGTTTTGGTGAGAATTTTTGCACCCATGTTCATCAGGGATATAGGTCTGTAATTCTTCATTTGATGGGCCCTTTGTCTGGTTTTGGAATCAAGGTAATGCTAGCCTCATAAAATGAGTTTGGAAGTTTTCCTTCCATTTCTAATTTTTGGAACAGTTTCAGGAGACTAGGTATTAATTCTTCTTTAAATGTTTGGGAGAGGGGTACCTGGGTGGCTCAGTGGGTTAAGCCTCTGCCTTCAGCTCAGGTCATGATCTCAGAGTCCTGGGATCAAGCCCCACATCAGGCTCTCTGCTCAGTGGGTAGCCTGCTTCCCCCTCTCTCTGCCTGCCTCTCTGCCTACTTGTGATCTCTCTCTCACTCCCTGTTAAATAAATAAATAAAATCTTTTTAAAAAACATTTGATAGAATTCCCCTGGGAAGCTGTCTGGTCCTGGGCTCTTATTTTTTGGAAGGTTTTTGATGACTGCTTCAGTCTCCTTACTGGTTATGGGTCTGTTCAGGTTTTCTATTTCTTCCTAGTTCAGTTTAGGTAGTTTATATGTCTGTAGGAATGCATCCATTTCTTCCAGTTTGTCAAATTTGCTGGTGTACTGTTGCTCATAGTATGTTCTTATAATTGTTTGTATTTCTTTGGTGCTGGTTATGCTCTCTCCTCTTTCATTCATGATTTTATTTATTTGGGTCCTTTCTCTTTTCTTTTTGATAAGTCTGGCCTAGGGTTTATGAATCTTATTAATTCTTTCAAGGAATCAGCTCCTAGTTTTGTTGACTTGTTCTATGTTCTTTAGTTTCTATTTCATTGATTTCTGCTCTGCTCTTCATTATCTTTCTTCTTCTGCTGGGTTTATGCTTTCTTTGCTGTTCTTTCTCCAGCTCCTTTAGGTGTACAGTTAGGTTGTGTACTTGAGACATTTCTTGTTTCTTTAGAAAATCTCATATTGCTATATACTTTCCTCTCAGGACTGCCTTTGCTGTGTCCCAAAGATTTTGAACAGTTCTGTTTTCATTTTCATGTATTTCCATGAGTTTTTAAAAATTATTCTTTAATTTCCTGGTTAACCCATTCATTCTTTAGTAGGATGCTCTTCAGCCTCCATGTTTTTGAGTTTTTTGCATCTTTCCTCTTGTGCTTGAGTTCTAGTTTCAAAGCATTGTGGTTTGAAAATATGCAGGGAATGATCCCAATCTTTTGGTATCCATTAAGACCTAATTTGTCACCCAGGATGTGATCTATTCTGGAGAATGATCCTGTTGCACTAGAGAAGAACATGCATTCTGTTGTTTTGGGATGGAATATTCTGAATATATCTGTCCATCTGGTCCAGTGTGTCATTTTAAACCTTTATTTTCTTCTTGATCTTTTCTTAGATGATCTGTCCATTTCAGTGAGGGGGCTTGTTAAAGTCCCCTACTATTATTATTGATGCGTTTCTTTGATTTTATTATTAATTGGTTTATATAATTGGTTGCTCCCATGTTAGGGGCATAGATATTTAAAATTGTTATATCTTCTTGTTGGACAACCCTTTGAGTATGATATAGTGTCCTTCCTCATTTCTTATTATAGTCTTTGGCTTAAAATCTAATTTATCTGATATAAGGATTGCCACCCCAGCTTTCTTTTGCTGTCCATTAGCATGGCAAATTGTTATCCACCCCCTCACTTTAAATCTGGAGGTGTCTTTGGGTCTAAAATGAGTTTCTTTTAGACAGCATATTGATAGATCTTGTTTTTTTATCCATTCTTATACCCTGTGTCTTTTGATTGGGGCATTTAGCCCATTTACATTCAGGGTAACTATTAAAAGATATGAATTTAGTGCCATTGTATTGCCTGTAAGGTGACTGTTACTTTATATTGTTTTTGTTCCTTTCTGGTCTGTTCCTTTTAGGCTCTCTCTTTGCATAGAGGACCCTTTTCAATATTTCCTGTAGGGCTGGTTTGGTGTTTGCAAATTCTTTTAGTTTTTGTTTGTCCTGGAAGCTTTTTATCTCTCCTTCTATTTTCAATTACAGCCTAGCTGGATATAGTATTCTTCATATTTTTCTCATTTAGTACTCTGAATATATCATGCCAGTCCTTTCTGGCCGGTCAGGTCTCTGTGGATAGGTCTGCTGCCAATCTAATATTTCTACCATTGTATGTTACATACCTCTTGTCCCAAGCTGCTTTCAGGATTTTCTCTTTGTCATTGAGACTTGCAAGTTTTACTATTAGATGATGGGATGTGGACCTATTTTTATTGATTTTGAGGGGGTTCACTGTGCCTCCTGGATTTTGATGCTTGTTCCCTTCACCAAATTAGGGAAATTCTCTGCCATAATTTGATCCCATATACCTTCTCTCTTTCTACCCCTCTCTCTCTTTCTTCTTCTTCTGGAATCCCAATTATTCTATTGTTTCATCTTATGTTATCTCTTATCTCTCAAATTCTCACCTTGTGGTCCAGTAGTAGTTTATCTCTCTTTTTCTCAGCTTTTTTATTCTCTATCATTTGGTCTTCTATATCACTAATTCTCTCTTCTGCCTCATTTATCCTAGCAGTAAGAGCCTCCATTTTTTATTACACCTTATTAATATCTTTTAGATTACAACTTAGTTAGATTTTAGTTCTTTTATTTCTCCAGAAAGGGATTCTCTAGTATCTTCCATGCTTTTTTGAGTCCAACTAGCACCTTTATAATCATCATTCTGAACTCTAGTTCTGACATCTTACTAATGTCTGTATTGATTAGGTCCCTAGCCATTGGTACTGCCTCTTGTTATTTTATTTAATTTTTTTTTTCGAGGTGAGGTTTTCAGCCTTTTAATTTTTCCAGATGAGAATAGATGAATGAGAGAACAAAATAAGGGTAGCAACAGCTCCAGAAAAATATATGCTAACCAAATTGGAAGAGACCCAAAACTGGGGGGAGATTAGAACAGAGCCACACACTTGACTTTGGGTCTATTTTAGTCTGTTAGAAGGAGAAGCCTCCAAATATTTTAAAGAAAGGAAAACTTATACCTATACAAAAATAAGGGTAAACACAATAAAGGTAAGGAATATGACTGTAAAGATGAAAATTTTAAAAAGATTCTAAAAAAGGAATTGATAAGATAAGAAGTTGGTTGAAAAAAGAAAAAAAAAAGAGGAAAGAATGTGATCAGGCTGGAGACTAGAACAGAGCCATGTGCTAGATTTAGGGTATACTTTGATCTGTTAGAAGAAATTGTATCCCTAAATTTTAAAGAAAGAAAAACCTATATGTATATAAAAAATAAGGTTATATACAATGAAGGGATAGAATATAACAATGAAAATTTAAAAATATTTTTAAAAAGGCATCAATATGTTAAAATAGTTGAAAATGTTAAAGTAGGAAAGCAGAAAAAAATTTTAAAAATAGAATAAGAAAAAATAAAAATAAAAATTTTAACATTGAAAGACTAAAGAATCACAGGGAAAATGCCATGAATTCTATGTATGTGTTGCATTCCCCAAACTCTGGAGTTCTGCAGTTCTCATTGATTGATAACTTGGTCTTGGCTGGATGTTCTTGTTAATCTTCTGGGGGACGGGCCTGTTGCCATGATTCTTAAATGTTTTTGCCCCTGGCATAACTGCACAACCCTTGCCAGGGGCCAGGCTAAGCAATCTGCTTAGTTTTGCTCTCAGTAGCTTTTGTTCCCTGAATGCTTTCTGTAGAATTTTGGAGGACAGAAATGAAAATGACAGCCTCTCAGTCTCTGGCCTGGAGGAGCAGAGAGCTCGGGGGCCCCACTCCTCAGTGCACCCTCAGAGAAAAGCAGTCAATCCCTCCCATGTCCCTGGTTTCCTACCACACTCTGTACTCACCCAGCCTGTGACCAAGCATTTCTGTCTCTGGTGTACAGCCCCGTTTGGAGTCTCTAAACCCCGCAGATTCCTGCAACACACTCCTGTGCCACTCCTTCTGGATGAGGAAGGAGGGCGTCTCCCCAGATCTGCTGCTTGTGTGGGGTCCCTGCTCAAAGAGCAGTGGTCCTACTGTGCCTTGGACCATGATTTAAGGTAACTCCGAGCTGAGAGCCCCCACCTCAGCTCCATCTCTGTATCCGGCTTCCCTGCTCCAATACCTGTGAGCTCTGCCACTCTCAAGACACCCCTGGTCTTTTTGTAACCCCGTGGGTCCTGAGACCACACTGTCCCCACAAGGGCTCCACCCCTCTACTTGGCCTCCAAAGTGACATCCCTCAGTGGAGCAGACTTCTAAAAGTTCTGATTTTGCACTTCACTGCTCTTCCTTGCTGGGAGCCAGCCCCTCCCTCTGCAGTCTGTCTTCCCCTATATCACCTTGGATTCACTTCTCCACACATCCTAACTTCCAGAAAGTGTCATTTTTCTGTTCCTAGAATTGCAGCTCTTCTTCTCTTCCATCTCCTATTGAGTTTGTAGGTGTTCAGAATGGTTTGATAACTATCTAGCTGAACTCTTGGTACCCAATAATACTTAGATCTATTCTTCCACCATCTTGCTCTTCCCCCAAGTCATTATTCTTGTTGATTGTCTCTGTTCCTTTCTGGTCTTTGTTGCTTTTGGTCTGTCTTTCCTGCTTAGAGTGTCCCCATTATTATTTCTTTCAGAGCTGGTTTGGTGTTCATGAACTCCTTTAGTTCTAGCTTGTCATGGAAACTCTTTATCTCTCCTATTCTGAATGACAGTCTGCTGGATAAAATATTCTTGGCTGCATATTTTTCCCATTTAGCCTGTTGAGTATATCATGTCACTGTTTTCTGGCCTGTCAAGTTTTTGTGGACAGGTCTACTTATAACCTTATGTGTCTATCCTTGTAGGTTAAGGACTTTTTGTCCCTAACTGCTGTCAGAATTCTCTCTTTATCTTTGTATTTTTCAAGTTTCACTATGATATGTCTTGGTGTTGACCTGTTCTGTTGATTGTGAGGGGAATTCTCTGGGCCTCTTCGACTTACATGCCTGTTTCCTTCCCCAAATTAGGTAACTTCTCAGTTATAATTTGTTCAAATAAATCTTCTGCCCTCTTTTCCCACTCTTCTTCGGGGACTCCTATGATACAGATATAACTGCACTTTGTGGAATCACTGAGTTCCCTAATTCTATATTTCTGATCTAATAGCTTTTTTCCTCTCTTATTTTCAGCTTCATTATTTTCCATAATTTTATCTTCTATATCACCTATTCAATCTTCTGCTTCTTCCATCCTCATCATGATTACATCCAGTCAGTTTTGCATCTCAGTTATAGCATTTTATAATTTTGTCTAATGAATTTTTAGGTTGTTTTTTATTTGTTTTTTGTTTGTTTGTTTGTTTGTTTGTATTGGTTTTGTTTTGTTTTGTTTTTGTTCTTTTTAAATCTCTCCAGCCAGGTTTCTCTGGTGTCTTCTATGGTTCTTTCAAACCCAGCTAGTATTCTTATGTCTGTTATTTCAACTTCTTGTTCAGATATATTGCTTATACCTGGCTGTGATTTCTTCTTGACTTTTCTTTTGGGAGAATTCATCCATCCTGTCATTTCCCCTAGGTTTTTGTCTTTTGCATATCATGAAAACATGTTATGTTTCCTGCTCTTGAGAGTAATACTATATTAACAAGGTGTCCTACACTGTCCAGGGCCTGGTGCTTCAGGAAGTGTTTCTGCTATACTCTGTTACCCTCTGCTGCTATGTTTTGGCTGCTCTTTCCACAGGTCAGTCCTCTGCAGAGTTCCTCCTTGTTGCAGGGGGCAGTGTTTGGACTTTAACTAAGTATGCTTTAATTTGTTTGTTAGGCTGATTAAAAAACAAAAAATATCCTGATCCAAGAAAAGAGAAAAGAAAAAAGACAAAAAAAAGGGGCGAACAAACAGACAAACAAAAATCTAAGCCTGATTCCAAAGAATAAAAAAGAAGGAAAAAAGAAAAGAAAAAGAAAGAAAAAAAAAGAAGTCTGATCCAAAAAAGGAGAAAAGTAAACAAACAAACAAAAAAAAACCTATAAAACTATAAATCTGATAACAAGGGAAAAAAAAAGGAAAAAAAAAAAAAGAAATGAAAAGAAAATAAAAATTAAAAAGCAAGCAAGCAAGCCTGTTCCTATTTCCACCAGAACTGAAGATGATCTTTGGAGCATCATCAACAGACCTGGTAGATGTTGAGGGATGGGGCAGAGGGGCCCTCTGTTGGTCTTCTGAAGGAGAGGCTGGCTGGACTGGCCTAGTAAGGATTCTCTTGCAGAGCAGAGGGGTGTGGGGTTTGGTGTAAGTGACACCAGCCTCCACTGGAGGCTTTCTGAATTCTAACCATGCTGCTGGAGCGGAGGGTGGAAGAAGGCTTCACCCTGCTTTCTCATCCCTGAGGAGGAGAACTCACAACTGCTGCTGCTCAGGAGACCTTCACTGAAAAGTGAAAAATCCCCTCCTGTGTCCCAGGCTTTAGTCAGATTCCTGACCTCAACCTGTCTGTGTATAGGCCGTCAGCATACCGGCACCAGAGCTCTCCTGTGTTCTATCTCTGGCCCATGACAAGGATTCAAAACTCCAAATCTTCAAAGGCCCCCATAAGGCACAGACCCACTCTCCTCCCCCAGAGGAGAGCCTCCTGGTATGGCACCATTCTGTCCCAGAAAAGGATTCTATTGTGCCTCACAGCAAAAAAACTGCAACCAGGTTACTTGTGCTCTGTGAGCACCTCTGTCCCCTGCTGCTGAACAGCTATCAATCGCTCCTGGTGAGCTCTTTGTCTTTGGAGAGGCAAAATACCCTTCCAAATGTACTCCAGGAGGGGGAGAGAGCTCTTCCAGTATGACTGACGGGATCCCCTCACCACAGTGTATTGTGTAAAACCTATGCTCCACTCTTTATCCTGCTTTTTCTCTTTCTCTCTGTCTTCTGTCTGTGAAAGGGCTCCCTCCCCTTTACGGCCTTGTGGATTTTCTCTGCCCCAGTAGACAGCTCTGAGCTTCACATCTGTTCTCTCCCTCTAATTGTGCAGATTGTTTTCTTAATCCTCTGATCAACTTCCTAGTTGTTCAAAATAATTTGGTGTTGATCTAGTTGTGTTTGAGGGATGAGGCAAGCCCAGGGTCCCCCTACTAGTCTGCCATCTTAACTCCTCCCTCTATTTGAGATTTTTAACTGTTTATGGCAGGAGGACAATTACAGTGCCGACAGTCTGTTATGGATGGAAGCAGACGTCTTTAATTTTAAAGTTTTTAATGTATTATATATTTTTTCCAATTATTTATCTAAAAGCTTATCATTCTACAGATTCAGTTTCTTAAGACTAAATTAGGTCAAGTGCAATGGAATAAATACTTAACATAAAATTTTGGACATGTTCAATTGAATAAAATGTGTTTTTAATATGAAGAGTGACTGAAGGACAAGAAATGAGAGAAAGATCACAAGAGCTTCATGATCATTTGTTCATGCTGAGGGGTTGGTATAAACAGATGATGGAAGATAGTGAATGATACCAGCTTTTGAGGAATGGGATACTTGTCTACAGTGAAAACATGTCCAGAATTGTACCTCTGATGTTCAATTTCATCATAATGAAAATATGATGAACATAATATTTTGTACGGTATCTATATTACTTGGGTCTTTAGTATTCATTCTCTATAAATTTGCAATTTTTAACAGAATTCTAGAACAAAACCATTGATTATTATTCTAAATGAATGTAGGTAATTATATATACTTTTGACACCTCTACCTTATTTCTGACAGTTTTCTTTTCTCTTCTTTTTTTTTTTTTTTCTCCTCTGTAATGGTGGGGGTTGGATTGGCAGGTGCCTGACATGGTTCTGAATGTGACACTTATGCTCCTCTTTATTGCTTCCTCTTTTTCTTCTTCTCCTTCCTGATTGTGTGTATTCTTTCATTTCCTACCCTTTGTTACTCAAGTAGAAGTGGATATTGGGAATTACAGTGGTGAGAATTGGTATAGAAGAGGAAAAGGGTTTTGATTCATTAGTTCTTCCTTCGTGTCCCTTGGTCACTTCTGAATCATGATCCATATAAATGGATCCATATAAATAGATTCCTAAAACCAGAGCTTGTTTATTGAAATTTGAGAAAAAAACAACTCTAGGAGCAGGTTGACCCAATCTCCAGGGGCTTTTGAAACTATCATAATATACCTTCTTTCATGTCACTCTAATGAAATAGGAATGCTGAATTACTGCAAATTGATTTTGTTTTCAGTTACAAGAGCTTACTTAGGGGCAAGATGGAACAAAGAGACAATATGTGTTTGCTTAAGAATATACAGTGCAGATTGATTGACCATAAAATGATATAAAATTTAACTTTTGTTTTACCAGAGCTCCTTTCTCCTTCTGCTAATTTCTCCATAGGAAACATCTGTAAAATTGTCTTTCAGCACTGTAGGAGATAGGTTCCTTTTCCAAAAATATATATTTTTTAAATAGTGTACTCTATGATGCAGACTGTAGTAATAGTTTTAATTCATGTTTTTCCCGGTCATTGATATTTTAAGACTTTAATGGGTTCTCTCCATATTAAAAGATATATGTACACAGATGCATACTAAACAGATTTTACATTCAATCCAAGTTATCTTTAAAAATCATGAATATATGCCATGTTAAGGCCATATTTTGAGTGAAGATAGAAGAGAAATGTGTATTTTCCTTGAGACAGGAACTGACATGTGTTGCATATTTATTTTTTTGGTGTGTGTGTAAATTATTTTAACTCTTTGGAGGCAGACTGTATTTTCCAAAACTAGTGGGATATTTTTTGGTCTCACATGCCCTTCCAGAAACTTGTCATTGTCCCATCTATGGAATCTATTTTTCTGTCACTTGAACTTAGAGCTTACGTCACTATCCCAATGAAAAAACAGCAGCAGCAGAAGTGACATTCATGACATTTGAGGCTAAGTCATGAAAGGCAATATATATTCTTTCTGGCTTACTATTTTTCTCAAAATTTTCACTCTTGGAATTCAGCCACATAGTGGAAGCTTAGGACACATGGAAAGATCACGCATAGGTGTTCTGGCCAACAGCCCCAGTAAAACAGCTAATAGCCAGTATCAACCACCAGACATGTGAATTAAGAAGTCCTCAGGGATGCCTGGGTGGCTCAGTCAGTTAAGCATCTGACTAAGGCTCAGGTGGTGATCTCAGCTTCCTGGGATTGAATCCTGTATTGGGCTTCTTGCTCAGTGGGAAGCCTGCTTCTCACTCTGCCAGCTGTTCCCCCCTGCTTCTGCATGCTCTCTCTCTCTCTGGGGATTTAAAAAAAAAAAAAAAAAGCCCTCAGATGATTCTAGGATCCAGTCTGAGAGTCATCCACAGGTTTTAGGTCTACCAGTTGAGGTACCAAACCCATCATGGAGCAGAGCAAAATGTTTAATTCAATCCTTAGTCTTTGAGATGTCCCTACTAAGTCTGAGTTGAGCAGAGATGAACAAGCCACAGAGTCTTCCTCAAACTGCAGTTTTTTGAGTAAAATAAATATCAGTCTTTTAGGCCATTAAGTTTATGGTGTTTTTATAGACAGCAGTAGATAGCTGGAACACATTTTAATTTCAGGCAGTAAAGTGCGGCCAAAATTAAACTTAATATATGTGGTAGCAGCTTTAAGACCAGGAGGCAGGCAGAAATAAGAAACATCTTTAAAAGTGTTAGTAAAATCCTAAAGAGGTCAAAGATACCAATAAAGGAAGCCTCATTGACCTGGAAAGGCTGTTGGTAAGGACTCAAAAGAAAGAGAGGAAAATGGCATTGGAAGCTGGAGAAGCTGGAGGAAAGGGGACTCTTGTTACATAGTGATAGAAAGTTTAGCAACAATGTCTCCTGCAGTAAGGTGGAAAATAAGAAACATACCTATTTTCTAGCTAAGAAGATTTGCAGAAAGAGGGTTGAGAATGCTTTGCCACCTGTCTGTTTCTAACCGCCTGTAGTAGAATGTAAGGAAAAGAGATGAGCTAAAGAAAGAACTGTTATATATAAAGTCTCCAGGACTTGCTGGGTTGGAAAAGAAAACTGTTTCTCATTCCCAGCCTCTCCAGATGGCAAATGATACTAAAATTAAGATGTGGCTTCTGAGCAGAGATCAAATCCAGGGTTCTGTCAGGAAAACATGGTCTAAATATAAAATCTTTTGTGAAAGCCTCATAAAATTTTCAGATAGTGCCTTATAGACCACTTCAAATAAACAAAAGTACCTCTAAGGATCTTAAGGGGTGCCTTATAGACTCCTTCCTTAAAACAATAGGGTTTCTAAGAATATTAAGGTAGATGTCTTTAAAGGGAACCCAAGTTAGAAAAAAAGGCTTATCTCAATAAGATTTGGACATATTACTTTTGTATAATGGGGTGGGTTATAAAGTGATTCATAAGAAACCCACAAATTGTTTAAAGGAATTTTGTTTTCTTCTACTAAAAAGGATAGAGACAGTACAAAATTAAGAGGCATTTGTATCCCCAAAAATCTGTGACCAGGAAGCAGATTAAGAAAATCACCCAACTGCAAAGATGATCTACATTTTATGGAATAGAAAAGATAAGGTAGTGGGTTGGAAGAGCCCAAAGGCAGAGCAAAGAGCCCTGGAGACCTCTTAGGTGGTAAGACTGAGCCCTGGTCAAGGAACTGGTAACCGTTTCTGGTTTTATTTTAGAATAAACCAGTGACAGCTCTGTTCTATCTATTTTTCCCATTTGAATGTGCATATATTTAATGGGTTTCTTCCATATATCACATAATTATTGGATGTCAAGTGTGTGTGGAATAGAAGAATCATCTCTTTAGTTCACATATCTGTAGATCAAGAGGAATGTCATTCAAGGCTAAACCCAAGAAACCACACCCAAAGATCTTCATCTGATTTAGATGTCAAGATCCTGGATCTTAAACTCAATCCTGATGAACTTGATAGAGGGATCAGGTAGAGAAATGAGTTTATTTTGCATATAGAGATGTGAATCAGTGTGGCCAAAAGTGGATTGTGGCAGATTTTGGTTTCTAAAAACAGTCTCCACAATATTTCTGGTCCCAAATGCTCTTCCAGGATCTGCCATTCGCCCATTAATGGAATGCATATCCCATTCCTTGAAACTTGGGTAGACTTTAGTGACTACACTGGAGAGTAAAATGCTGCAAAAGTGATGCTGTGTGGCTTCTGAGGCTAGAGCATGAAAAGAAATGGAGTTTCCACCTAACTTCTTTCTCTTGGAATGGTGACTTTTGTAATCCCACGCTACGAGGAAGGCCAAGTCACAGGCAGAGGCCATGTGTAGATGTTCTTGCTGATGGCATCAGTTAATATATCAGACAGCACCCAGAATCAGTTGTAAGACTTGTGAGTAACTGAGCCTTTACATGATTCTGCTCCCAGCCTTCAAGCTGCCCCAGCTGACATTGTGTGAAGCAGAGATGAGTTATCCCTACCAGACTTTGATCAGCTTAAAGAATTACAGGCCAAATATATATAAAGAAATTTAAGCCACTAGATTATGAGATGATTGTTATGCAGCAATAGGGAACTCAAATGAACACCAAGAGTACTGTAAATTGAGTATGATCAGCTACTTTACAGATGAAGAAATACGCTAACAGCCACATAGCATGTAAGTGGCAGAGCTGAGTTGTGGATTCCAGGGTGCCTGAAGCCACCATTTGACTTCTTTCCACTCTTTGACCCATGCCTTTGAGAGGGTAGAGGTTGATCAGAAGGACATTGAGCTGAACTAAAATGTTTGTTAAGCTCTAGCCTGAAAAGATTGAATCCAGTAGAAAGGTAACCTGCCATGGGTTCAGGCCTTCCTTGAAAACAAGGCACACTTTGCACTCAAGAAAATTTATGGTCAAATTCTGCCCTTACATTTACGAGCTTCGGTGTGACCTCGAGAAAGCTATATAATTTCTCTGTGTTCAAGTTTCCTGAGTTGAGAAATGATGATATAATATCTGTCTTGCAAAATTGTTGTAAGGTTTACGATTGTTGTATGGAAATAAGAGAAACTATTATTAGGAGTCTAGATGTCTGAATATAGTCATTTGAAAATCCTGCTGGAATATGGGTGGCACATTCCATTGCTCTCTGATTTCTAATTAAAGTGTCAGCATTGAACTTGGCTATTACCTCTTTTTCTTCTGGAATCCTGCTGCCACATGCCGTCTCTTCGCCTAGTTTCAGATATTCGCTACCCTCAGAGCCTCTAGTTATCAGAGTCTGCCACTTCCCCTACTCCACAAAGAGGTTCTTCATATCTCCTTCCCTTACCACAAAATTTCCGCCTTGAATTTTAGCTAAAATCAATTATTTGTTTAATGACATTCAGGTGCAAATGAGGCTTAACCCCATGAGACCTTTGCTCTTTAAAAGAACAGCTCATTAAATACTATGACTCTTTAATTGTTAGAAGTAGTGGGAGAGACAATTTTGTTCCCAGAGTTCTTTGCCTACTCTCTCTTTCCACCCACAATAAGCAAAAAATACTCCTAAAAGCTACTTTGTAACCTCTCTGCACCCCTTTTGGAAAATACTTCATAACCCAACAGGGCCCAATAGAAATCAATTGTTGCCTGGGGAGATAACGGAGATTGGCAGCAAAACACAAATGAACTTTATTTTTAATTGTGACAATTTTTTTTCTATTTCTTATTCCCCACAAATAGTGGATGGAGTTGGGTAGGGGAGGAGGCTACTATTTATTGATGGCCTTGACATAGCAAGTGCTTTATTATGTAGCTCTCATTTAAAGTCATTGTCTGCTTGTGTATTTACTTTCTGGATTAGCTAAACTTTCTTCTCTTAGAAATATATTCACTATTAGTAATTATTTGAGCCCTATGAGACACTCAAGGAAAAGAAAAAGAAAGAAAGAAAGAGAGAGAAAATAAGAGAGAGAAAGAGAGAGAGAAAGAAAAAGGTAATTACGTTTTTCTTTTGACTATGGCAGGGTGACTTTACTCCATTTTGTTTGACAAAGGCATTTCTCTATGCTCAGCTGTAGGGGCTCATGAGGTAGAAATTACAGAGAATGAAGTGTATAACTGGAAGTTATTTTGAACAGCCATTTGATTCACTACTTAGGAAATATGCAAGAGAGGTTTAAACAGCTCAGGATAATGAGGGAGATGAAGAAAGGGAATAGGAGTAGATAGAGCTTGTATCATACCACACATATTTTTATTCACTGATAGTGTTCTCTAAATTAAAAAAAAAAAAAGCCCAAAACTTAAAGGACATTATGATAGAATCAAGATATGGTAGTAGTTTGGCCTAAACAATATTGAATAATCCCATTCAAATCTCTGGCTCCATTTCCAGTCAATATAAAGTTGTTAATTTCATTGCATTTCCTTTGGATTTATTACTTCGAATTTTTATTTTGTTTAAGTGCTCTGTCTTAAAATAATTAAACCCACAATTTTATTATGGCAACTTTCCATTTTCTTTAGTCTCAATTTGGTTCCCTTTGACCACAGATTTCCCCATCCAGGGCTCATGTCTCAATAATGTCACTTTATAGTGCCAATATGTGTTCTAGTCTCAAAGTTCCCATGGATGGCTGTGTTTCCGAATTTTCTGGAGAGATTTGAAAATTCTGGCTCTCTGAGCCCCCTCCAAAGCTAGTGTACCATAATTCTCTTCACATCTGTTCCTTCCTTTCTATTCTCCTTACTACCTAATCCACATTTTCCCTTGCTGGGTTGGCAATGATCCATTAAGCTGTGTCTCCAGCTCATCTCCTATCTTCCCGAGAATGCTTTTGCCAGACTAATATTCCTAAAAGAATATATCACACATTTTGTTCCTGTGTTCAACAACTGTTAATTTATTCCAGTTGCTCTCAGGAATACAATTACCTTTAGTCTGACATTTAAGGCTTCTACCACTTGTCTTCTACGTACCTTTCCAAAATATGTCAGTTTTTCACTGACTTGGGTTCTCTCTAGCATATAAGTTTGATGAATCTTTTTGTCTTAGTTTGGGCTGCTATGACAAAATACCATAAAGTGAGTTCCTTAAAATCAAAACTTTCTTTTTCACAGTTCTGGATGCTGGGAAGTCCCACAATAAGGTGTTAGTAGATTCAGTGTCTGATGAGGACCCATTTCCTGGTTTGCAGACAGCTGCTTTTCTAGCTGGAAGCTCTGATTTCCTTTTCTCTTCTTGAAAGGACACAAATCCCAGCATGCGGCCTCCACCCTCATGACTTAATCTCAACTGAATTACCTCCCAAAGGCCTTGCCTTCTAATATCACCGCGTTAAGGTTAGAGCTTCAATATATGCATGTGGGAAAGACACAAACATTCAGTCCATAGTACTTTCTTTCCTGTTAAAAGACTTTCTTCCCACGAGCTTTTTGACAACATTTTTCAAATTTTATGATGAAAAAACTTCAGGCTTACAGGAAAGTGCTAGTGTAAAGAATTCCTGATTACCCTTTATTCAGATTCCTCATGTTAACATTTTACCACATTTGTTATGTCATTCTCTCTCTCTTTCATATATATGGCAGACATGATGCTTTTTTACTTCTACCTACTCAATTATGTATCTCTTGAACACAAGGGCATTCTCCTAGATAACTATGGTACAGTGATCAAAATAAGAAATTAGCATTGATACAATACTATCCTCTAATCAACAGAAAATGAAAAGGCAGGACATTAAGTAGAAGAAAATATTGGCAAAATATACATGTGCAAAGACCTTGTATTGAGACTATTAAAAGAACTGTTATAATTCAACTATAAGAAGATAAATGCTCCAGTTAATAAATGCATGAGGAGGTACTCAGTATTAGAAATGCAAGTTAAAACTACAGTGAGACTGTTATACACTCAGTAAAATGTCTAAAAATATGAAGATAATATAACAGCCCCAAATGTTGTAAGACTATGAAGTGATTGGAGCTATCATGCATTGGTTATGGAATATAAAATCATTCAGTCACTTTGAAAAACTTCTTGGCAATTTCTTAAAAAGATAAACAATAGATTTTCCATATGAATTATCAATTTCACTCCTCTTTAACTGAAAAATGAAAACATATGTTCACAAAAAGATTGCACAAGTATAACCGGTAACATTTTAGGTATAAAAGCCAATAACTAGAAACCACTCAAATGTCCATGTTTAGGAGAAGAGATACTCCTACATACTCCATACAATGGAGTAAGACAGTGAAAAGAGATGTGATTCAACTATATGATCAATCTCATAGGCATGATGTTGATAGAAAATGCAAGACACAAAAGAATAAAACCCTTATGATTCAATTTATACAAGTTCAAAATAAGTAAACATAACCTATAGTGATAGAAATCAGAATATTTCTTGCCTTGGCAGACAGTACACTGACTGGGCAGGTTCACGAGAAAACGTTCTGGTGAGATGGAAATGTTCTGTATCTTGATTGGAATGTAGGTTTTCTAGGTGTCTATGTTTGTCAAAGTTGATTGGCTCATGTGCATTTCACTGTGTCAGTTACACCTTAATAATAAA